>NC_073709.1:8174718-8475578 GCF_023634085.1 Falco cherrug
GCTGCTGCCCTTTTCCAATGAAAGAATAATCTCTACCTTAATTGAATTTGACAATTGAAAAGAGATTTAAAATAACAAACAGTTCCCCAGCTTTCCCTGCAGCAAGGTTAGAGACACTTAACTGAACTTTAGTTTAGCTGCCAAACCAGAAAACCAGCAAATAAGAAAGCATTGGGAATACCTGCGTTTATTAAATTAGTAACTCATCCTTCTCCAGAAACAGCTCTGCACTGTAAAACTCTTAATACCAATGAAAAGAGAAAACTATTGGGCACCACAAGGACCGCAGAGGTACCTACAGAACTGGCTGCAGCAGCTGGTAACAAAATGCCTCTGTAAAAATTTTCAGGAGACCAGAGAATACCTTCCCCACGTCACGGGATATTCCAATTAACCCATAGCCATGTAAAATGGAAATGCAACACATGCAAGCCGGGAGGCAATTTCACACCATACATTGCAGTTGATGAAACTGATCCTGGAACAGCTTTGGGGTCAACCTTGGCAAGATGATGTTGAAAAACTGGAAAGGATACAGGAGACAGCCGTAAAAATTACTGGATGTGAGAAAAATGTCTTGTAATGAGAAACGTGGAGCTCAATCTGTTCAGCTTGTCTAAAGAAGACTGAGAGGTAACTTGATTATAGCATAAAACCCCCTTCACAAAAGAAAACACAGTGCAAAAAAAGGGCTTTGTTATCTCTGCAATAAGGAGTAAAAGTAATCACTAGCTGGAAGCTCAAGGCAAGGAAGAGCCAACTAGGGAAGTATTTTTATACTATGACTCATTAAACTCTTGAACAGGCTATCAAATAGAGCAGCAACCATTTAATTTCTTGGAGATGCCACGTGAAGCCTGGACATCTTCCTGCACAGGGAAGTGAAGTCAGACGCAGCGTGCTCCGTGCTGAGATGAGCCGGTGAAAGCTTAGCAGCTCACAAAACGCTGGACCAAGGACAAAGATGATTCAACAGTCCCTTCTGGACTGACTTTCTGAATCTACGTGAAGTGACGAACGCAGCATCTCACACGAATAGGGAGCAGCATGATACGTACTGTGACCTGCTCAGACAAATAAAAATGGAATGTCTTCCTTTCAAAAGTCAGTTTCTAAGAAATTTGGATGATTTGCAAATTGTTATGTTGAATAGCATTGTTAGGTTCTGATTCCGAGGGTTTCAACATAGTTGAAACTGTAATAGACGAAGAAGTATGTGCCCTTAATTGTCCTAACACAGTGCTAACCACCACCGCTGTCCAGGGCATTCCTTCAGTGTCCCCAGACTCCCGGCAGCCTTCGACATACCTTTGGGCAGACACGAGGCAGACCCAGGTGCAACCTTGCAGACTTTTCTTTGCTGCTGTTGGGAATCAGCTCACGTTTTGTTGGCTCAGTTGGGCTTTTGTCAAGGCAATGTTATGGGCAGTTGATTGCAGCAATTTCCCTTCTTTGCTTTCCCACTCACAAAGTTATTATTGAGGGATATCAAAACACACAAGGTAAAAAACATTTGCGCTACCTTTTTTCTTCTCCAAGAATCAGTCAATGTTTTCCCCACACAGCATCAAAAAGAGCATCTCTTACACTACTTATTAATGTTTAAACATGTTTATTTCAAGTGATAGCAGTGATCTTTGATATGTAACGATCCAGGTAAAATAAAAATAGCTAACAAAGGAAAACAAGATTGTTTGGCTGCTCTTCTGTCTAGCCATTCTCAGAAGTCCAACAATTAAAGGGAACAGTATCCATACCGGAAAAGCTCAGTGACACACCAGAAACAACAGTTAAGAAAACCTTGGAACTACATCCTCCCCCGACCTTGGTACACGTTGCTTGGTAATTTGGCCAGCAGGTTTGCCACCAACACCTGGCCGTGATCGACCACCGAGCCGGTGAGCCTTTCTTGAGAACAGCAGGGCTAGACCTTGCACACTACTTCAGCAGTGTGGCACCCAGATCTGTGTTTAGAGATTAATTTTAAGAGCTCATTTTGCAAAACACTTGCTCGTTATCACTAACTAAGCAGTGATTAAATTATCACATACTTTAATCTCAGATACTAGACAGCTTCCTTTGCCTGGTCTCTGCAATAAAGGCAGAAATTTGCCCACGTTGGGCAGGAGCTTTGCAAGGACCAAGAAATCACATCAGTCTTCTGGCGAGCTCTCACAATGCAGTGAAATGCATTTCCATCTCTCCCCAGTAAATCTCAACTTTAAAAGGTAGGTGGCTATCAGGTAACACTAAAACAGTTTACCCAGTGTAGTTCATCCAAATTTTATGACAGAGATACAGAGCACTTTGCGTAGGTGGCTTGAAGCTATGGATGCTGGTACTGAACTCCTGCTGTGTTTGCAATGATCCAAAATGATTTAATGACACATCTGGTTTGGGTTTATATTTTTCTGAGCAGTGGGATGTTGGAGAAGCAAGTATATCAACTTCCTCTTCTACTGAGCCCCTCCTCTACTTCACAATGTCTATGCCAAGGGCACACTCTACCCTACAGAGGAATGGCAGGGATGGATAGATGCTCTCCAACCCACTCAACTGTGCTCAGCGCCAACAGGTTTTGTGGGAACTCTAAGCAACACAAACAAAACATACTGCTGATGACAACCAACAAGGAGGCAAAAAAACCCTCACAACTTAATATATTGTAGAAGGGGTTTCCAGAAAGCCCTACAGGAACCAGATCAACTTAAACTGAATTTCAGTACAAAACTGAAAGACCCAACCTAAATATCCTCCCGTCTCTGCCAGCACCATGTCAGTTCCCTTGGAGCTGTGAAACAGGGACCTGATCCTTCTCCCAGCAAAGGCAGGGATTCCAGCAGTAGGGCTGCAGAAATAGCATCACACAAAGATTTTGTCTGCAGCTACTAACTCCAGTACCAAGTGATGCAGGAAGGTTTTGTGGAGCACCTTGTCTTCTCCCCTGGCTATAACAGGAACCCACGTCCTAATACAGCCCCTCTGACATATGTTCAAACCCTGTGCACAAAGTAGGCAGTGTTAGTCCCACCTAACTATTGCAGAGGTCTGTGCTTTGCCTAAGGCTCGTTTAAGCCCCACTAAAGCCCCCAAACAAGGCCTGAAATACCATTGCTGCAGTGCATAGGATTAATGCTGGTCCTTCTGCAGAGGGGTGAATGTCATTTGCAGAACTGTGCTAACTCCTGATTTGAATTTAGATGATGTTTTTGAATAAGAAACAAGCTCAGAATATCCGCTGGGAATCTATGACTTGGATAAACCTTAATAAGTCACAAAATACAAGCTACTATTGGAAAAGCGCTCAAACTGCAGTGCTGGCTGTATGAAAATAATAATAGTTAAAAAAAGGAAGATAACTTCTAGAGAATAGAGGATGGCTTCAGACTGCCTATTATGGGCACAGCTGATGTATTCAGAATGGTACGACAGCATTAATGAGCTCAAGATCAGCAAGCTCAATCTGCAAAATATGCTCTCATGAGGAAAGAGGACTAGGAAAGGAGGAGGTTCTACCAAGGGCTTTCCTCAAAAAGACATTTTCTTCAAAGAAGAGCAGCAAGAACTGTGAGAGGGAAATCCCTGGGGCAGATCGGATCAGGACAACAGGGGCGATGAGACAGCAAAATCCTGCAGCTATTCCATCTAAACTCTCCCAGTGCTGATACTTGGTGTTGCACGCCCTGGGCAATTCCTCCTGTGGTCAATGCATGGTTAACAAAACTCAGGAAATGCCAGACTCCCCAGAATTTGGCCATACTTAACTCAGCAGCACCTTCAGATTAATCTCTTTTGCAGGATGATTTTCCGGCCCCAAGTAAGTGGTAGCTAAAGCAGTAACTCCAACAAATACCCATCCGTGACAAGCAGCTAACAAGAGCATCTTGCCACGGCTCCTGGCTGCCATGTCCCCCCCCCCCCCGCCCCCCGGATGCTCCAGCAGCACCATCAGTGCCCATAAGCCTCTTCCACAGGTCCTAGTTTGTTTCGGGGTTTCTGTTTGTTGGTGGGGTTTTTTTTGTTGTTTGTTTGTTTGTTTTAAATGTAGGCACTACTAGATATTTATAAGAGAGGAGAAAAAGAAACCAGCCAATTCCATGCATTCTTACATTGATATATCTTAAAATAATATGAAATCTTCACATTCATACTTTTCACTGCACAAGTAATTCTGAGATTATGAATCGCCAACAGATCTCCCTAAACCAGTGGTGTGTTAGAAGACAGCCCTACATTTATCTAGAAGTTGGTGGCGGGAAAACCTCCCATGAGCAGAAAGGAAGTTTGGCATCTTAAACTGGATTAGCACCCAGCCCACATCTTTACATCACTCAAAGCATGAGAAAGGCTTTCCAGAGACAGAAAGCAACAGCTGCACTGAAGAATTAAATTTAAAATACATTTACTTTCAAAGTGGGTGAAAAACGTCTCTTAACTCCTAATCTTTCATACTGTGGACTTGAGTAAAACGGATGTTCTTTTCTTTTACGAAGTCATGCAATTTAATGCAATGCTACCCAGCAGGCTGCATCTGTTTAAAATGTTTACATTTCAAAATGTGTAACCACTCCCTCCCTCCCCCTTAATTTTATCTAGAATTATGAATTTCCTTTAACATATCCTGAACAGATGAGGCTCAGAAAACCACCACCTTAAACTAGGCCAATCTTCTGCATCCTTCAGGATACATCACACTTGGGAAATGCTGCATTTGTCGCTGCAGTCCACCCAGGTATCAACAGCATAAGGAGGGAGAGGAGCCTGCAGGCAGAATTTAGGGCTGATGTGTGATTTGGGCTGTTTTCTGTGTTTCTGGCTGAAGCACCACAGTAAAATCCTCTGAAATGCTCAAAACATGGATAAGCAAAGAGTTCTGGAAGTGATTCAGAGCAAAGAGGACCCGAGCACACTCCTGGAGCAGGTCAAGACTTGCTGAGGCAAGGCAGCATCCCTGAAGCAAACCAGAGCCAAGCTTCTGGTTCGGAAAATTCAAATGATCACAGGGAAGTGTTAAGAGCAGGAACGAAGGAACACTGAAAAGCACATTTCAGGGTAATGTTTCCTCTAGGAGCGAATGCCATAAAATTTTCTTATTTCAGAAGAGGTCTGAATTTGGTAATGTTTGTAAAGAGAGATAAACAGTCCCTTACAAATCCCACTGAAGGGGCATATAAAAACAGTAAAGCAGACAAAGGTCAAATAGAGGCATATTTTTAGACAAATGGTAAATCACCCAAAATCCAAATTATGATCAGGAATTTTGAAAAGCAGCTTACTGCTACAACAGGCTACA
This sequence comes from Falco cherrug, assembly GCF_023634085.1. NCBI lineage: Eukaryota > Metazoa > Chordata > Aves > Falconiformes > Falconidae > Falco > Falco cherrug. The sequence continues at coordinate 8,180,012 of NC_073709.1, forward strand.
GATAAACAGGTACTGCACAACTTTCTAGGGAAAAGTTTAACGATACGGTGCTGATTATAAAGGAATGACAGAGCAGGGACAGTGCTGGATGTCAAAGAAATCTCAAAGCTACAGAGGAAAGTGAGCTAATGGTATCAGCACAACCCCAGTGAGTTCAACGCCATGCCCAATTCCAGGCAGCATGGCAGAGATGTCAGCACGGCTGCCTGAGCAGTGGCTGTGATCTGATCCTTTGGCTCTTCTGCTGTTCCTTCACAGGCAGAAAGAATGGAAAATCCCAATTAGTTCCATGTTGATTGGGCAATCACCTTGATGGCTTGTGGCTGTAGAGACTGAACCTTCTGACATCAGAAGTGACTGATTCTCGGAGAAAAATACTTTTAAGATGTCAGTGTAAATTCAACGCTGGGAAACACAAAGCAACTGACAGGGCAGAGACAGCAACCTTCACTTCGCAGGCACAGCGACAGTCTCTCCATTAACTTGAACATCAGGAAAAAATATCTTAAAAGCCTTTTTCATAAGTTCCCTATAAACATCAACCTAATTTTCTGCAATAATTAAGATGAAAATATGAAGTCATAAACTGTTACGGGACAGAGAGGGGGAACAAAACCAACAAATAACCTGATGAGTTGGTACGCGTTGAAGCACCAACTCTGCTGAGGGCCAGGCTCTGGCTGCACCTGCCTGGGGCTTTGCTGCAGCTTGTTTAGCTGAACCAGCAATTTTTCTATCGACCAGGAGGCTTATCTTTGTACACAACTGTAATGCTTGTACAGAGAGTTAGTAACAGACAGGTATTCTGCAGAGAATGAAATATTGATGATCCCCGTGCGATCAGGTGGTGCAGAGGAATAGTGACATGGTGTGATACAGCAGCAGACTTCCAAGCAGGGGCACGGGAATGGGAAGCTAGGAGAGGGGGCACAGGATGGTACTGGACACCCCACAGGGAACACCGCATAAACCCCATAAATATCTCACTAACAGCCAAATAAATGCAGACCTCAATAAAATTAGTTTTAATGGTAGCAGGGAGAATAAGGAACAAGTACCTAATATGCTTAAGATGCTCTACACACAGTAAGTATGGATACAGAATGCCAAGAATGCCAAATCTAAGAAAAAGCATGTAGAAAGCATGCTAGAAAACAGAAATAGATTTATTATCCCAAGTCGGTCCTAGAGCCCAGTGGAAGAAACCACCAACCTCCACCTCCTGCTTCCCCCAGCAAGAAAGAATAAATGCCACCAGCAGCACCGTGCTCCTCCTGAAGGCAGCACAGGACACTAATGATTCACTGCTTTCTTGTTGTTGTTGTTTTTAATATTAAGAGCAGTCAGAAGTAGAAGCAGAAATATTTTCTCAGAGAAGAGGTATTTGGAATTTACAGAAGGGTTGGTATGGCTAAATGGAGCTAAAAGCCCCTACAAGACAGCAATTTCCACCTGCAAAATTGGTCTGTTTGGTTGAATTTGAATTGAACCTCTGCTTCTTCTGGTCACATCTCAATTTCTGGGCAGACTTTGATGTACAGTACAGAAAGCCAGTCGCCACCTGCAGGGAAGCCAAGAATGAAGAAGAAAAGAAAGCCAAAAAAATTTACCCCTGTACCACCCCACTTTTTCCCAGGGAGCAGGCGAAGGTGAGCAGAGAAAGGCGCACACAGGTTAGGGAATACGTGTTTAGCACCATTTAACTTACTGATGAAACTTCTTCTGTAGTGGGATTTTTCTGTAATAAGTAGAGCTGGACTAATAATAACCATTTAATTAGAGTTAAGATTTCAATTATACTAACCATACACTCTTAGCTTTGCAAATAAGATGCATTTCCTTTTGCTCGTAAGATTTCAAGTGTAACGCTGTACTAGTTAGTGACTTGCAAAACAATGAAAATTTAAACTGAGAATTGGTGTTGTTGTCATGCTTGGTGTTTTTTTTCAGAGGTTTTGTTTGTTTTTGCTTCGAGTTTTGGCTTTGTTTGTTTATTTTTTTAAGAAACTTCCTATATTTTAGCAAATTCCCTCATCTCCTTTCTCAGTTTTGGGACCAGGATACATTAAGCACCTCCATGCCAACAAACCAAGATACCTGCAAATGGACTCACACACACACACACCACCACCCCACCCCCCGCCTCTGGCAACAGAGCCCATAAACATTCCGATTCCTCCAGAACCTCAGACTTGATGGTATCAAGGATGATGGTCAGAGCAGCAAGTCCAGAAATTTCCTTATTTTTCCAAACAGGACACAAACCCCAGTTCCCTGAGTCTTGCTTTCACTGGTCACAGAAGAAGAAGATAGAAACAGCAGTGAGTGCAAAAAGAGCTAAGAGATAAAAGTCAAAATAATTTCTTAACCCCAAAACCATTAGTGCAAAAACAGAGCACGCAATCAGGGATGAGAAGCAGGCTGCCAGTATACCGAGAATGAAGTTGTCTTTCAGGATGATATTTGGAATAGCATTCAAGGACTGAAGCTGAGAGATTAGGTAGCTATTTTATATAAGAAAGATTGCTAGATTGCTTGAATAATCAGTTTTTCTGATGTTGCCATGTCTTTTCATTTGTTAGTGTGGAGCATAATTGCTTCTTGTAAAGCTGAATGACTTTAAATTGATGGAAAGACAGTCATTACAAAGATAATCTTGAACATTCCCAAAGTTGTAAGTTTAAAAATACAAGTTGAAATACCATGGAATAATTAATCTGGCAGCAGTCAATTAATTCGTCCCCCTTCTTTTGTTTCTTCCTTGCTACATGTTTTTAAGCTACACCAGTATGAACATCCACAGGAAACGAAAAACAGAAAAAATAAATACATTTACCAAGATCAACCCCCTTGCTGGACCTGGAAACCTTCAGCAGAGTCAACACCAGTGATTAAGCCCAGATTACATTAAAACAAATTTGCCATGTCACTCCTAATAGTTCTATTTGGCCTTGTCCCAAATTTTTTTGTTTGTTTTTACCCTCTCTCCAGACACCAACCAATGCCACAGACCTACCCTGGCTGGAGGGCCACCCATCACGCCTGCCATCTGCAGCAGATTGCTTGGGGCTTTGTCCGGCCACAGCCTGAAAACCTCCAAGGGGAAAAATGGAATCAGGTGAATCCCCACCTGCAAACTTCTACACGGAACTGCTATTCATAATACTCCTGAAAATCATGATTTTGCTACTGTGGCAATCAAAATGACTATTTCTCACCAGCTGACTGGGCCAGGCTTTGTCACTGTGCATTCTTCCTCTCCGTTTTACCTCTCTTTCCAAAATTCCTTGCTCTTCTATTTCTTTTCTCTCTAGCAAAGGGCTTCCCATATTCCTGAAGGCACCTACCACCCTCACAGCAAGAATTTTGCAGTTGGTATTTATAGACCAGGGTACTCGGTGATGCCTTTTATCTGAAAATGCAAAGCCACTCTCATTTCAACACAGAGCCCCTGCAGAGCCCGTGGGGTGAGCCCTGCCAGCTGGGAGTGGGGAGAGCGCCCTGCCAGATAAAGGATGGAGGAAGGAAAGAGCAGAAGATACACCCGCGTGCCGCCTTTGATCAACAAACAACTTCCAGCCACTAAAACTTAAGGGGGATTCAGGGTCGTTTCTTCTTCCTCGAGCGTGCTCTGCTCTGCTTTCAGCCTGCGGATGATGAGCGCGCTGCTGACAAAGATGACGCATCGGGGAAAGGAGATTTTAGTAACTGGAGCGGAGGAGAAGAGGCAGCAAGTGGTGAGAGGGGGAGGAAAAGGAGCCTATATAAAGCAGCAAAATTCAGAAACAGTCAATGCTTTCTCAGAAAAGAGAAATGTAAGGAGGAGAGAGCAAAGTTGGGGGAATTTGGAACTGCCAGTTACATTATAAAAGCAAACTCAGACCCAGCCACACCCTGCAACAACACTCATCCCATAGATCAAACTCAAAACCAAGGTACACCCATCCCACCACCTTTCCCAAAAGTACAAGGGAGTTTTTAGGCCCCAATCCCACATCAGCACAAAACGTGGGAGTCCAGTGGCCTCCTGAGCTTTGAAATAGAAGAAAGGCATTTGCAGAATTACTGCACCAAGACTGAAGCTTTACTGGGCAGAGGCACCGGGATCAATAAAGCAAGGTAATGCACCAGGCATCCCCAGAAAAGCAACAAGCCCCACTACAGCTTCTGCTTTTCACACTGCACCAAATCAACTAAAGCATCACCAGATCTTCCAGCACAGCCTCCAGAAATGCGGAATTAGGGAAAGACTGAACTGTGGGAGCTGACAGACCCAGGAGCCCACCTGGCTGTACGTCTCATGCTGTAAGAAGCCACGCTGCTCTGTGGGTCTCAAGACTCCTGTATCACTCAGACAAGGAGCTGGAAGTTCCCACCAGTGGGTACTGAGAGATAATAAATGAAAAAACAACTGCTGCACCGTGCTCAACCTTGTGTATGAAACAGCATACATAATTAGAGCTGTCTGTATATGCAAAGGCTCAAAATTAAAAGTCAGCAACTTCTACTGTTACTTCTTGATTTTGGCAGGTCTCACTTTTCCCACTTGGCATCCTTACGATGTCTTTGGTAAAGACCAAGATAATAGCCTTTATCATTGAGCAATTGTGGTTTTTGTAAACAAGCATGTCTGTACATCAGATAAATAATCTCGTGCCTGCTGTGCTTTTAATCTCTCTGTGACTGTGCAAAGAATCTACCGAAATCCTGTACATCCCTCAACCCCTGCACTTTGACCTGCATCCCACCCACCCACAGAGCCTGCTACGCTTTGGCGCATCGTTCCCGCCAGTGGCTTCTTTTCTCATCCATTCACACAGTGTGCTTCCAAGGCTGGGTTTCATTGGCACAGATCCCCAATGTGCCTTCCCGAGCACATACAGTACTACTAGGGAAGCCATCATGACAGATAATAGCACCCTTCTGCCAAGTACAGATCATCTTTAACTTACTTTTTCTTGAACTCCAAGTTTTTTTCTGCAATTTTTGAAATATAACTGACCACAGGTTCTCAAGGTCTGCCTTTAAGGGGTGCAGAAGTAGGAGGAATCTCTCCTTGATCGAGGTGCTGATATACATACCTCTGTTTAAGTGCAGAAGTCCAATTTAATCCAATTTGACTATTTATGCTAAACTCAAGGAACTGATGACCTGGTTAGTCCCTGGACTGAAATCCAGGACCACACAATTGGAAAACCTGCATATTCCCCTGTTGACCAAGCCACAGAACTCTCTTGGCCAGTGTTAGCCATGGGCAGCACCAATCACTACTGGCTGTCCAGGTCAGGGGAGAGCTCTGCCCTGTCCTGCCATGCCATGACGACCAACTCACAGCAGCAGGGGCCCTGGCAGCCATCAAACATATAAGGACTGCTCGACAGGCTCCTCCATTCATAGTCTACTTTTTTACCTGCCCCAAAGTCAACTCTGCATTAGCTTTCTGTTTTCATCATCAGCATTTCACAGTAAGTACTCCCAGAAGCTATGCTACCCATCCCAAACGTCAGTGCCACTCAGATTTCCCCAGTCTAGGCACAACTGACTTTGCACGTAAATTCCTGAGAATCCCTTTCGCTGGAGCAGTTCAGTACAAATAGTAATCAGCACTCTACAACTTTTTTTAAAAAAAAGCTACTTTAAACAGTTAATTAACTGAAAAGACTCACAGTCCAAATCCCCTCCTCCCAGGCTCCCCATCCACCCCCCTGCACACACCACAGACGTGCTGCTCACTCGCAAATTCCGAGCCATCAACTTCTACAGGAATGTGACTTGAACCAAAGTGTTGCCTGCGTAAGAAATGCAGAGCATTAAAAAATATGTGATTGCAAATGCCAGTAATCAGCTAATTCCCATTTCACACAGAATAACTGGGAAAAAGAGGCATGGCCTTTACATGGCCCCGCTGTGGATGGCAGCAAAGATTTACTAGCAAAGATTTACTAGTGAAGTCTCCTACTTCTAAAATTTTATTACTATTACATAATACGCTATCATGCATTTACTAGCACACTGTGAAGTGCTGCCATAAATATTTAAACTGCAGTGACAAAGTGAGTGAGTTGTCAGTTGCTTCTGTGTTTCTGGGTTTTGCTACTTGCTCTCTTGGGCCCATGGTGAAGAAAGTATTGCTGTGCAAAAAATAAAAGCACTATGCGTGAACCAGACTGGACACACATACCTGACTTCTAGTAAAGCAAAAGGGACTTAACTTTGTTATTAAAAGGTCTTTCTAAACTGGGGCCTCTTACGGTCATTCTCAGCAAGCTCAGCTTCATCAAGACAACTCCCTCCCCGAACACTTGCCTGACCGCATTAGTTATTACATTTGATAGCTTTATAGTATTATTTGAAGCATGCTATTTACCCAGTTACACAAGACCCGGCAGCTTAGAGCCCGCTCTCTGCCTGGGCTGCAAATCTCTGCAACTACCTCCAAAATAGCCCAGATTTTGTGACCCATTAAGCTTAATCATAAACCCTTGGATTTATGTTCCGGGCTAGCGAGCAATGGCAGATCAAGGGCTAAGCGTTGATTTATCTGTGGGCCAAGGGAGATTGTTATTACTACAGTCTTACTTTTCTCATCATTTGCTGTGATGATTGCAATGCTTTGCTGTGTCATCATGGCAATTTTTAGTGTTATTTACATCAAAATCAATACTACACTTGGTCCCTTCACAGTGCTGGCACTGGTATTTCCTCTCCCAGCAGGATGGGAACACTGCCGGAGTGGTTTTCCATCCTGTGCCCAGCCTGAGCAGCAGATCCTGCTACAGACATGCTAACTCCAGATCTTCTTGACAGTATGGAAGGCAATGGTTTTCAACCTGCAAATACAGTTGGAGGTGGGGGAATGGCCTGGGAAGGAACCCTGCTCTGCTTTGCACCAGTTTTGTGCAATTGTGGTGCTTTACATGCAATGCCCACAGCACCTGGACTGGAGTTAAATCCTGTTTCATGGTTCTTTAAATCCAGAACTATGAAAAAAGCAGCCGGTACTGCGGAGAGACACTACTCAGCATGGCCCAGTACCTGTTTTTATTATAAATCTCACTGTTTTAACAGTTCTGAAAATCCTGTGCATCTGGAATCAGGGGATTGTAAGAAATGCTCCAATTCACTCTCCAAACTTACTTTAAAAGGAAATAAAGAGAAAATTAAGTGACCTGTATTATAGGCAAAAGTCTTGAGAAATGGCCCATAAGGACCACAAATGTTCACGTAACTCAGTTTCACACTTGCCTGGCTTTAACACACTCATCATAAAGCCAGACTCTGCACATTTTAGAGCCTGACCTAAGGCTGGTTACGGGCTTCAGCAAGGGCAGGCAGGAACACCACGGAGCGGCAGAGCGAGAGACTGGGAAAGTGTTAAACACTACCATGATATTACAGCTAATCGCACCTTAAAGTTACCTTCTTCAAAGATTATTACATCTCTTTGACTATGCTGTACAGGTGTAACAATACTACTTAAGTAATACAGAAAAAGGATGGCAAAAGTAAACATTAAAGGGCAAATTTTCAGTAGCTCAAATTTACAGAGTGAAGCAGGTATCTAATATAATAGAGGGAACTTGTCAGGAGAATGGTGCATTATCCAACCTTTGTCTTGACTGACAGCTTGACAGTCTTTCACCCATTTAAAAAAAAGCCCTTAAAAAGCATTACTTAGCAATTATCATCAATTTTCCCATTAAGTCCATAAAAAAAAAGCTGCAGTTTAATTACTAGCTAAATCAGGACAGTTGACTATTTTTCTTTCTTACACAAGAGGTGGAAACCAAAAAGAAATAGCAAGATGCTGTTACATCAGTGAAAGACACCAAAGAGCAAAGTAAACAGGAAGAGACACTGTCTTGGAATCAAAATGGCAAAAGCAATGGAATGAGAACACCCAGAAGCCCTTTAACCCTCAGTTAAAGGTTCCTCACAAGTAGCAACATCAGGCTGTTGCACAAAAAAAATGCAGCAACAAAATACTGTGGGGACCAAGCCCTACCAGATGCTGAGGCAAAAGTCAAAACACTTGTTTAAGCAGAAGTTTTATTATAAGTGTGAGCAACAGAGGGACTGGGTTTCTCATGTTAGACAGTCCCAGGCGTCTGTTGCACTGGTCATGTCCAAATTCAGACAGGATTGCCCAAGCAGCAGCCCTGGCTTTAACTTGAGCTCATTATAGCAAACCTTTCTCTCAGAAGGAAGCAGCCCTGCTGGCTGGTGGCATAGTCCATCCTCCTCTCCCCCAAAAGAGGGGAAAAATCCATTTATCTTTAGTCTGTTAAGCGATTGTAAGTCACCGTTCAGCTGGCAAAGCTCTGAATCAGTGTTTAAATTATTTACCTCAAGCCTTGTATTTCTCAAATACTTGAAAAAGCCCTACTTCCCCTCCCCGTGAATCCTGACAGAGCCAAGAGCTGGTCCTCAAAGAGGCTGTGTAGAGAAAGCACAGATGTGGGATAGATGTGGCATTTTTGGTAATTTTGGTATTTTATCTCCAATACAATGAAAAAGGAGGGACACTCCTGTGTCCACAATAAAAGCCTTGCCTCCGTAAAGCATTTCTCTTGCTTCCCAGGACAAGGACTTGACTCTCACCTTATTCAAGTGAAGGTTTCTTCTGTCTCACCCATAGGAATAAATTCTCCATGGCATACCAGACACGTGGTCTTGCACGTGTTTCCCCTGAGCAGTCTTTAGGGTACATATTATGCCATCTGCTTTAAGCTGAGCCCTGTCATCAATACCCAATTTTGGCACGAGAGCTACTGGCAATAACTACTTTTATTCATTGCCAAGCCCTCCCTGACTTGCAGTGGGACTGGGCTCTTTCCACTGAGCCACACAAGTGTGGTTACAGACATCCACACACAGAATTTTTCTAATTTGTTTGCTTTTCTACTTCTCATCCTTCATTTACTGTCCTAAAAATGTCAGAACAGACAGCAAGAACTTAAAAGGCAATCACCACCTGCAACCATCATAGCAACATTAAACTATTTTGGCAGCCAGGCCTCTCTCAACACATGCTTATGGGGCCTATATCTTTCATGCTGGGAAGATGGAATATATTCCCTGGCTTTAGACTGCATCACTTCAAGCTCCTGCATAAAACATGGGAACACCCAGAGATTTCCTAGAGCAGGTGATGGCTTCGATTGCAGCCATCACCTTGCCACTGGACCACTTTCCAGTAACACACTAAACTTTATGTTCCCAGCATAAAATCCCCGCAACATTGCTTCCCCAAACCTTGCTGGCACACCCTATGGTGCAGATGATGCCTCCCTACCAGCCACCCCACTAACAGCACCACGCTCCACAAGCAACTCTTCCGTTAACACTTCAGTCTCAGCTGCAGCTCACCCTTTGATTATTCTTTCCCTGTGACACAAAGCAAATACAAAGAAGTTTTACTATTTGGAAAAGGAGTTCAGCACGAGCAACAGAGACACAACGTAATGTAGATTATTCTTTCCTGCATGCTTCAAAATCTGGGATAGAGGCACAGCTCAGGGCACATTTACTTTGTGCTCATATTGCTCTCAGAAAAACCTTACCTCTTCAGCCTAGAAAATCACCCCTTTCTACAAAATACAAAACCAAATATCCTCCAAAGCCTAGGAGAAATGCAGCAAATGCGTTGCCTTTGGTGTCTTCACGTTCAAGGCAGAGACAAGTTTAAGAGATTTAAACCCAGGTTTCTGTTGCAAAGGCACAATTTGCTTAAACATTTTTTTTCCCCAACTATTCTGACATCTTTCTTACATTTCATGAAGAGTTCAGTAGGAATCCTTTTGAACCGTACCTCATTTCTACGTCCTTCAGTTGTATCTTAAGAGTTCTTCTGTGATTAGTGTGTAGAAGATTAATGAAAAATCTTCTAAATGTATTTATTTATGTGGCCCAAACAGCCCAATGAGGCATTAAACGTTGTTTTCATAATCCTATAAAGCACCAAAAGCCTCCTGGGACACATCAAGCCTCTTCAGCTCAGGACCAGATAGTTCTGTACCTTCAGGGAGAAAAAATAAAACACCTGAAAGTGCTTTTCAGAAGCAATTATCATAATCCCTCCTGTTACCCAGAGGGAAGCAGTGGCACACAGCGGTTAAATAACTTCTTGGAGATGGCTCAGTGAGCAGCAGAGCCCGGATTAGAGCCACTGTGCCGCCTGATTTCCAGCCCCATGTTCAGACCAGTGCCTTAAATAGCTGCAGTGCAAGTAACGAGCTGTGCCCTCTATGCATGTGTCTAACTTGGGAAATAGGAAAGCTGGAGTTTAACTTAACGATACAAAAGTTTCTACTGAGAAACCCAGAAAAGAAATCTTACATTTTAACAATTATCACCTAAAGAACCTTTCTGAAGGCAGAGGGGAAAGCTGCTGCGCAGACGTTAACTGCCACCAGTTCGGGAAGAGTGAATTATTCACACACAGCAGAGCACGTTGCAATAAAAGGTTTAGAGGGGCTATCACCAGGATCCTCCTTGTGGCATTTATTCGTTCCGGTTTTTGTGTGCTGGCATTTCTTTGGTTCTCTCCTTTGTCACCAGGGCTCTCTCCATGCTTCCCTTTCTGGAGTACCGTAACTGCTAGGAAAATGACTAAACTTTTGCTAAGGGAGGGACTTAAGTGATATTGCACATTTTTATTTATATTGTTATTTTGAATTACTATGTATTTCTATGGTCAGATCTGACACATGTGGGTTTCCTCCACCAGAGGTGACTGTATGTCTACTTCCACTATTCCCTTACCTACAGCTGCAGCATCTCTCCACTTTCTCAGCTGCCTCCAGCAGGGACCAAAAATATAAAACACAGAAAAAAATAAAATCTCTATTGCTATTTTTTGCATCCAAGTTCTTTGCCTTAAACCTATTTTTGGAATAGCATCTTTGTTTAGCAAAATCAAAACTCCCACCCCTGAGACACTGGAGCAGCATGTCCTGCTGCAGGCAGAGCTGTTCGCTAGCGGCAAACTCTTAACTGCAGAACTAGCACACAGAGCAAAGCCAGGATAGCCCAGAAGAAAAATGATGGGAGCTGGGATTTCACTTTTGCTCTCCATCACGGCGTGCCCCAGAGCAAGTCAAGCCACTCCTCTCCCACACACTTTAGCCAGCTTCGCACTGGCACACGGCATATGCACAAACAGGATGGATGCACCTTTCGCCATAAGCTCCCTAAGGTGAAAACACATCTTACTACATGTCCTTACAGCCTCCAGCCCTACTAGAACCCAAATTTTGGTGGTTTGTAAGATAAAAGTATTAATTGGTATATACAGCTCATGTTTTAATAACAGCTGTGCTTAGGGGATAAGAAAGGTCAGAAATAGGAAACAGCAGCCCAGCCTGTAAAAGAAGAAACGCTAAACTTGATGTACACATTTTTGTTTTGCTGGTTTGGTTTTAAAAGATACTCAAGCTGTCTGCTCTGAAATGTAATTATATCTTTGTACTTCCACCAGATGCACCTTCCAAAAGTGATAGCACTCATACACAGCCCAGAAAAAAAAAAAAGTTGGAAAAGATGCAAAATAGCTGACTTCATATGTCGTGGCTGGCTCTGCACGACACAACAGCAGCACGCACTTCTCATGTCACTGCACTCACAGGCACTACTCGGAAAGGGATAATCCTAGAACCTTTAAGGCACAAAACTTGGCTCAAAGCCGACATTTTGTGCCAGGACTGAAAGACGGCTGCTTCTAAGAGGCATGGCTAAACCACACAAAAGCCAACTGCTGCGACAGGTCTTAGCCAGAAAGCCCCAGCCAGAGCCCTGCCTTGGAGTTGTTTCTCTCCAGGGTAGGAGGGGGAAAAAAAAAGAAGAAAGGAGGGGGAAAAAAAAAGAAGAAAGGAGGGGGAAAAAAAAAGAAGAAAGGAGGGGGAAAAAAAAAGAAGAAAGGAGGGGGAAAAAAAGAAGAAAGGAGGGGGAAAAAAAGAAGAAAGGAGGGGGAAAAAAAAGAAGAAAGGAGGGGGAAAAAAAGAAGAAAGGAGGGGGAAAAAAAGAAGAAAGGAGGGGGAAAAAAAGAAGAAAGGAGGGGGAAAAAAAGAAGAAAGGAGGGGGAAAAAAAGAAGAAAGGAGGGGGAAAAAAAAAAGAAGAAAGGAGGGGGAAAAAAAAAAGAAGAAAGGAGGGGGAAAAAAAAAAGAAGAAAGGAGGGGGAAAAAAAAAAGAAGAAAGGAGGGGGAAAAAAAAAAGAAGAAAGGAGGGGGAAAAAAAAAAGAAGAAAGGAGGGGGAAAAAAAAAAGAAGAAAGGAGGGGGAAAAAAAAAAGAAGAAAGGAGGGGGAAAAAAAAAAGAAGAAAGGAGGGGGAAAAAAAAAAGAAGAAAGGAGGGGGAAAAAAAAAAGAAGAAAGGAGGGGGAAAAAAAAAAGAAGAAAGGAGGGGGAAAAAAAAAAGAAGAAAGGAGGGGGAAAAAAAAAAGAAGAAAGGAGGGGGAAAAAAAAAAGAAGAAAGGAGGGGGAAAAAAAAAAGAAGAAAGGAGGGGGAAAAAAAAAAGAAGAAAGGAGGGGGAAAAAAAAAAGAAGAAAGGAGGGGGAAAAAAAGAAGAAAGGAGGGGGAAAAAAAGAAGAAAGGAGGGGGAAAAAAAGAAGAAAGGAGGGGAAAAAAAGAAGAAAGGAGGGGGAAAAAAAAGAAGAAAGGAGGGGGAAAAAAAAGAAGAAAGGAGGGGGAAAAAAAGAAGAAAGGAGGGGGAAAAAAAGAAGAAAGGAGGGGGAAAAAAAGAAGAAAGGAGGGGGAAAAAAAGAAGAAAGGAGGGGGAAAAAAAGAAGAAAGGAGGGGGAAAAAAAGAAGAAAGGAGGGGGAAAAAAAGAAGAAAGGAGGGGGAAAAAAAGAAGAAAGGAGGGGGAAAAAAAGAAGAAAGGAGGGGGAAAAAAAGAAGAAAGGAGGGGGAAAAAAAAGAAGAAAGGAGGGGGAAAAAAAGAAGAAAGGAGGGGGAAAAAAAGAAGAAAGGAGGGGGAAAAAAAGAAGAAAGGAGGGGGAAAAAAAGAAGAAAGGAGGGGGAAAAAAGAAGAAAGGAGGGGGAAAAAAAGAAGAAAGGAGGAAAAAAAAGAAGAAAAGAAGAAAAAAAGAAGAAAAGAAGAAAAAAAGAAGAAAAGAAGAAAAAAAAGAAGAAAAGAAGAAAAAGAAGAAAAGAAAAAAAGAAAAAAGGCTAAACATTTATTTTGATAGAAAATATTTTGTTTTCTTGGTTGTGGGGACAGCCCTCCAAAGGCAATACCGAGCCCTGCTGGGCTTGGTGACAGACAGGCTGGAACATCAGCACTTAGAGCAAGTCCCCAGTGAGTCCCTGTGGCCTAAGTGATTAAAGGCTTAATTAGAGTTACCTGAACATTAAATATCATTAGAGTGCAGTGAAGTTTGCTCTAAGGGGGGTTGGTTACCTTTTAAATGGCCTCATAACTAACTGGGTTTTGTGCACAGTCATTAATATTTTTGAAACATTCCAGTTTTCAGCTTTCTTCCTTTGATAATGAAGCCAACGCAGTTGTGCTGCGCATCAGGCAGCACTCTGACACACCTCATCGCCAGCCAAAGCTGAATTTAATGGGGGGAAGTCTTAAAAATATCAAGCTTTGTGTCTAGAAAGAAGGAAGATACCCTATGAAGTTCCTACTGAGAGAGAGACAAACCCTTGTCAGACACCCGAGAAGCTACAAAGGAGGACACCGTAAGAACTGAGGCTCTATTGGTTGTGTCACCCATTTTCTGAGCAAATAGTTGTATAAAACACCATTCATGCTTCAAATTGCTATTGGGAGCAGTAAGATCATATGGAAATGTTTAATAGGTTAGAATTAACGGGGAAAAATAGTTGAAAGATGGTCTGAAGCATTTGCCCTCCAGGTGTGAGGGACATCAACCACATGAAGTTTCCGCCATGGTGTTTCTGGTTTTACCTGCCTGCAGTCACCGACCATCCCACCTTCATGGCAGAGGGTTCACCAAAACCTGAGGAAGCCTGGCCAAACCCGGCAGCAGACCCCACAGACCAACTCCACTCACTTCAGCGAGAAGCAAAGCAGAGACAGACCCAGAAACACCTCCAGGATGGCCAAACAGCATCACAATTCAGAGACGCGAACACCAGGAACAGGATAACCCCAAGAGGTATTTAAGCAAGAGTTTGGGGGGGGGGGGGTTCAGCTTTATGCATATTTCAGAAACTCTTCAACTGCTGGTACCCACAAACACCTGTTAGCAGTTTCAACACATGCCAAGTGGCAGGCTTCTGTTTGTAGCTTTTGTAAAGTAAACCGGTAAAACCGGAGTGAATTTATGTATTTGAACAAGTAGATGCCAAACACTTTAGATTCTTAATTGGAGCAGCTTCAAAGGAGTAATTGGATTTAAGTGTCAAATGTGTGATCCGAAAGGAAGAGCAGAGATGCAGGCACTCTTCAGCTCTGGTTTTCTTCTTCTTTTTTCTACACCTTCCTGAAACAGCATAGTACCCCTGACAGGTCTGTGCCAGTGCCACTTCTTGGGCTTCAGCCACGTGAGCTGGCATCCTCCTTGAACTCAGCTTTAAACCCCAATTATGTGCCCCAACTGATGTCAAACAGAACAGTTTGCCTCCTGTATTTCAGTAGCAAATCTGGGGTCACAGGTGATGCCAATGAGGTAAGGCAAAACTCCTAACTGTTGTTAACTAGCACCATGGGGCATTTGTTCTGATTGACAGCAGGTGTTGACACTAACAAGCAAATTTCTTGCAAAGCATTTTACTTTCAAAATATTAGTTTTTGAGGTAGTAGTTGCCAAAATAAATTCCTTTGGCAAATAATAATTGGGACATAAAATGTTTAGCAAGAACTTTGCTTGCTACACATTTCCATTTCAGAATCAGCCACCGGGATGCTGAGATTTCACTGAAATCCACACATTCACCTACTGTGAGTATTCATGATTGATGAAGATGTCTGGGGGGGGAGGGAAATAAAAGCCACAGGGAAGCAAATACGGGTGCCAAAGTAACAAGGGAATCGAATGAGCAATGGGATTTATTAGGTCTAGGTCTGCAGGGGGTTGCCAAGGGGATTTGCTGATGGCTTACAACAGGCTTCTCCGCAACAGGACTGCCACAGTCTCCTATACATGCCATCGCTTCTCTGCGCAGACAGGACTCCTCTGAAGCCCTCTGCTAAGTACGGTTTAACAGTCACTACAGCTGAATGACACACATGCACGCAGTGACCAGTAAAGACTCACTTTCTCAGAATAAGGCTAAAAAGCTTCTGCACAAAGGGGAGGCAGGACTATGGCAGATGGGTCTAAAAATCTTCTGATGAAAATTAATCTCTACTAGAAAGTGCAGTTTCACCTGGATCAAAACCATCTGGAGAAGTGTTTTAAGTAGGAGAAAGAAGGAAGTTTAGCTTCAATACTCCCAACATAACAGCGAGTCTTCATCTCAGTTCAAATCATTGTTTTATTCAGTTTATCTCCAACTAATACATTTGATGGCACAGAAGAAAAAAATCCACACTGAACAAAGACCTTCCATCAACGTGAAACAAGCTGTAACTGAAAAACCATAATTAAATGACAGAAACAGCCAGGAAAGCAAACTGCAATGAGTAACTGCCAAGGCTTTACCCAGCCCAGCAGCAGCTCCAAAACCAGTGCCCTGCCCCACACTGCCCAGGTCCCTCATCCACACCTGCAAACAGGGAGAGCAGCTGCTCATCATGAGGTGATCAATTCGTTAGCAACTGCCAGGCAGCACAAACAGCAACACTTCGGCACGAAGAAAGGAGCTACGCAAAGGGCCATTTTGCAAACCTCAAACTGGAACAGAAAAGCTTCTAGAGCTTCTGCTTAGCCTCGCTCCCGGTGGGGGGGCAGATGGCCAAGGAGCCCCACAAGCAGCACTAAACCCACCTTCAGCATCAGAAACACCATCCTGAGCAGACAGCCAGAGCAATTCCCCAACACTTCCAGATGCATCCTCCACGCAACAAGAGGTCCATCCCCACCAGCAGCAGTGATGCTCACAGCCATCAACAGCGGCTTTTGCACAAGGCAAGGGAGCGCGGCTCCCTACTTTAGCTCTAAGCAGCGTTATTTAAAGTTTCACGGTACAATAAAAGCAATAAATTAGGAGCGATGATCCCCTAAATGCTGTCTAGGCAGCACGAACCACAGCGATCTCTCTAAACACAGGTACCAACTCTCTACATTCATTTTGCAAATGCTAAAGCATCTAAAAAAAATTGTAAAATGAAGGGAAAGGCTACCAGCAGGGTGGTCTCAGGGCTGGCCCTTCTGGAGTTTGTGGGAATTCTATTCTAAATGGCAACGACAACCTATTTGGTCTAACATGGAACGTTTGGGAAGAAAAAATATTTCCATTGTTTCTTTACATTAACAGAGGGTTGGCGTGTAACAAAGAGGAAGAAAGGCTGCCTGCACGCTGCTGGCGGGCTGGTAAGAAATCTCAGGGTCTGATCGATACCAAGAAGAAGAAAACCCCCAGCTCTGCTGTGAGGCTCGAGTGCTACCCGAGCGCGGCAGTCACTGCGCAGCTCCTTTTCTTTAGCCACGAAGATCGGAGGCTAATGAACGCCAAAAGAAGGGAGTCGACCGCAGGCATTTCTGACCCTTGAGATGTAAAAAAAAAAAAAAAAAAAAAAAAAAAAAAGGCAGCACGAGCAGAGGTGTATAGGCACATGCATGAGCGTTGCCAGCAGCGGCTGTACAACCCGCTGGGCACCTGCTTGCTGGGCGAAGCCCTCAGAGCACACGATATTCCCTGAAAGTTGGGAGCAACTTCTCGTGGAAAAAAATCCGACAAAACATCAAAATGCCTTTAAAAAAAAAATAAAAGCCATTGTTGTAGGCACCCCCAGCAAGGTATTTAAAGGAAAGCAGCCCACGCCGCCCCCTCGGAAGACCTGCCGGCGAGGAGCCCGGGAACCGCCGGCTCCCCCGGCGCCAGCCTCCCGCAGCGGCTCTGCCCGCCCGGCACAGGTGGCGGGGGGATGCCCGGCCCCCGCCTTTGTCTCCCGGCCGCTGCCGGCCAGCTCCGGCCCCGCCGCGCCGGGCACCGGCCGCCAGCACGGGCGGGCGGCACCTGGGCCCCCGGGAGCGCCGCGCCCGCCCGCGGCCCCGCAAGGTCGAGCCTCCGCGCCGCTGCCGCGCCCCCCGCGCCCCGCTCCGCCGCCCCTACCTCGGCCGCCGCCGTCACGCCGCCCCCAGCGCCATGTTCCCGCGCCGGCTACATCCGGGCCGCGGCCCCGCTCCCCTCCGCGCCGGCCGCCCCGCACGGCCCCTCACGGCGCGGCCCGCAGGTGCCGCCGCCCGCGCGCCGAGCCAGGGCGGGCACGGCTCCGCCCCCGCGCGGGCTGGGCCGCCAGCAGCGCCCGCCCCGCCCCGCCCCGCCCGGCGCGTGCGTGCCGCGGTAGCGCGGGCTGCGCGGGCCCGCTCCGGCGCGAGGAGCAGCAGCTGCGCCCCGGCCCTCAACGGCCGCCCCGGCGCCGCGCGCCCGCCAGCCCGCGCCGAGCCTGCACCCGCCCGCCCGCTCCTGCAGCAGCCGGTGCACCGACGCGCCAACTTGTGCGCCCGGCCGTGCGTGCGCCAGCCCGCACACCCGCCCACGCGTGCACTCGCCCGTCCAGCCATGCCACAATGCGCCCCTGCGCCCACCCGCCCATGCGTGCACCAGCCCACCAACCCACCCGGCCATTCGACCACCGATGCAACTGCCTGTGCATGCACCGACCCACACACCCATGCATGCACCCACCCACCCATGCATGCCCCAACTTGCGCACCCACCCATGCATACACCAACCCATGCTCCCAGTCACCCACCCACGCACTTCCTCCTGCACTTGGACCTCACTCATTTGCACACATATACAGACACATATATATATGTTTTATACAAACTGTGCCAACAGGCTTTGTTACCTACAAGCCCTCCCCGAGCGGTGCCCAGGCACTGGGAACAACCCGGCTAAGGCGAGCAGTGGAAGGAAGCAACCAGGGGAGTACAACAGCTGAACCCCCTATATCCCGTGTAATTCAGGTGTCTGACCGCCCGCAGTTTGTGCCTGCCTCCAAAAGCTGCTCTGAGCCTGCATTTTTACAGAACGTTCCATCAGAAAGATTAAGACTGCCTTTAATAAATGTCCGTATTGCTCCTCCCACGTGCGAAATCAGGAGGGAGACGATGGTGTGTGCTCGTGGGTGACCATAAACCATCCCCACCAGGGAACACCGAGCACCAGCACAAAGTGCTTCTCGGAGGCACCTGCTGCAGAAGATCCCCGAGAAGAAAAAACCTAAAGGTACTTTCTAGTCTCTTTGATGCACGTTTGCATTAAAACGTGCCCCCTATGGCGGGAGCAGAGAGGATACCACGGGGGTGGCTTGAAGATAAGGGTCTGCACTGGAGCTGCGTGGGGCAGCCGTGCTGGCATGGGCAGAGGGTGGTGCAAAGGCTGCAGCTCTCCCGGTGCCCACCTGCTCACCTGAGCTCTCAGGCTTCTGCATGGACGACAACCCCTACATCAACGACAACAAAAAAAGTCCATCAGAAATGTGCCCTTCCATTGCCCAGAATGTTTGCTTCTACCTTCTTTTCTTTACTCTCCACTCAGCCACTGCTCTTCCTGCTGCTGCGAGACGGAACGATGAGTGGAGCTCCCTTTGGCCCCAGCAGCACGCGGTGCTGGGTGTTTGCCAGGACAGCAAAGCGCCTGCTCCGGCCTCAAAACCCGCACACGGTGGCAGTGGGCAGCACTGCCACGGGAAGGGGCACTCTCCTTGCTAGGAAGGAGACCGGGCACGACCAAATGCAGTCAAAAATACAGCATAAAGCTCTTCAGAAGCCCTGGAGCATAATTTTGATCCCCTAAATGTGAAATTCAGAGGCAGGCTGGTGCGGGCCACCCTGAGTGGGTGCTGCTGTTGAACCTGGTTTCCATCGGTTTGCGGTGGGTTTTGTGGCCGGAAGCATCATTTGAAATCAGCAGCCGCTGAAGGACTTTCAGCCCCCTCAAAACCAAACCCCCTAAGCCAGGCAAAAACTTTAACTTCAAGAAAAAAAACCCCACAACTTGGGCTTAGACCTCACAGCAAAGCTGAAGCCTTTCCCTGGTGCATCAGGCTAGAAATATACCGTGGGACGAGGCGGTGGAGGTTCCCCCGCTCTGTGTCAGCATGAGTGACATGTGTCTGTAACACAAGGTGTTGCATGTCACATCTTGGCATGGTGCATATGGCTTCCGGCAGGGGAAAGAAAAGCAATCAAGCCTTTGCCGTTTTGTCTTTAGGCTCAGACGTGACTTGGAGGAAATTGCCTTGGTGAATTGGCAGAAGGGGCTGACAAGCGCCGAGCTGCAGCGTTGGGAGAGAGGCACCGCACCCCTGCAAGGGCGTCGAGGGGGAGAGGTAGCGATAATCCCCCCGCATCCCGCGGGGTGCTGGGAGAAGGGGTGGCAGAGGGGTTCAGTAACATGAATCAGCTGAGCCTCGTGCTGAAGGGCACATCCATCAGCGTTGGAAAACCCCATCCTGGGAAAACCCATCTCATCCCAGAGAGCTCCAGACTCTGTCGTGATGGTTGAAGCCAACAAGAAACCAGGTATCTGACTGGGATGTTGTTCTCCAGTAAGGTCAACGGAACTACCTGAAGGAGGAACTTGACTATTTAATCCCTTCAAGATGAAAAATAGATGTATATATGCAGATGTATAGCCCAAAGGTTTTCCAAAAAGGTTTGTTTTGCTTTTGGCTTATTCTTACACACAATGCTATGAATCAGAATCATGGCCCCTCCGCTCATCATAGCGCTGGGCTGGACTTGATGCAAATGAAAGGAGGATGAAGATGCAGAATGTCCTTTTCCCAGAAAACCAAGCATAGGGTTATTTTTTTTATTTATTTACCTACATTATTTGTTTAAAATTCAATAATTTTAAGTGTAAACTGAATCAATGGCACTGAACATTATGGCTTACATTGTAATATTATAATAAATAGAAATAAACCCCTACAAATTTTAGATGAAGTCAAGCCACTGCAGTGACTGAACTATTTGCTGCACCAGCTGGATCAGGAGGTTCTTGAGACTCTAAGTCCATTATATACAATCCTGTTTCTCCTTGGGATGCACAGAAAGATGTTCTTCCCAAAAGCTTAAATCTGAGAAAACTATCAGGGACTGAAACCAACGCGAGAATGGGCAATTGCACTTTCCCCCGTGTGAGTCTTTATAATGATTTGGTGATTAGAAATAGCCCTGCTTGCTGTCATGAGGTAGTATTTCCCATGTTCAAAACGTCCATTTCATATGCAACACAAGTTTTGGTAACTGTATTCTTCCCCTTACCCCATCTATCCATCATATTTAAGGATTATCATGTGATTTAGATTAGAGCACAGTAACTAATGTATGTTCCTCACTCTGCTCTGCAGAGCACCTTGACAGAAATTAACATTAAAATTAGTAATGTAGTAGAGGCACCCATCGGCAGTTCGGCACATAAAATGAAAAATGTTAACTAAGTTAGACTTAACATACAGATTCTTAAATAAATATGTTAATAGCATACCCTGATCATAAGTGCAAAAAGCACACTAGGCTTCAACGAGGAAGAATCGGTTGTTCGTTAGGAAAGTAATTAAAAAGTACAAATGAAGAACAAGGTTAATTTAAATAATAAATTCTGTGTTTCCTGCTAGCTCATTTAAATCATGATGAAAATTGTTGATTAAAGTCCCTCATTTAAATCAGTGCCCCTTAATGAGAGTGTAAGCCTATGAACAAAAGCCCGTAATAGTAATAAAAGACTCTTCAGAGAAGAAATAGCTTTCACAAGAATGCTGCCAGGCCTGGAAGAACATCATCCTTCCTCTGCAGAAAGAAATACACCTCGCCAAGCTAAGCAATTTTTCTCCCCTAAGCTCTTAACCCCATAAAAATAGCAGGAATAGGGCCATAAGTCATCAGATATTCACAGCCACGTTACGTAAGTACGACTGAACTTGTGATCCTTTTCGCTAACTGTTGGAGCGGAAGATGAAGTATTGCTGGAATAATTTAAAAGACAGGTCTGAATTCCCGAAATATTGCAGACAAACATCCTGGCCAGCTATTCATCTCGGCGGCCAGCAGCCTTTCGGGGGCCGCGAGCGGTTGCACAGGGAGGAGGGCTGAAGGGTGCTGCGTGGAGCAGGACCGTGCCACCCCAAGCACCACGCTGCTCCCATGTAGCCCCTGGACGTTTTCCAAAATGCTGTTTAAGGGCCACATCTCTGGTACCAGAGCAGTTACTCTTGTAACTACACCTCAGATCTCCTCTAAACTTAAGATGTCTTTGTTTTCCTTATCCATCAAAACCTGAGCACGAAAGCATTTGTAATGAATTTATAGCAAATGTAGAAAACTGCATTTCACTGAGGGCTGTACACATTTCAGCAGCCTGTACAGGTATTTAGACGTCTGCTGGCCACTGGAGCGGGCTCTTCCCTCTGCTCCTATAATCCACATCACTTCCTAGTCCTCTTGACTCCAAGGAATTCGGGATCGCTCCCTGCAGAGCGCATCAGTACACCCCCACGGTCCCTCTCTCCATTTGCCATACACCCCACAGCACCCACTCTCCATCCCCACGTGCGAGTGCTCCTGCCGCGCTCCCAGCTCCCCGGCTCAAGCTGGGGGTCTCCCAGACAGAGAGTTCTGCCCTTCCTGGAAGTGTACCGTGGGATGAAATCTTGAAGGCACAACCTTCACTGCACCAGGATCAGTCACCAGGAGACAAAGAAAACAGATACCCAACCTCATCAAGGTAGTTTTAACATTGTTGTGTATTTCTGAGGTGTGATTTCTGGAACGCCTGGTATTGCTGCTGCCAGTATATTGTTCAATGAACAAAAGACACACAAAGATCTATAACTGGGGATATTTCCTGTTGATTTGCACAGACCTGTCCTCACACACCTGATTCTTTCCCTTCAACTCCTAATTCCGAAGGCAGCGATGGGCCAAATCCTGCAACGCAGAGCACGAGATGCCCTGCGGCTTGCATCCTCCCAGGATGCTGGTTGCAGGACATCACTGCCCCAACTCCAGGGATAACCATGGGACTTGCAGGGGCTTCAGTTCTGCAGTGTGCCCTGAGCATGGTCCTGTCTTGACCGAAATGACGACAGTGTCGAGGCTGTATCAGGCTCTGATCCCTGTTGCCACCTGCCAGGGCACAGAGCCCGCAGGTCCCAGCATCTGACACAGGAGCCCTGCCGTGTCTTACCAGTGGGTGCTGAGCAGATACCGTTTCAGGGACTTCTTGGCCTCTATGATAAAGCTACAGGGATCCAAGGACACATTTATTTGCTCCTTCCCCTCAGCATTTTGCAAAAGCCGTATTACACCTTTGTGTCACGCTGCCCTGTAAATTTGCTTCCAAAAGGCTGCCTTGTTTCTTCAAAGAGTGTTTCCAGTGCTTAGCAAGATCTCTCACAGCCCTTGACTTTGCAGCTGGCAAAGTTTACAACATGTTTACAATACTCTGCATAATTTGGCTATGAGATAATGTATAGTATAGTCCTTCAGTGGTGCACAGTGGGAGAAGAGCAAGTGAAAAAAAAAAAAAAAAGGTGATGCAAAGCCAAGAAAAACAGATGGTAGCAAGCTCTCCATGGGGCAAGAATGAGTAAATAACTGCAGTTTATTTTTTTTCCGAGGAAAAATATATTGTCAAATCAATAACACAGTTTTTAGGAAATGCAAACTAGATCGAATGTGCATTTTTTCAGTATTAAACAATGGCACTTCATCAGGACCGATGGTCTGTACTGCACGTGTTTGCCTAAATGAAACAGAGAGAAGTAAAAATAACATTGCTCTGAAAAGTTCTCGTTTGACCTCAAGGTTAAATTTCACACTTCCTGGGAAGTTCTGCTACAGATAATGATCTAAATCATTCAGGCATAAATCAGAACGCTCCAGCAGTTACCATGCTGTTTAGCAGTGTTGTATCTTTGACAATCTAAGTCAGGGCTGCGAATCTTAGAGAGCAGAACTTCTAGATTTTTATGGAAACTTTCCTGGGCCTGCTATTAGGGCCACAGGAAACTATATTTACTTAATACATCTGTGCACACTTCTCAAATGATGAATTGATCCCCTTTTTGGAACACATCAGGTCAAGCTAGAGAGGGAAAAGGGGACGCTTGAAAATAGCCAAAATTACAAATACTGTCTTCCAGCAAAAGTTTTGAGCGCTTTTTACATTACCCAGAGGAAGCCAAGCAACATATGGGATGCATGAAAGTTGCTCTCTGCAAATCTGTCAATCCATTTTAGTGACGCCATGCATCAACCCCAGCTCTGCTATTAAGGCAGGCCTCCCCGCGTCGGGGCTGCCAACTGGCCCGCACTCAGCTATTCACCGTGAGACAGACCCTCTCCTGCTACACCAACCTACGGGCCCGAAGAGCAAAAAGCTGCAAGGCGTCAAATCTCACGTGCTCTTGCTCTGTAGCCATGGTACAAAAACAATCTCTGTAGCATCGCTGATGCTTATTTGGTCGCCCACTGACAGTGGTGGGTGAGAGAGCAGAAGGCATCACAGGCTGGAAGAAACTGCAGGCTCTGATAGAGGGCGATCACCTCTGGATGCAGTGGCTGTGGAAGAGGGCTATGTGCTCAAGCCTTCCAAGTTGGGTCCTCTGGGCTATGCCTGGGGATGGTGGGTTTGGCACTAACACAGAACGGACCCTGTTTCTGTGGAGATCTCATGGTGAAGCTCCCCAAGGAGTTACATCTGCTCCAGCACTTTGGGTAGAGGCAGCCACAACCCCAAAGCGGAGAATGACCAACCATCAGATCTGAAGTCCCGGAGCACCATCACTCAACAGCACTTTGAAAATATTGGTCCTTCCTCAGACGCATGAGATGGGGAGGCCCCTTTTCATTTCTGTTTCAGAAGATCTGTACTCATGGAGTTGGCTGACCGTAAAACTTTTCCCATGCCTTTTCCCAGCATGTCAATAAATCAAAGTGCTTGAGGTATTTCTTGGAAGCCAGAAGCCAGCAGAGGCGATGAGAAGGAATAGTCACCTCTTCATCCTACTGCTTTTCCAGAGGCAGTGAATGCTCAGTTATCATGCCCACACACTGATGATAATGTTTTCATCCAAGCTCCATTTTCTATTCTGCCCATATGAATTTGAAGAGCAAAGTCACTGCTGTCGTCTTCGTTTTTCTCTCTTTCTGCTGACAGCAGAACCTGAGCTCCTTCTCCAAACCACACACTCCTAAGTTCTGGCACCGATCGCTTTTGCTGTGTAAAGGGAACCCTCTCTCTAAAAACCAAAGTCTTGCTTACAAACTGATGAGCCCACAGATGAGCCTCCCAGCTGCCAGAAGCCCTTCCTCCCCACCCAGCAGGTACCAAGTGCTCCTCCCTCTAACAGCAACTCCAAAAGAAAAGCAGGCCCCAGGGATGTCCAGGGAGCCATCCAGAATTCCAGCAGTGCCCTCGGGCTCACACACCTGTGCGAGCTGCCGTGAAGTCAGCAGGGTCAGCGGTGGCTCCGTTCGAAACTGGTCATGTTTCAAAGAGACGTGAGCTGTCAGAAGAGGCAATCACTGGGAATGCCTCCAGCTCCAGCCCCAAGCTGCAAACTAAATTACTTGCTTTTGTTAGAGCATATGGCCAAATCCTGAGTCCCACATGTGTTTTAATGCCAAGAGTGACTATTAGTTTGGCATCCTATGTGGCAAAGAAGCCAGCAGGAGTTTTGCCCAATGGAGAAGAGGGGTGGAAGCACTGCCATTTCAGTTTGTTCTACGTTTCCTGGCCACCGCCGTGTCCCTGGATTAGTCCAGCTCTTGCCGTGCTCTGCTGTCACCAGTCCCTTCATCTGAAAGAATGTGTTTCTGCACCTGACCCTTATATTGCAGGCTGCGAAAGACGGCATTAAAAGTACTTTGTAACCCAAAGCATTTTTTGAATTACAAACAGGGTTTTTTGCAGCAAATTCCAGGTAGGCTGATACTGTAATGTATTGCAATCACCTGGCAGAATATTTTTCTATAGCTCCTTTACAAGTATCAGTACCCGACCTATATTCTCTCTCTCATACTTAAGCCTCCAAAATTATACTGATCAAAGCAACCTGCATTTATATACTGATGTGCTCCTGCATTCAAGAGATTTGCCAAGTGCTAAGTATAAGGTTTCTCACTGTAGTCAAAATCAAATTCAAATTCCAGCTGCCTCTCTGCTAATATGCAGCAAAGGTTTAGCAGTACAAAGCCGTGTTTGCAGAATCAGACACCGAAGATGATTAAATTAAACTGAAAAGGGAATTTGTACAAACCCGAAATTAGTTTGCTGAAGATGCCAGCATTTATTTCCTTCTTCTGACAGACGGGGCCACCTCGTGACCTTTAGTGATCAGAGCAAACAGGACAGCGGCTTTGCCAAGACTGCCCTCCCCTCCTTCCCCAACAGCATGCTGACTTAAAAATCAGCTTCAGCCTGTGCTGACCAGGGCGGGGGGGTTGCAGCGTGCTCAAACCAGTGCGGCAGGGTCGCAGAGACCCCACACGCAGGCTGTGATCCATCTCCTCCCTCTCAGTGGGATGCTCTCCAGCAGACCTGAAGCATTGGGACCTGAAGAACAACTCTTGGGCTTGGTGGTCTGTTTTCAAAGCAAAGGATTGTCCACTCTCTGGGAAAAGACACTGATTTGATCAAGATGGAAAACCCAGGAAGGTACCCGCAGTTGGCAGGATGCGTTGATGAGATCCTGAGTGCAGGCAGGAGCAGGAAGACATCGCAGGGACAGGCAGGTGGCTATTTCCTTGGCATTGCTAATCTGGCTTTTTTAAAGCAGCACTGAAATTCCCAATGTATAAAAATTCCTCACTATGACTATAGCAAGATAGATGGAGAGATTTAAAGCATATGGCAGCAATAGAAAGTTGTTTATCTTCTCTCTCCCACTCTTCCCCATTAGCTGTTATTCTTGGGCATTATCTCCTCTGAGCGCTCTGTACAATTATGTTGATGGCCACATGCAAGAGATGGAAAACAACCTGCTGCAAACAGAGATTTCTCTTAGCTATTACGTACACACACACACAGGTTTGCCAAGACACCTTGTCCTCTCCCTGCAGCCCTTCTGCTGATACCACTCCGGGTCTCCTCTGAGCACAGATGGAGAATAGCACCAGGTTGTTGCCGTTCTTGCCTCGCTAACGTCAGCCGACCTGATTTAGAAACCAGACTGAGACCACTACTCATGTTTGGTGTATGTTACAAACCGGTGCTGGTCCTCAGAGACTTACACACAGTCAATTTTCAACAACAGAAAGGATTTTTCAGCCTTTAAGAGGCTTGGATTAACATGGCTTCTTGGCAAGATTCAAATTGAAAGGATAAATTTTAGGAGCAGGCATTCCAGAGCAGTGGCACAGTCTCTAGCAAAATAGCCACTATCCAAATCCAATGCAATATGACACAGCACAGGAGGGAGGGGGAAAAAGGCCAGTAACCCCACAGTTGTGCAGGTTTGCCAGTGAGGAGCTTGTGGTACCTCGGCCCAGCAGCATCCAAGCACGGGAACGGGTGTCCTGCTGATGGAGCATCCTCTGCCAGAAAGTACCTGGGGTTTTCCTCTGCCATGCTCCATGGGTGGATGTGCCCATACAGTTTCAGCAGAGCAGAGTCCCCTGAGACTGGGCATTGACGGCATGCTAACAGAAATCACCCTCTGCATTGGCTTGGCTGAGCAGGTGCAAAGGAGGGAGAGGAGGAAACACAAACTCTCAGTTCAGCAAGGAATGGCAAAGGGAGAATTCAGGGATCAGATCTTTTGAGTTATTTATTTAATACCTTAAAGAGGATCTGAGCTGAAACAGTTTGTCCAGTGTGAAGTCACACAGCAATTTATTAGAAAATCAGGATAACTCCCTACCCTTCTGCAGTCTGTTCTGCTGACTTAAGCAACAGGGCATCAGGCTCTTGGTAGCTCTGGCATTACACTTTCCACTGCCCTAGTACTTCATCAGTCACGTCTCTCTCAAAAGATGGATTCATACAGAAGTAGGAGAGGGCTTTAAACTGACCTTTCCCCAGCCAGGAGAGCACCAGGGGGATGACAAAGACGTGCAAGAAGAGGATCCAGAGGGTCTGAAACTGAGAGCAAAGGCCTATACAAAGGGGACTGATTTGACTGTAGGAGATGATCACATCAGACTTGAAAGCCCAGGTGACTGATGAGCCACACTTGCATGGCTGGGGTAGTGCAGCACCAGCCCCATCACAGGGCAGTATGCAAAGAAGTGATTCAATATTGCCCAAAGGGAACTTTTAAAGAATGCAACCAAGAAGGCAATGTGCAGCAGGGCCCAAAGCTCCAGTTCCCAAACCCGCCTGCCCGTCTCTGCTGACCTCACCACCCAGCTCGGCTGGGCCTGGCCGTCACCATGGGGCGCAGGGCATGCTCTGGCATGCATCGGGCATGCCACCATCCTTTCTTTTGACTATGGAAGATGTGCAAAAGGTGCAAGGTTTGCTGCCAGAAAATCCTGTCTGAATAAATAATGCACTTTTAAATTTGAAATGGTGAACCTGTCGGGGAGCTGATCCTCACTTGGTTTGAGGCAACTGTCTCCCACCGGATAAACGCACACATCACTGAGTCCACGTGCCACTGCAGCAATACCTGAGGGCAGTTGGAAAAGCCAACATGGTCCATTTCTCCTGCAGGATCTCCCATGGGGAATATGCCTTGGCAAGGATAAATGCTTCACTTGTACTATATCTGTGCAGAAATCCCATGGTTTAGGGATTGGGTTTCAAATAACCAAGAAAGTAGTCACACCTTGCTGAAAAGGCTGGGTTTGGCATACTCAGGGAAAAGCAAAGCATGGTCCTGCTCCCTGGCAGCATGAGCCACTGTAAGTGAAAAATGAGGGCTACACTGCCACAAACTCTGGTTTCAAGGTGGTGTGGTTTAATTCCAGCTGGCTACTAAGCCCCACGGAGCTGTTCACTCACTCCCCCCAAGCAGGAATGGGGAAAGACTCAGAAGAGTAAAAGAAAGAAAACTTGTGGGCTGAGATAAAGACCATTTAATGGGACAGAAAAGGAAGCAAATAATAATAATGATAATGATAATAATGATGATAATAATAATAATAGAACTATAACATACAAAACAAGTGATGCACAATGCAATTGCGATGACTCACTGACCAATGTCCAGCCAATTACCAAGCAGCAGCCCCTGGCCAGCTTTCCCCTCCTGTTTATATGCTGAGCATGATGTCACGTGGTATGGAATATCCCTTTGGCCAGTTTGGGTCCGCTCTCCTGGCTATGTGCCCTCCAGCTTCTTGTGCCTCTCCAGCCTTCTCACCGGCAGGGCGTGAGAAGAAGAAAAGTCCTTGACTGAGTATAAACATTACTTAGAAACAACTGAAAATATCAGCCCGTTATCAACATTCTCATATTAAACCCAAAACACTGCATTGTACTAGCTACTAGGAAGAAAATTAACTCTATCCCAGCCAAAGCCAGGGCACAAGGCTTCCTTGCATGGCTGAAGGCCAACATGCCTCTGGTCAGCATGGGGATGGCCCAGCACCAGCTGGTTTCTGTTGACTGAGGAACATCTCCTTTTCTTCTTCTGGCTAAAGGATGACTCCGTTCATTAAGGCAGGAGCCTTGCAAGACCAATATTGAAGGCACTTGTAAAGAACCAAAAAAACCCCTCATCATTTCTCACCTGCCCCAGCTGTGTTTTACATGTTTCTCACTTGTGAGAAACCACCCATAACTTGAGTAAGGAAATGCTCTTTTTGTCTTCCTTTCTGTGGATTTTGTGTTTTCAAGTCTAAGACACAGGTCTGGGAAAAGTTTCTGCAAACAAGGGTGAGGACCAGCCTTGGGGTCGGCAGTGCCACACTGCCCTCTCCTGCTGGGCTCCCCAGTAGGTGCTAATCCATCTGGCTGTGATTACTCTCTCCAGGACCTTTAAATCCAGGCTTTGGGGATTAAAGAGTCCCCCCTTCCCAAAGGAAGGAATCCTTCCTTAATCCATGCCTTCTGGCACAACACCAGGGAAAAAACAACGCTTTCTGGGGAGTGTGGTCCTGGCCCTTTGTATTTCAAGGCCTTTTGGGAACACCATGTCCAACTGTCTGTGGCTTGAGAGTCGTCAGGCATCACATCAGACTCTGGTTACAGATCACACCTTTCAGCCAAAACCCATTTTATCCTCCACTCAGCGCTGTCACGGCATTATTTTGGGTGTCCCACCTCAGGTACAGGCACTGTAAAGCCTTCCCAGCCTCACCGCCCCGGGTGCTCTGGGGACATCCCCTCCACAAGGGATGGAGCCTTTTGGGTTTATCATCACCACTCAGCGCCCAATGGCTGAAGCAAATAGAAATGAGAACTGAGGAAAAGTGCCAAAACACACTTAATCTTTAACCAGGACAAGAAAGATACAGTCTTACTTGTCTTCTGTATTCACCTTTTGGAGGTTTGCACCAGTTTAAACCCACATTTCAATGGCTGCTAAACCCCTCACAAAGCAAGGATGTTTGTTTCAGTATTTGTAAGCTCCCCCGCCGCCAAGTCCTCCGGTGCCCTGCTGCTTTTCCACCCCAGCTTGCAAGAACCCCCTTCTTTCTGTGGATGCTTTTGCCGGGTGACCAGCCACACTCTGAGCATCACCCACAGCAAGGAGCATGTCCCAGTCCCCACCCTGGCTCACCCTCCGGCCCTCGCTCACTCATCCCAACTTTTCACTGTATTTTTGGGTTGACAGGGCTAGTTGAAAGGGCTTTCCCACTGTGCTTGTGCCATGGGACAGGTGATGGGGGAAAGGATAATCGACAGTGTAAAGCTATGTCACTCTCAGCTTGGGAATTGACTCCCCAGCTCCCAGGGTCATGTAGCTCCAATAAAGTCAGATTCTGTATGTAAAAAGTTAAAAAAAGAAAAAATAATCAAGTCCTACGAAAGACTTTATAACCTACATAAGATTGACTTACACGGGAAACCCCCCTAACTCTTTGTAGTTCTAAACTCTAAAAAGAAACAACCTGACTTCCAGCATCAGCTATTAAAAGCATCCTGGAATATAACCCACTTTCACGGTTTCGGGGTCTGACTTGTGAGGGCTGGACCACGATGCCACGCTTTTGCTGTCTCAGGAGCTCCCTCCAGCGTGGCGAGAGGCAGCTCCGGCTTGTTCCACGCTCCTGGACTCACACAGCCGTAGCAGATTTGGCTGCTGCCCTTCTCAGCCCACTGGTGTCAGAGATGCAGAAGGCAGAATAGGGCTCGGTGGATACCCCAGGTCTCCCTGACCATATTGATTTAAGCCCCTCGTTAGCAGTGGTGAGCACCGGCCCAGGGGCAGAGCACCCTCCATCTCACTGATTTATACCCTCTTCATCTGCTGCCGCAAGGATGATTTTTCTTTTTAATCCGTTTTTGCTCTGGCGTGCTCCAGCTTAGCTTGAGCTTTGCTGGGGGAAGGGAGGCTTGATTTGATTTGTGCCAGAGCTGGGAACAAAGAGGCAGAAAGCAATTGCTCTCCCCACTGCTCAAAGCCCGAGCAGGGAAGGGACTGCAGAACCAGCCGGCTTTCCCCCCCTGCCCCTCTATTTTTCCCAAGGCTTTGCCCAGCTCTGTTTGCACGTGGCACTAATAAGCATTGGGAGGCAACAGCATTGCTTTAAGCTTTGAATTGCTGTTCACAAAAAGAAATGTTCATCCCGACAGGCTCATTGCCATGGCAACGAGAGATCCCCCTTTTATAAGGGTACCACTGCTGGAGAGGCAATGTGCGATGTGGCTTGTCCCAGGGGATTTAGCCCCACAGAGGGCAGCTATGCTGGCAGCCTGCAGTGGGAGGCAGATGGAGGCAACAGGAGAGGCACATTCCCCAGGGAGCATCTCTAGGGCAAGACGTCTCCAGACCCAAAGGAAAGATGAGGATGGCTGAAGTTTTGCTAGCTCTGACATGGGTACATAGCAAAAGGGGGATGGATGACAGCAGTAACACCTTTGGATAACCCTAGGTAATATATTCTGACTTTAAAGAGTTACTTGGATTGATAATATTTTTCTCTGAATTACATTTTCATCCAGCCCACACCACCCAGGCACAGAGACAGTGCATCACTTGCACACTCTGGCATAGGGTAAACTCTGTGCTAGGGCATTTTCGCAGCACCATAAAATTAACACATTTTCTCTTCCAGTGAACAGTGGAGAACCAAGGCAGGGCTGGTTTGGTTATTTAGCTTGCACAGAAATTCTCTGGAGCCTTGTAGAGGTTGCAGGCTGCAAAGGTACAATTTTACAAAGTTATCATTTCAGAGGACTCAAACATTACTGATTACTAAGACTAAGGGGCTATTTGCTAGGATTTTTTCCCCCAAACATGATTATCACCTTCTACAGCAAGTGCTTCTCCCCTCTGGCACACACTGACGCGTTCATCAGAGCAACCTGGACCTCACTAGTCATGAGGTGGGAGTGTGAAAAGCATTTACACAAGAGTTTGAGCACTGTGGCTCCCACCACAAATGCCACCCGCTGCCCCAGGCAACGCTTAAAAGAACCCTGAAGTGCATCTTTTAAGGATACAGGTGGTATTACTTACTAGTGCTTCAGTACCTGGAGGACTTGTGTCTCCAGAGCACAGAGTGACAAGAGTACAGTTTTGCTGATTTGTAGTGGCATGTAGGTGTCCTTGAGAAGCTCACGCAAAGGAAAGCCATCATACAGAGAATGCACAGGCAGCAATCCTTGCTCTTGGGAGCTTCCAGCTCAAAATCTGGGTCATTTTCATGAGGAAGCTAGACAAGGACCTAGAAGCAAGTCGGGAGCAAATGCTACGGCAATATTCTGCCTGGAAAACACTGTTAATACTGGAAAACACACAAATACCTCTGGCAATACCAAACGTTAAAGGGAATCAATCACAATTTAGTCTACAAATAAGCCCCATGGAGAACATAAAAGCAAGAGGCGTCTACTTCCCCCATTTAGTATTCTTGGCAATGACAGTCAATTTTTCCTGGGCACTGGCTCTCAGCTGGATCAGGATCCTGTATTCCCAGCGTTGCTCAAGCCCAGCAGTCAGCAGGTAAGAACCAAGGTGACAAATCCTCGATGAATTAGAGAAGAGCCGTCATTTGCCATAGGTGCTGCATTGATTTGGGATGGCAGAAGCTCAGCTGACCTAATATACACCCAAGGAGTCCTTTTCTTCTGGAAAAAGCACAATTAACATGTCCTTTTCCTTAGTGGATTGTCTGCTCTTTATTGTGGAGGTTCTTGCAGTGCCACTTCTATGCCAATAGTGGGAAAGGAAGAGCCACATATTCTGTTCTTGGCTTTTTTTCTATCAAAACATGTATCATCAAACAAGTGCTGAAATGCTGCCTACTTCACACAGAATTATTGCCTGTAGTAAGATTTCAGTAACTGCAAATGAGAGAGGCATTTGGCCCACACAGTAGAAGTAATAGATGGTCCCTACAATTAAAAATTAAGTGCACATCCATTGGTTTACCCACAACACTACAAAATAATTAGTCTGGCACAAGATGTCCTAGTCTCTATGAATTTAATATCCCAGAAATAATTTCAAGTCGTTCTAGTTTTACCTGCTTTGTGAAATGCTGTATTTGTCCTGTGATTCAGTGCTAATGCAATGGCAATTTAGTAAAATCCAGTGAGGTATGCATTGCATGCTGACGTACAATTCTTTTTTTCTGTTTCCCAGGTGAACGGTTTTGTTTTAGACCAGGTTTTTTTCTTCCATATGGCTCCTCAGATTCACTTCACTTAAGAATTTTTATTCATCCTTTGAAAAGTCATTAAGATGCCATAAGCAAGGGGGAAAGCTTTCAGGAAGACCAAAGAGAAAGTTTTCAAGAACACTTAAAGCATCACAGAAAGTCAACATTAATTTCCTGGGTCTCCATTCCAAGGCTATTAAATACAGTGTCACCATGAATGGTTAACCTTTGCTGAATGCATCTGATTTCTGCCTTTGTAAAGCCAGCCTTTATGAACCCTGCCTCAAGGAGGAAAAAATAAAGGGGCGTCTGATAAGCCTCTAGCACCGGAGCTTGCTGAAGTACAAGGAACTTGCAGCAGATATAGCGTCATCTTAATTTGCTGGTTTAGCTTTGAATGAACAAGTAAATCTGGAGTTGGAAAAACAGGACATTTATTGCTAGTAAATAAAATGAGAGACAAGGCAGAGAGCTGCTGTTTATAAAATCAGAAGAATGTGGAGATGATAAAACAGTTCATTTTGCTGGCTTCAGGTAACATTTCCTTTACTTGATAAACCACCACTGAATGCAAAACATGCTCTGATAAGCCTGGTTTTTGCTTATGTATCCAACACACTTAGTATTATTTAATTCAACTCAAGTCCACTTCTTTGCATGTTTAATTGCATCCTTGTTTCTACCCAAGAGCTATTTGACTCAAGTTGCCAGGAAAACAAAATAAAAACAAAACACCCAATCCAAGTAAATCTTAGAGTTAGAGCATCAGAAAATGAAAAGTCAACTTGAATAAATACATACTCATCTCTAATTGCTTACATATATGTGGTATGTCTTAATATTTAGTGGAGGGACTATATTTAATTAGATGGACACGTTTGCAAGGTTAGCAAACCAGCTTTTTCATTAGATGAATAGCAAATTCAGCCAAAGAATCTTGGTTTAATTTCACCCACAACTTCGTAACCCCCACCACGAAGTCCACTCGCTTAGAAATCCATCGATGAAACCGAGCCTCTTGCATCTACATCATTTTGCGAAACGCGCTAAGGCTGCTGGAGAGCGGTGTTCAAAAAAGAACAGATTCTTACACAGTGGAACACATCCACTGGTTACAGCCTGGAAGAGGCTGGAGAATGCAGTGTAGTGATTTTGCCTGGTTTTCCGGCTTAAGCTGTATCAAGAAACTTTGGATCCTACCAAAACAATCTTTAGGGAACATGAGAAGTACTAGAAGAAGGGCCAAGAGAGCCTTGTCACTTCCTTGGCTCTGCTCACACTTCGTACACGTTACCAAGACCGGCCTTAACAAGTGTGGGCTTACGTAAAGGTTCCTCTGCGAGCGACTGTAATTACCTACTTTTGCTGATGTACTAGCTAGATTTACCTCAGTACTAGCTGAGGTAAATAGGAAAGGCCCAAGTTAACAGCGCAGTGCCGATTAAAACAAGGGCTTCGAGGTGCGCCTCCAGAAGAGCAACCAATAATTAACAGGGGACAGCCTCTGAATTCAGATTGCCTTTCCACACCAAGGCCAGGCAGGACTGAGATACACTGACTCACGGAGAAGCCTACATTGCTGTCACCTCCGCAGTGTTACAAAGCACGGACACAGCCTGGTCTGGGCCGCAACACCTTGCTAAAGCAGAGCCTGGCTGCCAAGGGGGGTAAATAGGAAGATGGGGGAAGGACCCAGGTTTTCCTGGCTCCGACATGCCGACAGCTCTGGCTCTCTTGATGCCCTCATGCCCATCCCTGCCCCGACACAACTGCTGCAGTTTCTGCTACCATAACCCCAAGCTTCCTCCTGAAATTGCTGCAACTAACCATCCCATTGCGGGCTGCCGGTGGAGGCTGTATGGGCTGCAGCACTTTGGGACCCTCTGCACTAGAGGTTGCCTGCTCCCAGCCCAGCTCTACTAGTCCTCTCAGTGTTTCCATAGCACTAAGCCACTGGGGTTACCTCGAACACCCTTTGCTGGGGGCATGAAGTGGCTGGTGTTTTTTCTGAAATCTTTGATGTAAGCCAGGTGCAATACCTTTTTCTATCAATAGCAGCCTACCTGCTGACTTCTGTATTCTTCAAATTAAGCGCCAAGTATACGGATTTTCAGGTTAGGGCAACTAAGGGCTTGGGTATTCTGTGCTCGTTAACACGGATGGGATTTGGGCATCCAGGTAGTCTGGGTAGCTTTGGAAATGTCAGCCATAAAGCTTAATATACTCATGTACAGCATACATGTCCTTTTCTTTGCTGGGATGTAGCCGGAGCTATTTCTGATTATAAAACACAGTTATCGGTGAAAACAGCCCACACCCCAAAGCAATCATGAGACAGACAGTGGAATTTATTCTATCACATAGACCTGTTGATTAAAACCATCATTCATATCACTGAAAAATGAACTGCCATAGAGACAAACTACCCTGGAGCTTGCACTTTCATTCCATAGTAATCATTTCACACAACACAATTATCTTGAAAAGTTGCTGATGACAAGGCTAAAATACAAAAATATTCAAGAGTATCTCCACGCACAGTTTATTGATGTGCTTGCTAAATTTTCAGTTCATACAGAGGCTGGGAGAGGTCTTTGTCTGCTTGTCTATATTAACATTTGCATTTGCTGTTCATAAGAAAATATGGGCTTGATCATGTTAATTGCAGCTCTTTCATCTTTCTGCTTCAAGCTGTATTATAACTGACCTAGCTTAAATATGCAGCACTAAAGGGATCCAGAAACAGGGATACACATGCCATAATCCTGTCTACTATTTCATGTGATGTCGCACAAGGTGCCCTCCAATTTGGGCTGCAAGGCAGCTAAGACACCAGGGCCCAAGCTCTCCTATCTAAAGGTAGCGCTGGGTTAGCTCTGGTAATCTGGGAAGAAAAATGGACACAAGGACATATTTTGGTATCATTCTCCTGTGAATGGCACACTTTCACATGAAAAGCAAAGCTTGTGATAGATTCTGGGGGCACTGAAAATGCCCACAGAGATTGCACCACAGCTGTGCATTCGCAGCAGTTAACACCTGAGTCCTGAAGCACAGCGACAGCTACCGTGGTTTACAGCTAATGGCAGACAATTGTGGCATCACATCGTGCTCCATGTGAACAGGCAGGGAAGGTTTGCTTTGAAGGGAAGTCAGGTAACAGAAGTTGAGCTCCTCATTTTTGCTGCAGTGTAATGAACGACATTCTGGGAACCACCCAAGTCAGTCTCCGTTGGGCATAAGGTGCCGAAGTCCAAACCTGATGCACTGCGACTCAAAGTACGGCAGAGCCTTGCAGCCCAGATGGAAGGAGTCTTCCATCCCTGTCTCCCCTTTGAAGAGAAGAGAACAGAATGTTTGCTGTTCCTACTGCTACCAAGACTTTTATTTCTTGAAAATGCTATCAGCCTTCGCACACTGTGCACTAGAGAGGTTAATCAAGTGAAGCAGTGCGGGTGATAAGGAGCAGTGGCAGAGCTGGGTGGATTTGCTCGGGGTGCTGCAGAGCTGCAGGAGCAGCAGCCCAACGGCCCCAGCCTGCAGCCAACGATGGCATTAGGCGGAGGCAGCAGCTGAGCGAAGCCCGCTGCCCGTTACGCTTTGGGGAGCAGATTGGCCTCCGGGAGCGTGCTGAACGCTGCGCCTTCCCAGGCAGTAATGTGAACTCTGAAAACACTTTGAGAGGAGGAATGAAGCAGATAAAATGCTGACAAGAGCTGCATCCTTATAAAAACATGAAGGACAGCTCGAGACGGCTTCAGCAGCGCTTTGCCTGGGAGCAGCCCCACAGAGGAGCGAAGGATGGCAGCGTCAGTGTGATTAAAGGCTTCTCAGTGTGTTCTGCTTTGTACTTCACCCCTTCTCTCAAATGGATACCAGCAACAGAGGAAGGCAGATAAAGAGGCCTTATTTCTGACAACGGCTCCTGAAAGCCTGGCTTTGCGGCAGCTCAGGAGATGCATGCCAGGCAGGAGCGGGATTTGTGCTCCCTGCAAGAAGGGGGCAATGGAGCAATATGTTTTCAGACAGAAAGTATAAAAACAAAATGAAAATACAGAATCATTTGTAACTTATCTGAGGCTACAAGCTGTATCTTGCAGACTCAGGAAGGCAGCTTGGCTGAGTCCCTCTGGAGGCACCAAAGCCTGGCTGGGACCTGGGCCAGAAAACTCAGCACTCAGGAAGCTGGAAGA
The DNA here is from genome assembly GCF_023634085.1 of Falco cherrug. Taxonomy (NCBI): domain Eukaryota; kingdom Metazoa; phylum Chordata; class Aves; order Falconiformes; family Falconidae; genus Falco; species Falco cherrug. The sequence continues at coordinate 8,217,011 of NC_073709.1, forward strand.
TCACAACTCATCCATACAGGAGCAATTAGGATTTTCCAAGTGAAATAATTAAGTCCAGGCAAGTATATATGGAAAACACACAGCGCTCCAATGCTTTTGGGGGGAGGAAGAGGACACTGACAGGCTGGAATGATGCCAGCCGAGGGCCACCAGCATGGCTGGGGACACTGACCTGCTACACTGGGGCAGCAGCCCACAGAGATGGGGGAATCTCTATCCTTGGGATATGAAGGAAGAGGATATAAACCACAGCCAAGTCCCTGCAAGCACCATCTTCACCAAACCCTGACCTGGTGCTTCCAGACTGGTCACCAAAAACGACACCTTTGGTAACTTGCCTGGAATGCTTTGGGAGGAGAGACAAGAAATTAATTCGGGTAAAACATTGGATCATCGCAAGTGAAAAGGACACCTAACACACACACACGCTTGGCTGTTATTATTAAAAAGGGATTTTGTATGGAAGAATCCCCTGCAACAGCTGATCCACAGCAGAGCGTTTATTTCACCTGCCCAGTTCACTGCAGGGTACGTCCTTTGCTCTCCTGCACAGACAAGCCTCTGTAACAGAGACCACTCAATATTTCTGATATATACTGGTACATACAACTAGAAAATGTGTTGACAGGTAGAAGCAATTTAATTTCAGTCAGGTTTCACTTTTAAATCCTCAGCTTCTGACCTTTGAGAAAAGCTTGGCTATGGTGAGCGCAGAAAGCACATCTGTCACTGTGCTGGGGAAAAAAAATGGGAAGCCAAAACCCAGAGCATGTCCATTTTGAAAATAAGCTGTTCGTATTTCTTGCTCTGCATTTAATAAGCTTCTGATTAAAAAAGATTTTCAGGGTTTCCCAAATACAGTTTCTTTTCCATCTTAAGTCGACTTGGTATCTGAACAGTCAAGAAAAGCCCATGTGTTTAAGTCCGAAAATCTGCATTAATATTAATGTTGAACAGGAAAGGAATTTGGGAGTTGGACTATTTGGCAGTTTTAAGAAATGTATTTAAAGGTGGGCTTAACCCAAGAGATAACCCATTACTGTCATCATCCAGCAGTTTCAAAGGACAAAAAGAAGTGATGCTACTGGCTTTTTCCAGTGTAGGAAGGAAGCAGCAAATCTTGGGAACTGCCTGATTATCCCGGGGCTCCTCCACCCTAATTGTCGCTCCGACACAGAGTTCCCTGGTGGCCTCCATCAAGCCACTTCTGTCTGACCTAATTTTCTCAGCTGCAGAAGTGGGATAATACTGACTCATATAGGATTTATGATGAAAGAAGGATTTATTTTATCTCCTAAAACATGACTTAGAGATGCCGGTTGTAGCGAAGGGCCCGGTGTGCGCAGCAGCACAGACAGGGTCTCTCGCGTTTGGAGCCTGCTGTTTGATCAGCTGGGGCTGCCCAAGTGAGGGAAAGCAGTGCTTGCATTTCTGAATGGTGAATACTGGTTCTGATGAATTATTCTGCACTTTGTCTATTTATACTTTATCTATATGATTAATTTTATTTTTCCATTCATCCAACTTAAACCCCGTTGAATAATTTGTAAATCTGTTAAATAAACAATTCATATGAAGAATTCTGTCCCTTTTTTCCTTATAAACCTACCCATTTTGTTCCACTCTGTAAACTGGCAATTTCTGACAGGGTTACATAAAACTTTGAACGTGTTTATAACAGGGACTTACTCTCCTGCTCAGCTTACCCAAACAAGACAGATATTCCAACTATGTAAGGTCACCTTAAAACTCTGGAAAACTTTTGCCTGTGGTGTTCCAGCTGCTTTCAAGACCTGTGCTGAGTCTTCTGGTTTTCTACAGAAAGTCATCAACGTTTCCATGTCAAGTGAAACTTGATAAATCTCCACTGGGGGTCTCTGTTCTTCAGAGTTTTCAGTTTTTAATGCCAACTCAATGCCTTGAGACAGACTGGAGGTCCCTTAACAGGAAGGAGCCCCGATAGCCTCCATGAAGTGCAGAAGGGTTGTAGATAAAACCTGTGCAGACTACCCAAAGGGAGGTCCTGACCAACCATCCAAGTCAGGTGGTTTACAGAGAGCACTGGAAAGCATATTTTCCAGCACTATTTAATTTCCCCAAATAATCCCCCGTTGGATTATTTCCAGCAGCCAAAAAGGAGCTCTTTCACTCACATGCAGAGAATACTTGATAGCCATGAACATGATCCTTAAAAGAACCATAGAATGGCTGTGGGTGGAAAGAATGTCTTGAGATTATCTGGTCCAACCTGCCTGGCCAAGCACAGTCAGCAAAAGTAGGTTGCGCAGGTCTGTGTCAAGTTGGGTTTGAATGTCTCTACAGATGGAGGGCTTCTGGGGCCCATAGCACTGCCACTGTAGTAAGTTCACTGCAGAACTCCAGATAATTGGACAAGCTCTGAGCAGGAGATTGTACTCAATGTCCACCAAAGGTTCCTTTCAACTCAAATTATTTCACAAGACCAAGACAGATGGGATCATAATTCTGGCAAGACATCTTCTGTTTTAGAAGAGCTTTCACAGCTATAAGGAAACACTTGAAACACTGGCTCCTTGGCCCATGGATCAACCGAGAGCTGGAGTTTGGAGAAAGGGAAAAATGCAGATCTGCAAGTCCTTAGAGGGCTCCAGAGGAAGTTAGGCGTGGATGCCAGAGCATCTGAAGCATATTGAGTCTCTGGATGGAATTCCCTGGAGTATGGATCAGCCTATGGCTCTGTCCCAGGGAGTTCTTCACCTACAGAGAGCCTTGAAGGCCAGTGCAAACCTAGGCTGGGCATTCATCTCAGGGAATGGCTCAGGGCTGGGATGGTAAGGAAGGCCAGAGCTACAGCCCAGTTGTGAGAATGTCAGGAATCAGAGACTGTTTCTGCGAGCAGCAGTGCTTCAGGAGTAGCTGACCTTTGAATGTGTTGGAGATCCAGTTCAGAGAAGTATTTAAGGGAAGGCACCAATGCGCAAGATCTACCATTAAAACTTCACTACAAGTCCTCAGTGGTTAGGAAACCCACTGTCAAAATCTGAGAGAATTCAGAAGTTTTCTATTGCTGGTAATCTATTAGTTGTGTGTTAATTAACACAGGACTTTGTTTTAACTTAAGGACCCCAAACTGGCAGATAAAGTTTGTGAAGGTTTCAAAAATTTCTGTAGATTGTACTTTTAAACTTAGGAAATCCTATGCATTTAAGACATAAAAGAGTATTCTAATAGAAAAGGTCGATGCTTACAAGTTAACAAATGAATAATTTAATGTTGTCTGTGGAGTATGTTTGACCCCGTGGTATGCATACCCTGTAATTATGTGCTCACACACTGGTTTTCAGACTTTGAGGGCTACGTGTCCTTAAACTTCTCTTAGTGCAGCTGTGTGACACAGACATGCTGCCCATACGTTATAGTTTGCTATTGCACCACTCATTATTAGTTGCCTTTTCCATTTTTTCCTCCCTGCTCCCACCCAATTCAATTAGCAGGCTATGACTGAACAATATCTAACAGGGAGCAAGAAGCCTCAAGTAAAAGACAGGAAATTTGCCTTTAGAAAAGAAAAATGGTGAGAGTACCAGAGCATCTAATGAGATATATAAATAAATAGGTCAGTATTTTATTGAATCGCAATGGTACATCTAGGAAATTAGTATCTGCCGAAGCTGATAGTTTTCTTCTTTAGATTCATGACCAGAATAGCAAAGTGGTGTCAAACATGACGGGACATTTGGATGTCTCCATTAATAAGCAACCGGGACCTTTTCCAGGACTCGGGTAAGACTGAGCTGCCAAGTAAGAAATGGAGAAATTACTTCATTACCATCAACTATTGCTACCAGTAGCAAACTGGAAAAGAAAATGCATTAGCTAGTCACCATTTTCACTTCACTTTAGGAAGTCTGAAGGGTGGGGTAAAAACCACATCAGAACACCACAGAAGATACAAGTATTTGCATAGAGGTTCATTACTTAACATACAAGTTCTCCAGACTAACTGCACTGGGACCAAAACAGCATCTTGACTTTTCAAGCAATAAAAATTTTCAAGAAAGGGACAGAACGAAACAGCAACTTTTGTTCTCCCCCCTCTGCTCAGTCTTTCCATCATTTTTCTTTTTTTAAGTCTGATTTTTCTTTTTGTTATGTTGCCATGAAAAAGAGACAAAAGGAAAAGCAAACTCGAAAGGAATAAAACAAAAATTAAACTCTATTCCTGCACTTGAGAACAACCCAATGCTTTGTGGTTTTGAACAACAATTTTCATTCAGTACAGAACTGAATTCACTTTTAATCTGGTGAAAACTGAGTTGCCTGGTTATCTTTCAAGCAGTGAATGCTTTGCAGTAAGGATTTCAGTCAAACAGGAGAAAAAAAAATAGAAACATCTTCAATAAGAGTTGTTTCTCGATAGCTCCCAGAGGCCACTGGAGTGCCTGCAAAAAGCTGCTGACCACCACAGTGCCCCAGACGGCTCTCCAAAGTGCCCCTGACGGCTCTCCGTGCACTTGCATTTAGCTCTCACATCTCCGAAACTTGCCCACGCACAGTCCAAATTATAAAACCTAAATTTGTGCTTCCGCCACCTCAGCGGAATAGACCCCAAATGTAGGGAAAACATTGTAAAGCTAACATAAAATCTAACATTGTTGGAATTATTTAATTAATAAAATTAAAATGTATACTTTCTACCTGGGGATTCCCTTTGCAAAGAGAGAATAGGCCAAGCCCTGTGGGTGCCCCCGTAAAGCTTCCAAGCCTCCTAGAGATCCAACTTAAGAACGCAGTTTTTAGGAAAAACATCACCTTTCATTGCTCGGTTAGCACCATCAGGAATGCAACGGTGGCATTGATCAAAAGATAAGCAGAGATTTAGGATCTGCTTAAAAGAAGTTTAAGATAAGTATTTCTAATTTTACAGATTTTAACTGCGCTTTCAAGGTTTTTTAAAAAGTATATAGCTCCCTATAACAGACATTTTTAACCGCATGGTCAAATCAAGCCGTTGACAGACACTGAACCTCCACAAAGGTGTTGTCCCCTTTTTTGGTGCTAACAACTTTGGCAAGCCCCAACTAAAGGCTAATCTAACCTTTCTGAAACATTACTGTTTATATTCTTAAGAAAGCATCAAGCCCAGCAGCAAAAGCAGATGCCTGTTCACCCACAACAACAGTTTCCAATCATCCTGCAATAATGACGAGCAGAAGTTGAATTTTGTCTGGAAACCTTTCGCAAAGCGAAAAGCCTACCTTGAATCAGAGCCTGTCTCTCCCTGCAGCTCTCCCAGTGCCACAGCTGCCCCGACACTGGCAGGAACCCCTTGTCCAGCACCAGCAGAAAGGCCAAGCTTGTGGCACGGTGGAGTGTTACAGCACTGATGGTGGCCAAAATCACTGCTCCTCTGCATGGGTCTCCCCTTCCCTCTCAAGCAGCTGCTAGAGCCCAAGACAGCCTGTTTGGTTGACTTACTTTCTGCCTCTTCTAACACACCACTTTGCAATGGAAGCTGTAATCAGCTGGACCCAAGCCCACCATAAGATCTCCAGCACACAACCTGCTCTGCCCCAGTGAAAATCCCAAAGCGTGCTGCTGAAAACAACCAGACGCCTTCTCCAAGAGGCACAGCAAACCTGAGGGAATGACTCAATAGCTTAGCTCACATTGCAGATGTATTAATTTAATCCTCTTGCTTAAACGACAGAAAACCCATGCAGAAGTACAGCATTAAACAGTAATTTCTTAAACAGTCCTGAAAACAACAATCTGCTGAGTAAAATGATGTAGCATCCCATGGGTTAATGCCATTTAGGAAAGGATGAGGTGGAAACCCTTGAAGGGGTTAGCTTAATAATTACAGTGCAAAACACCAGTTGGGTGACAGCCAGCGGTGGAGCTAGCAGACATGTCACTGCTGCCCCACGGGTCACCTGCTGGCAAAATATCTTCATGCTTATAAATACAGTCAGATAAAACCCAGGGCAGGCCTGAGGTCTTGACTGTTCCCAGACACTACAGTAGTGGGGGCAAAAAAAAATATTTTTTTTTAAATCACTACTTTTGAAGTGTTTTCTTGACCCACGCTAGAGCCTCTCATTTTAATGTTTATTCATTGACTGCTGTTTATTCAAGAACCACTGAGCAGAGAAATCATTCCTTGGGAAAAAAAAAGAAGAGAGAGAAGGGGAAAAGAGAAGAGAGAGAAGGGGAAAAGAGAAGAGAGAGAAGGGGAAAAGAGAAGAGAGAGAAGGGGAAAAGAGAAGAGAGAGAAGGGGAAAAGAGAAGAGAGAGAAGGGGAAAAGAGAAGAGAGAGAAGGGGAAAAGAGAAGAGAGAGAAGGGGAAAAGAGAAGAGAGAGAAGGGGAAAAGAGAAGAGAGAGAAGGGGAAAAGAGGAGAGAGAGAAGGGGAAAAGAGGAGAGAGAGAAGGGGAAAAGAGGAGAGAGAGAAGGGGAAAAGAGGAGAGAGAGAAGGGGAAAAGAGGAGAGAGAGAAGGGGAAAAGAGGAGAGAGAGAAGGGGAAAAGAGGAGAGAGAGAAGGGGAAAAGAGGAGAGAGAGAAGGGGAAAAGAGGAGAGAGAGAAGGGGAAAAGAGGAGAGAGAGAAGGGGAAAAGAGGAGAGAGAGAAGGGGAAAAGAGGAGAGAGAGAAGGGGAAAAGAGGAGAGAGAGAAGGGGAAAAGAGGAGAGAGAGAAGGGGAAAAGAGAAGAGAGAGAAGGGGAAAAGAGAAGAGAGAGAAGGGGAAAAGAGAAGAGAGAGAAGGGGAAAAGAGAAGAGAGAGAAGGGGAAAAGAGAAGAGAGAGAAGGGGAAAAGAGAAGAGAGAGAAGGGGAAAAGAGAAGAGAGAGAAGGGGAAAAGAGAAGAGAGAGAAGGGGAAAAGAGAAGAGAGAGAAGGGGAAAAGAGAAGAGAGAGAAGGGGAAAAGAGAAGAGAGAGAAGGGGAAAAGAGAAGAGAGAGAAGGGGGAAAAGAGAAAAAGGAAAAAATAATAATGATAAAAACAAAAGGGAAAAAAAGAAATAAAGAAAAATGAAAAGAAAATTTTTTTGCAGTGGTTCTGGGTGGCTGGTGGTTTGCCTCATCTGAGCCCAGGGACCGAGCCTGGGGAGGATGCGGAGGGTCAGCCCCGAAGATGGAGCCGCTGCCGGTCCCATCTGAAGGGGTGCGGCCCCGGCCGGGCTGTGGGAGCAGCCACCCAGCTACCGCCGTGCCGCGGCCCCGGCTGGCTCCCGGAGGCTCCCGGCTGGCTCCCGGCCGGCTCCCGCGGGGCCACCCGGTGCTGCGGGCCGCGGCTCCCACCGCTCCGTCTCCGCCGCGCGGCCGACAGGTGGCGCCGTTGTGTCGCTGGCTCGGCCCTCCGCGGCGGCCGGGGCTGCCGGCTCCGCCTGGGCCCGTCCCGCCGGCCGCCCTCCGCGGGCAGCGCCCCCCGCAGCACCGGGCTCCCCGGCCCTGCCCTCCAGGCTGACCTTAAGGTTCCCATATTTACAGGATTGCGGAGGCTTTTCACGCCCAGTCACTACACCCAGCAAGGAGGGGGCTCAAACCCATCTCTTGCAGAGGCAGTGTTTCGGGGTTTTCTCTTTTTTTCAGCAGCCAAAAAGGACCATAAACCTTTCCTGGCCAAGAACGCCAGGATCCGGAGGCTCAGGCTGCCAACCTGGCAGGTATTGCCCCACCGAGTTGCAGACAGCAGCTTGCCCTGCTCGCACCTCGAGCTGGTGACACCTGCTAGCCTGGCCAGGGCCACCCACTCCTGCTGGCCCACTGGTCCCACTGACGGCGAGTGCAGGTGCCCACACTGGCACGGCACCCAGGCTGCGGTGCCCACACGTGCCCACTGTGCTCCAAGCCCACAGCAGGGCCAGGGCTGCGCTGTCCCACCGATGGGTGGCACCTCCTGTGCTGTCCCAGCTCAGCGCATGTCTCCTACCCAGTCAGCACCAAGCACAGACATTTGCAGTCACGGCCTCTGCGCCAGGAATAGCGGTGGCACCTTCTTTCTGCTACACAAGCTGTGCAGCTAGTCCTCTTCCCCCGCAGCCTGTTTGCTGGCCATGTCCTGGCCCGGTCTTCTGGTATGAAGGGCTTGAAGATTTTTAAAAGCATTTTGTGAGTAAGATGAGCCCCTCAATACACACAGCCCTGCTGCCTCTCACTGCTTATGAACCGCTTCAGTGCAAACCGGACGCTTGCGTCCCTTTGTCCAGTTAAAATAAAGCTCTGCGTGTTTGTACACATGACGGGTGGGGTGCGCAGGGTGGTTTTGGGGATCAGCTACAGCAACTCCATCCCAAAAGCGCCCGGAGCTGGATTGCTGTGATAGCACAGTGCTATCGATCCATGAGATGGGACCTGCATGTTCACACAGAGGATGAACAAGAAGGACCAGTAAAACGTGTGTGGGTCATGCTGACAGCCTGTCCCACGCTCCCAGTACCTTTCCAGTTAAGAGTGGGGAATAAACACAACACACCCAGCAGCACACACCCTCTCAGGGGGGACCCTTTACATTGAGCCACGTTAAAAATAAAAACAAAACAAAACAAAAAAGGACGATACTATTTAAAAAGCAGGTTCTGACATTGAGGTTTTAGTGGTGATCAGCAGCACCTCCAGCCTGACCAAGAAGGGAAAGGTCTTGCTTTCAACCTCGGTGGCTGCTTCAGAGAAAGCAGCAAAAGAGCTGGCAGCTAGGAAGGTGCAAGCTTCCATGGGCGCTTCCCTCCTGGCCCACGGCTGAGGTTAGCTGAGCCTTGATGCTGCAGCATTTACCTTTGCCAGTCTCATTCCTAAGTCTACTCATCTCTTCCCAACTCTGCAGAGTGCACAGCTGCAGCATGGAGCCCTGCTGCGCTCCGCCTGCGAAGAGCATTGCTGTGGCCAGGGATAAATACGCCCCTTGCTGTGGCACTTCGCCTGCCACTCTGCTGGCCTGAGGAATAGCAGGACCCTCCCTAAAAATCTCTGTCCTCAGTCTCTTGCCGGCACCCAGCTCATTTCTTTTGCCTCTGACATGACTGAACTCCCAGACTGATGCAGTCCCCACGGCCAGGCAGCCCCGATGCTCCTGGCACGCATGTTTTACAGCGGAACAAGAGCTGGCCACCTGGGCCAGGGTTCCCAGCCCAGTGCCCACTTGGGTCCTTTCCCAGACGTACTGAAACTGCCTGCTTTAAAGCAGCAGTGAAAGTGGTATATTTAAGAGTTGCAGCATGCTAAGCAGATACAGGGATTATTTCTACTCTGTGGCTTCCCAATGCCATGCACACATTACTCAAAAAATCCCTTAAAAACGGCTGCCTCAAAATAACCTAGATACATCACTGGCCCTAAAGACAACACATGATGAAATGCCCTTACAAAACAAATCCTTACATTTCAGCCTAGCAGAGCATCCAAGTGCACAGCAAAGCCAAGACAAACGCAGTGCTGCTCTCTCCCAAAAACTTACGTTGAAAATCCCTGTTGTTACTCTATCCCAGAAAATGATTCATCCTCCCTGTGGGTTTTGACTTGCCTCCGCACGTTTTGCAACGCTGCCTGGCTTTATAACAGCATGACTGTGTGCAGTGACTCCTAGCAGATTTCTTGGCTTGCTTGCAGGCAAGGAGGCAGCGGCTAATCCTTCTAACGATGATTTTCCTCTTGCAGCATTTGTTCTTGCTGGCCGTAGACTTATTACTCGCGATGATCCTTTCCTGGCTTTTTTATGCCTTTGTATGCATTTCCATCGCATTTTTGACCTGCTTCATTATCATCTTCTCCTTCGGCATGGTGGAGAGAAATATTGATGTGAAAGGGAGAGCAATTGTAATTCTCATGTCCAACAGCTCCATTGGAAGGATGTTTGCAAGGAACCTGGATAAAGCAGGTTTCAGGGTGTCTGCTGCACGCTGGCCTCCCCAAGAGGAGGGGACAGCTAAAGAAGAGGAGTGCTCTTCAGGCATGGAGGTAGCTCAGCTTCACATGACTGAAGATGAGTATCAGAAGACGATTAAAACCTTCATAGAAAGCCACTTATCCCTGAAAGGTAATTTTTAGGGCAAACTTGTGAATTGTGCCTACAGTAGGAATCAAGATTTTGAGATCATTGTTCATCAGCAAATGAGGGAGGCAAGAATGCTCTAGACAATGGGTTATAACACTAACTGCATTGCATTTTGTTGTGCAAAACAAAAATTTTGCTTTTCCAGGGGAAAGAGCCTGCTCTGGTGGCTGTGAAAGGCCCCAGTAGACCCCAGTCCCTGGAGGAAGGCAAGGTAGGCCAAGGAATGAGGGGGAGAAGGTCCCACCGAGGCACACAGGGCTGGAATCACCCTGGGGAGAAAACACAGGAATGAATGAGGGAGAGCAGAGACTTGGACAGTGACCTGAGATGAAGGAACATGTCTGATGTTTAACCTCTTCTGGATTAAAAACCCCTGAGGTCCCTCTTGGCTTCTTGCGTGCTGTGGGATTCGTGAGAAACTGTCAGGTCAGAGCTTCGACTGGCAGGTTGGGACTGTCTCTCTGAACCACACTCCTGTCATTTCTGTGGGGATACAGGACTGAAAGCGATGTGTAGAGCTCACCTGGGGCAGCGCTAGGCCAGTGTCCTCCTGTGAAGATGGCTATAAGCACCTCTTCTGGGGAATCTCCCCAGTTCTTTCTAGGTGTGAGATGAAGGGTGCAAATGGGCAGGCTGGCTTATGCCCTGGCTGAATTAGCTCTACGATCCAGGAGCCTCTGTCCTTGTGGCCATAATTTTACACCTCTCGGGAGTGACAGAAAATTCAGCCGCATCCACCAGGGCTGAAACCCCACTGCCCACAGAGCTATGGGCTTGCAAGAGAAGAGGCCAACTCTCTCCTCTTTCTGTGAACCTACCTAAGGCATGTACGAGCAGCGAAGCTCTCGCTGCTTCCCCATACTGCCTCTTTCCTTCCCCAGCTTCTCCATCCCTCTTCTCCTTGCTCTTCTCTTTGTGGTTTGTCTGAGGCTCCCTTTGAGGTCTTCCCAGGGCAGCCTCTCTCCTTGCTCACGCTGAGCTGAGCTGCCTGAGAGCAGCCAGATCTCACCCTTCACATCGCTGCCCAGCACTGAAAGTTTTCTTTGTGCTCCCAGGCTCTGCAAAGGAAGGACATTCTGGAAGTCAGCACCCACACCACGAAGCCTGCCTTACTGCAGACACCCTTCAGAGAGGCGGTAGGGAACCCTAGCTGATACCCGCTGCTAGCTCCAGCTACTCAGAACCCAATGGCACAGGTTCTCTCACATTGCTTTTCTCCTCAGAAGCATCCATCAGACCAGAAGTGCCTGCGGTCAGATCCTGTGCAACTCTGCATGGCCCAGAATACATCCCCCCTGTTCACTAGCAGCAGCCTGCAGGCTCCAGGAACGGGTGCCCTGCACACCAGAGGGTTTCAGACCAAATGCTCACCTGCCTGCATTTAGGCTAATTTACACTAGTAAAATTATTCTAGTAAAACTTGCTTGCGTGGACGAGGCATAAGAGCTCATAAAGCTGAGTATCAGCATACTTCTGCTCTGGAAATGAGCAACAGAGACTTTCTTAACCATTAATACTCTGTGGGAGCTGGTGATTTCTGTGGGCCTGTGCTGCTTTAAGTAAATGAGGATCTGGCCCAGTTATATCTGTCTGTTTTGCTTTTGAATAGTTTGATCACTGTGCTAGTTAAGGGCTTTTGCAGATATTTTTTTTTTTTGACTGGGTACTCTATTGTAGGATCCTATATAGTATTCACATCACAGATGGGGACGTTAAAATGTATTTCCCAAGTGCTGACCCAATTGCATGGCAGATCAAAGCACTGTGTCAGAGGAGGTGGTGGTGGGGAAAAAAGAAAAAGAAACAAAAGAAACCTCAAAGTTTTCTTGGATTTCTTTCTTAACAATTTCAAGTGAGTGCTGGTATTTACTCTGCAAGATGTAATATTTTTGGCATGGGTTGTGTGAACATTAACACCTGCCACCAGCTGACTGATAATAAACCAATTTAAACCAAATCAAAAGACGACATTGGTAGGTTCCCACAGGCTATGTGCAGTTTTGGTCAGCAGGATCTGGACGAGGAGAGGAGAGTTTGTGCTATAGGGACAAGACATGGAAGAACCCTTACACAAGCTTTCTCCATTTAAAAATTTTTCTTCTGCACTTTGTATGTATGCAATTTTTCATTTCCAAGGAAAGGAACTTCTGTGCTAGTTTTCATGATTTTTTCTTTAATAACTTGTCCCCATAGGAAATTTTTGCCATTGTATCTTTGCTAGTGTAAGTAAAAAGACACTTGTTTGATATAAAGACATTTGATACAAATGCATCCTAAATACCTTCCAGAGTAACACAACAGAGACAGAACCCCCTAGTCAAGGCTTCTTCTAAAGTTAAAAGACTTATGCCAACTAAAATAATCTATTTTTTTATTCTAGTACAGGTCCAGAGACCAAAATTTGTAGGCTAATACCTTTATTCATTTTGTGTAGAGGAATGAAGCCGGGTTAATTAACATTGATAATATACAGCTGTGGGCTGGCTTCAGGGGTGTGGGTTGGCTGATGTAGATAACGTGCAGCTGTGGCTGGTTCTGTGAAGCGGTTGGGCAGCCAAGGAAGAGAGGAGGAAGAAGCAGAGAGAGCGTGTCCTGGGTGAGGGGAGACTAGGATAAGGCAGCAGAGGGACTGGCATGAAGAGTATGTTGGTATGAGATGGTAAAAGACCTTGTTGCAGCCGGCTAGTTTGGAGAGTGCTGCAACACATTTGTACTGCCACCACAAAATAAGGTTAGGTCTAAAGAGATTGTAACAATAAGATACAGAGAAATGCAAGTCAGCCCCCTTCCAAATTCATAACGTGTTTTGTGATAGCTTAATTTCCTTCATAAGAAGTCTTGGATTGTTCTGGCTTTTACCTTTTGGTGCCTTTAGATCAGACATTTAAGCTTTCTCTGTGACCAGGAGGTCAGAGATAGGGGGGGGAAGACAAGAGAAAGAGCCTTAATTGCTCACCTCCAGTAGCTGAGCTTGTACGATCAAATATTGCAAGAGCTCTTGGCATTGTGTCCAAGTGCTCCGGGATCAAGCTGCTTGAGAAATTGCTGTGCCATGTTGCTCTTCGGGCACGTTGCCTGGAAATGCTGGGTATTGCTTCATGATTTTTCCAGGATTAACTGCAGGGAGGGGGGCGCAGGGCAAGGACTAAAAAATATGGAGGTGGGCAAGACCCAACAGACAGCAACCTGACCCTATTCAAGAAGAGTTCAGACAGCCAGGGCGCTGATCTGACTAATTGGTGTAGCCTCCACTGCTACAGTAGCTTGGGGTTCACCTCATCACACACACAAGCACAACAGACACTGCGCTGAGTGAAATCACTGTTTCGTGTGCCATGCCCGAAGACCAGCTGCTGCTGGCTTTGCCAAGAAAAGCAAGCCCCAAAAAGCTGTCAAGTGACCCTGCCCTGCCAGCCTCCACCGAGTTCAACCCCCTGAACTAAACTGCCAGGAGAAGACAGCATGGAGAAACTACTGTTTCACATATAGTGTCCAACTTTCTCGTGGTTTAGAGATTGTTCGATCTGTGCTTTTTCTTTACCTGCACCCAAAACACTGCCAGTGTCTTCAGAGATCCTGTCTTCAATGTCTCTCAGGTCTTTCTGCATTCCAGGCCGAGCTCTGCCAAACTCTGTAACACCCGTGGGTCTCTAAATCAGCACTGAAGTGCACAGTGCAGCCTTGATGGCAGGGCACTTGTGGGACCTGCCACCCTTCCTTCTTACCCTGACTCCAGGGACCAAAGTAGATCTCCCACTACCACGTCACTTTTCTCCACTCTTTCTCTCCTGCTCCTCACAGTATTTCATACTGTACTATCCAACAATCACTCATCCCAGTTGTTTCCACCTACTTCCCTTGGTTTTCTTCCATTCCTCCATAATGCCTCAGGTTCCTGCAGGGGAGACGACACTCGATGAGAGCAATGACTCTGGCTGCACAGCGCAGCCTCCCTCTGTTCATACAGATATCTGCTACGCTGAAGGGGCTTCCAAGAGTCCTGCTGGATTTCATAGGATCAGGATTCCATTTCTTGTACCTGAATCTCAGCTAAGACATGATCACTGCTGGACTCTTTGGTACTTCATGAGCTTCCCTCTGTCCCTATCCATTAAATAGGAAGGAGAAAACCTTTTTCACAAGCAGAGAAATAACTGACACAAACGAATAATGTTATTTCCTAAATAATCTTAGGCCCTGTATCCGAAAGACTCTTTCTTACCCCACACTTCACTATGGCGTTTCAGACCAGTGGGAAGTGCTTGTTTCTGAACCCTTTTCCGAGGACTCCAAAGGGCCTGGAGAAAGCTCCCCATGCAGACAGCTAGATCAGTGTCAGATAATGGACTGTCATCCTTGGCCATCTGTTCTCATCCCCAGGACGCTGCTGGCAGAGTGGCCCTCATAACCTCTTCCTAAGTTAGTCCAGTTAAGATCACCTGCATCACTTGATCAATTTAAATAGGTAGGTTTAGTTAATCCAGCGGATCACTTTCTTCTGTGCATTATGGGACACTCAAGTAATCTGTTCTTTGAGCAGAGCTGGGAGGGCAGTAACACCAGTGGTGGCAAGTATAGCTAGCTAATGCTGGGCAAGGAAGGGTGCCCACAGCTGCAGTCGCTGGCTCAAGACTGCATACAGAGATGCTGGCAGAACTATACAGAATGCTGAAGTATCAAGGCTTCCAGCAGCCTCATGGCTTCTTGGACAGTCTCCACCTCTTCTAAAGGTCAAGTAGTTTTTGCAGCTCTGTTCTGCAGTAGGTAGCAGTGGTAGATACTCCCCCAGTGCTTTCACTTCTCACATACCTCTCCTTTAGCATCCACATACTTTGGTTAGTCCACAGAGGCACTCTTTTGATGGAGATCCAGAAAGTGAGACCCTACGGTGGGCCTGAACAGGAGACAGAGACATTTGAACACTCCCTTACGTGGTGGACACACTGCAGAAAATCCTTTGCTTCCTACGGATGCCAAGGCAGTCAATCAAAATATCTTATTAGAAGGTTACCCTTCCTCACTCACTCTTCCGTGCTACACTTACCTTAAGATAAAAGGCTAGGCCATACAGACATTCAGAACAGAGGGGAAGTTCAGCTTTCTTTTGCAACAGTATAGTTTAGTGGCTGGCATGAGCAAGGAGAAGTCACAACAACCTGCCATTCCCACTCACTTCAGAGGTGGATTGAACAGATGCGATAATCATTGACTGCAATAAACTACAAGGGAGTAGGGATTATGAATGAATAAAGCAAACGAAATCATATACTCATGCAATTTTAAAGAGTACTGCATTATTTAACTTCACTCAGCTACAACAGCTGCAGGCCACCTTGGATAAATCAGGCCATTTTCCAGGCTGCAAATGACCATGCTCGGAGTTATGAGTCAAATGATTAATTTTTGTAGCTATGCTTTTGTGCCTCTAACACAGGTTATTCAGAAGTCTTTGAAAAACTGGCTTGCAACTATATTGCTTTCCTATCTCTTGGGGATTTATCAAAATTAGAGAAGCACTTTAATACAACAGCCATCAGGGCTACAAAACAACCTAGACACAGAAAACAGATCTCATCCTGAAACTATAGTTTGGGAGGAGTTAGTTATTTTAGGATGAAGGGGAGCTTCCCATCCAAAGCTTCTATTTTAAAATAAGAATCTGTGCATCATCTGTAGTTGATGTGCTTTTTTCTTTTTCCAAAAGAAGCTATGCATCAACACCTCTGGATGGTTTATGGGAGGCCAGTTTTCACTTCCCTGAAGTGCTTTTGTAATTCTCTCATTTCAACAGACAACTTCTCTGCCAAGAGACGTACACATAAACCCACATGATTAGTATGAGTTACACAATCCAGAAAAGCTGCAGCAACACTTCTCCTCCTCCATCCCCATCCCTCGCTCATCACCAGTGGGCAGAGCCTGTTCAGGTTAGAAAACCTCCATCCCCCTCATCACATTGTGCTGCCGGAGCGAGCGGGAAGGTGCGTGCTGGAAGGGGCTGGCGCTCCACATCCTGCACAGAGTCCTCAGGATTCTGCGTGATCGTGGTGTTTAATCCTGGTAGGGATCAGTCCAGGCAGCTAGCCTGACCTGTATTTCATAGGTCAGAGAACTTCATCAAGATTTCAAAAGAACAACTCAGGCAGCCAGCCGTGCGGAAATACGTGGGCAGGGGAAGCGGGAGCTGAGCTGTGAACAGCGAGTTCGGTGTGTTGTAAAATCCAGCAGGTACCTGTGAGCCCTGCTGCGCAAATCACCGCTTTATCTGTTGGTTGCTGGCGGGAGAATTTCTGTTTGAAAAGCAAGATATTTAGGCACTAATTAAAAATGCAAATTGGTCTACTGTCTACTAAAAAAGTGGGCTATTTTATTTGCATGCATTCAGAACATGTTGCCGTGCTCACTGCTAAAACCAGCCATGCATATAGTATTATGGAAAGAGGAGGAGGTGGAAGGGCCATACGCTGCTGTGACCTTTTTTAGCTTTCTTCCAAATCTTATGTTTGCAGGCAACCTGAACAGAAATGGTTCATTTCTCAAAAAGAAGCCAAACAAAGCTCAGCTAGTCAGATACTTATGCTATACTGGCTCCTAAATTCTGCCAGAAGCCTTCTTTAGCATCCAAAAGGAATACCCTCCTCACACTTTACTCCCACGGTGTAAGTTTATCTTACAACAAACAAACCCCAGACACGAGTTTTATTTCCAAGCTTCATCAATTGTTAAACCACACAAGACCAAAGAATAGTTTTAGACATCACTGGAAAGGTATCTATATTTGTGACATGTCGTTCTTGAAACCAATGATCAACACATTTTCAGGCAATTGCAGTGGTAGGATTAGAGATGAGAGGTAAAATAAAACAAAAAGTATCTGGGAAACTATTTATTTACCACTCATGCATGATGACAAATTAATCTCTGATGTAAGTCATTGGAAATATTCACAGATGTAACATAACCTTTAAGCTAATTTAAAATGTCCCAAACAAGAGCTTAACTTTGTACCAATTTAGAAACATTGTCTTTCATTAACCAGAGTTGGACACCTTCCAACCAGACAAATATTTTCAAGAAATACCAGGATCAGAGCTCAAAGAGCTCTACAGATCTATTTCTCCCTTGGAATTAATGCAGTTTGTCGGCAAGAGTATCTGGAGCATGTGTGCCCCTGTATTTTTTCACTCCACCCCTCATCTCAAGCCTTCAGGAAAAGTTTCCAGAAGACAGTTTTGACAGGGAAAGGGAACCAAGTGAAAGGAAAGGTTTTTTCAACTCCGGCTTCCCACGTTACAGTGTTTGGACACAGAAATCTTCTGAACAGTTCTAAGACATATGCTTAGAGACTTGATGTAAATTATGTAGCAGGACCGAACATGCATAAAAATAGAATACTTCTGTATATGATAAATAAATACTTCCTTGATACATACAAATAATCTATTTTATTAAAGAACTTCTGAGTAGATTATTTATTTTGGATCTACTCTCTTGAAATTTCCCATCCAACGGGCAAACTGTTTTCCCAACACTATGGTGCAAACTCCCAGGTAACACAGAATTCTGTGGCATTTTCCATAGGAAAAGATGGGCAGGAACAAGCTCTTCTACAGAGTTCTTGCTGCAGGACAGGGGACTTGGCCAGGCCTGTGCTCAGCTCAGCCCAGGAGCTTTGCTTTGGCACTAAATTGTTCCTCTGGTTCCCTGGGGAGGCTCTGGGAGATGTTTGGCAGGTACAGCCTGTGGTACTAGAGCTCTTAAAAATGCCAGCACATGGTAGGTGAGTTAGTCTTAAAAAGAAATTGCACCGGTTTAGACCAGGCAACCATCTGCCACCAGAGGTTTAAAATCAACCTGGTTTTCGTGGTTTTTGATTTATAAATGCATGTGGTGAAAACCTCTTTGACCTGATGCTTTGTTGTAGCTAGTCAAACAATTTGTTATGAAGATACTGTCCAAAAACCAGAGCCTTCCTTCTGTTCTTGGGTGGCTTTCCCTAGTTTCTAGGGCCTCATTTATTATTCTTAAGTATTCACTGCTCTGGTTTGGTCAAATATTTCAAAACTGTTGAGCTGTCTGATACAAAATTATCCTTCCGCCGGGTAGCATTCATTTCTAACCCCAGACTAGGTGGCATTAACTTCTTAAAACAACAGACTGATGAATAATAAAATATAACAATAACAACTACTTCTTATCAATAACGAACAGTACTTGTATTTCCTCCTATAAGAAGTTTGTCAGCAGAGAACTGTTCCCAGTGGTTAAACTGTACATTTATGCCTGCATGTCTAACTGGCACTACACCCAACTGCCTTCCCCATTTCCCGACAGGTCTCACAGTTGTTGTTTAAGTTCTATTCTGCCTTGTTCTAAAGGTGGGATCACAACATATGCACTGCACAAGTCCATTTAAGCCTTAGAGCTGCCAAAATATAATAGTGCAGAAAGTTCTGGTTTTTCTAGTCCTGCAAATCCGTGTTCATATTTGAACTGCCCTTTCACTGTAAAAGCCCAAGTGCCTGTCCTCCGTTACAGCCTTGTTTTCCCCACTCCCATTTTAAGTGGTCATCATGAAATCAATAGTGATGCCATCAATATAAATCTAAAACTCCATCTAGGTTACTTGTCTTCTCCTTCCCTCTGCCCACCTTTGCAGTTTCATATTTACATATATTAAAACTGCATGTTCTCTCTTTTCTTGCTACCTGAGACTCACACAGAATCATGAAAGCTTTTTGTCCTCATCAGAGATTCGAGTCTCCATCCTGCTTTCCATTTACCGAGACCCCACTTTCCAATGAGTAAACACACTGATGGAAGATTCCAGAGCAGTTCCAATAGCCATACCTACAACGCTGACAGATTTACCAGGTAGCAAACTGTAAAGGGAGGGACCGTGCCCTTCTTATCCATCCATTCAAGAACAGCAGACTTCAGTGTTGTTTACATAAGGTTCAGAAAAATAAAAATACAGGCAGAAATAAGAGAATAAATTACAGCCTTTAGAAAACAAAGTATAGAATACAGCAGAAGCAAAGTCCCCAAATGTCTGGATGCCAGAAAGAGAGGTGGCATGAGGAATGCTACCGCCATCCATTTGCTCTCTGCATCTCTCTCTAGACCTCTCTAGCAGATTTTTTTATTCATGTCACCAGCTCCAGGGCACAGGTCATGTCTGTCTGCATCAATCATGTGGATTCACGCTGTCTGATGCAAAACAGGGCAATGCATTGACTCTGCAGCTACAACATGGGAGCAGGTGAAAGAAAACTTGAAGTTTTATTGCTGTTTTCTGAGAAGCAGAGAGGCAAAGTGCTGAAGTAGAGAGGCCTGTGGTCAAGGTGAGTCTTTCTGCCCACTCCACGCTTAGCCTAAGCACAGTTACAATGCATCTGGCACTGCACTTTATTAATCAGATGTGACAAATGAAGTATAAGATAAATATCTGATATATGAGAATGACATAACGAGCTAAACCGTGTCAACAGCTGGGTCCAGGATAGATGCAAATCAGAGGTTCAAGTCACTTTTCTCTGGGCCAGCATTACAGGTATGATCGGAGAGATAACAGGAGCCAAGCACCATCCACAGGGGCTTTTGTTTTATTACAACGTTCAGATGCTTTCAGCAAACATGACACAGAGAAGGACAACTCTTAGCCATAAGAATCCACCCAGAGCTTTCCTTGAGCTCTTACTACCGCACTAAGGAGAGATTTTCCTTAATACCTTATTCCAGCTCTCCTTCCCAAAAGCAATGCAGGTCTCTTCTTTCCTTGAGCAGGACATCATCATCTCAACAGCAGCCACCCTTTCCCCTCTCCCTCGCATATGCTGTCTGGAGACTACTCGGAGCAGCCACCAGGTTTAAAGGAAATATGGTCCTGCATATTTTATGGGTCAGAACCCTTTAGCACTTTATTTTGAGGCTAGGTAAGCAAATAGACAAAAACCCTCTCACAAAGATTATTCACTACACCACAGACAAACAGGCTCCAGTTCTGATTCATTTGCCCTACAGAGCAGAAAACTTTTAAACTTGAATTCGTCCTTGTATGAAGTTCAGATGCAATGTCTTGCTATTACGGAGGGAATAAATGCCTTAAAGAGAATAAGTCTGAGAGAGCGAGGGTTTCTAATAAATGTCATTTGATTCTTCCTCAAGAATATTTCTTGGAAAATACTTTACTTGCTTTGCTTCTAAGAAAGTAATTAGCTAATGTTTGCCTGATCATCAAATTGATTTGACCTTCTGCAAATAATCTGACATCACAGCATGTTGCTGAGCCTTTTGAAGTGCATTAGGTTGTTCATGTAACAAGGCTTTCTCCTATTTATTCTGGATGGCTTCTTCACATAACCGATGGAGATGTTTCCAAAGTTCTAAAAATAACTTCACGCAGTTGATAAAAAAATTCCCATGGAATTGGTAATAACATATTTCAATGGACCTGGGGAGGAATAACTGTCTTCTGACAATACTTCCAATACTGTAAGTCTTGCAAACTATGGCCTCCTTCCCCCGCAGCGTGGATGGCTACTATAGAGCACATTACATTCGGGTTTTTCATTAGAATGAGTTGCAAGTGGCAATATTTCATCTGTACCCATTATGTCTTTGGAGAAACATCATGATGTAATTCAAGACTGAGCTGAACAAGTTAACTTAGCTCATACCTTGTTAATTTGGCAGGCATGTATGGACCAATGAAGAAGCCATCAATCCTGATATGGGAAGAAGAGGAATCAGACATAGACAGGTTACCCAAGCGAAAAACCTCTCATAAATGGAAGAAGGTTTTCAAGGCTCCAGGTAGGAACCGCTTACTGCAGTCAGATACAATTGCATGTATTGCATTTCTCTGACAATGTCTAGATGAGGGGGAAAATGTCTTTAAAATGTTGTAGCCAATAAGTTTTTTTTCTTCAACATAAGTTTTCAAAACTTCAAAAACAAAGTCCTTGTTCATTGCCACTCCTCACTGAGATTAGTCACCAACAGCTTAAAATGCGTGTTCAAAGTGTTAGCTCATATTCTGAAAAACTCTTACTCTCCAGGGCTGGGCTTGTAATTACAACCACCTGGGTAGGACTGAGCCAACACGTGCAGAACCAGCTCTGCAAAGCCACCACTGCCCCAGGGACTACCTGAGCTCCCTCCTCCTGGCATGGAAAAATTAAAACGCCACAGGCCCTGTCAATAAAATACAGTTCAGTAGCTGCCAGCACTGGGCCTTTATCAGACAGCAGAATTTCTCCTCCTGGTTAGCTCTTCACACAGAAGATACTGCTGCCTCAGCGTTCACTCAAAGAGGTTTGTTGTCAGGGCTAGCTGTTTATAGGAAGGAAGACTTCCTGATTAGAAATAACCTGCTAATTAAAGCATGACTTTATTTACATGCCACATTCATTTATAATTACTTATTTGCATTATAAATGTGTTGGCATTACAAACAATGTTATTTCAATTTAGACGCATGCTAAATCTCCTCTGCAAGGCTTGTCACTATCTGAAGGTGTTCTTCAGGCGTGCAAGAGCCTCGGCACTGGAGGCAGGCGCTGGCCCCAGGGGGGGATGGCTCTGGCTGCAGAGTCCCAGTGCACTGCACTTTCTTAGTAACTAGAGCAACGACAAAAAAAAAAAAAAAAAAAAAGCCATAAGAACTGAAAAAGTGGACATGTTCTCCT
Organism: Falco cherrug; assembly: GCF_023634085.1. Classification (NCBI taxonomy): domain Eukaryota; kingdom Metazoa; phylum Chordata; class Aves; order Falconiformes; family Falconidae; genus Falco; species Falco cherrug. Next base: position 8,238,726 of record NC_073709.1, read on the forward strand.
CCTTTTCCAAGTGACATGTATCAGGTGTGGAGTATATCATAGAAACAGAGAGGGTAAATAACAGACATCTGCCACCCACCTCCCCAGATCACCACCTCTACCATTACCCTCCACAAGCCCCCTGCTCCAGACCCCAGGCAGCCAGCACCGGGGGTCCAGCATTCATGGCCACCTGCCAACCGCCTGCTGCTGGCTACCATTCCTCTGTTTACGTTTGAGGGGTTCAGTGCTCACTCACACAGTGCAGAGGGAGCTCAGCTTGTGAGCTGCCCCTTCCCCACCCAGGCCCTCCTCCTGTTCCTACAGCCCCTGCACCAAGGGCACTGGTAGGGGTGGGACAGGGGAGCAGTGCCTCTGGGTTGTTCACTGTGGGAATCCAAAGCCCATAAATTATGCTAAAGATGTTTCTGGGTTTTTTTGGTTTGGTTTTTTTTTGTTTTGTTTTTTTGTTGTTGGGTTTTTTTTGTTTGTTTGGGGTTTTTTTTTTTTACACATTAAAGCTCTCTTTTGCTATCGGGTTAGTCGTTGAAACAGCTGCACTTTTCTGTTTGCAGCCCTCTGTGTCACAGTCCTCTTTAGCCCACTGAACTGTGCCCTGACTTCCCTGAAGAGAAGCCTGCAGCTCCTTGTGCCTCTGCTGAAGTCCAAAAACTGAGAGGTGAGATAGCACGCTCACAGCTCAGTGACACGCACCTGACAGAGCTAACCAGCATCTCCTGCAACGGCAGCTTTTCTTCTGCTGGGACACGGAAGGGTGACCCAGCCAGTAGGAGGAGGGCTGGGGGCGCAGCCCCGTGCCCCCTGCAGCACTGACACCTGAAGGACGCTGCCATCCTGCACCAGTCTGGCCCCGAGGAGTCCAGCCCGGGGCACAGACACATGCAACCAGCTGCCTGAGGGGCAAAGGCAGCCACGTTTGGCTTGTGGTCCCTTTACTGGTAAATGCTGCCCTATGCTATCCTAAACAGCTGTAAAACCACAGCTGTTAGCATTGGTGTGTTCAAGTACATAGAAATCTTATATCAGGTGATGTGACCCAAATGTGCATTAAATAACTAACAAATACCAACACAAAACCTTTTGCAGGGTCCGTCATTGGCTTCAGTGGTGGGTGTTTACCCAAAGCTCACTTCTGCCCTGTAAGCACGGCCACCAAAATCCCTGGAGAGCAAAAGGACGCGCGCTCCCAGCAAGGGGGCACAGGCAGTGCTTTAGAGCCTGCTGCTACGCGAGCAAATCTTCCGCTGAGCTCTGCGGCCAGAGCTGCAGTAGGTTTAGATTGGCAGCAAACAGAAGACCAGCCAGCTCAGCCTCCGGCGCTGAGGCAGAGCGTTAACTGCTCACCGGAATTTAAGATGCACGGTAGTTGCTTTTAAAGGGCAAAACCAAATATATCCTGTAGCTTGTTCATTGCTGGATCATCTCTCCCCCATTCCTGTATTCTCACTGCTTCAGGCTGTGATGGCTCTTGAATTATGTTTACTCCAGCCCATACTAGGAGAAAAACCAAAACAGTGTATTCCTCAGCATCCTTGCTTGAGACAAAGAATCCAGAGCCTTTAGGATTCTTTGATCCAGGCTTGGGGAGGTGGGGGAGGGGGTAAGATGGCAAATGAGATGGATCTCAAGGTATCCCCACTGCCTGGTCTAATCTTTTCTTGCTAAAGGGGAGAGGGTCCCTGGCTCTCCATCTAACACTACCTTCAGGTGTCTAGTTCTCAGTAGCAGCTTTGCTTTGACCTCTTGGAGTTTTGCATCAGGGCCATATAGCATGCTGTAGATGCTATGCTGAACATATAGTCACAGCATGGCCAGGGTTGGAAGGGAGCTCTGGAGATCACCCAGTCCAACCCCCTGCTAGAGCAGGTTCTCCCAGAACAGGTTGCACAGTCAGGTCCAGGCGGGTTTTGAATGTCCCCAGGGAAGGAGACCCCACAGCCTCTCTGTGCCAGTGCTCCATCATCCTCAAGGTAGAGAAGTTCTTCCTCTTACTCAGGTGGAACCTCCTGTGCTGCAGTTTGTGCCCGTTGCCCCTCATCCTGTCACTGGGCACCACTGAGAAGAGCCTGGCCCCATCTACTTGACACTTGCCCTTAAGCTATACGTAGACACCGATAAGATCCCCTTCAGTCTTCCCTTCTCCAGGCTCAACAGGCCCAGTTCAGTCTGTTCCCCCCACTGCAACGTGCGCACCGGCGGCTGCTGTAGCAGCAGTGATACAGGGCGGGTGTGATGAGTAGAGGAATGCAGTAAAATGGCAGTAGGAATGAGGTCAGATGAAATGATCGATCAGCACTGAAAAGCTAAACCTCTCCCAATGTCTTTCAGCCGGGAAGGAAACCCATAGAGCGCTACACGTTAATGCTGTCATGCCACAATGGAAAAACGCTACGAGAAGGAGCATAGCTGGGATCAGAAGTGACAAGCTCCTGGCAGGGGAGGATTACGAGCAGTGACTTCAATTGCAAGACAATGGAAAACTGTGGATGAAGACAGAAAGCACCTGCTGAACCATGAGACAGGTCTCCACTCCCTTGTAAGTCTAATCTGTAAGGAAGAGAACACAGAGACATTGAAACTGTGGGTTGTACAGTACAATGCTGTGCTGTACACACTGGGATGCGCACAGAGAAGAAAAACATCTGAGGTGAAAGGAAGCGAAGGAAGAACTCTGCTGGGAAGAAAAATGCTAGGGCTTGGTTTTCATTATCTAAAGCCACAACTCAGAACTGCCCAATTGATGATAAGAGATGTCACCCACCCAGGCAGCTGGATCCAGAGAGGAAAAGGAAAGCTTTCAAAACAGCTTCTATAAAGACATTAAACCAGCTTAATATCAACCCAGACTGAAAACAAACATTTTAATTCCAGAACATCAAAGCACTGGGAGAGAACATGCTAAAGCCGAAAATTCATTAAAAGCTTGGGGGTTTAGTTTTTACATATTTGGCAAGTAACCAGTTATATGAATAATGCTAAACCCATATATTCTGCAGAATGTCCCGGGAAAGGTTTCCTGTAGCCAGAACCCCATTTTGAGCCAAAGTTGGCAACTCCCTCAATGCATAATCCTATTCTGTGCACATAACCTTGTGCAATTTCAGCTGATAACCATTGTTTTCTCCTTCAAACTATTGCAGAGGATGTGTATGGGCTGCTACATGCCTACTGCCTTTCCCTCAAAGTGACCTTCACTCAAAGGATGACGCCTGCTTGAACACACAGTTGTACTCATGGTCTGAAATTAGAGACATCATGTGAGCAAAGCTTCTGAAGACTTCAGTGGAAGTTTTCCTTGCCCGAGGACTTGGGGATGGCCTACATTTGTTTATAAAGCTTTCCAGTCCATGGGGATACACAGAACTACTGTGTACAAGCATAAAATTATGGCTGTGAGGCAACACCACCATGAGATAAATTATATCTGTACTTAAAAGTGTGTTTAACATAAATTAGCTATATCAAACTAGCACTGAAGTTATAGACTGCTGAAGCTGACTAAGGGATCTGAATGCCCAGTTGCTTTTAATTTGAGTAGGAATGAGGGATTTGAATTCTTTAAATAGTCTTGAATGTTTCATCACTAATGTATAACCAAAAAACCATATATTTTTTAAAGTAACTTGCTCTTAAAGCCGACAAACCTAGCCAAAAGATTTTGCCAACATCTTTTGGAACACATTCCCCCAACTATACTTCCATTAAAATTAGAAATTTTCAGAAATCCCTGAAAATATTCCAAGTTTTGATGAAAAACTTGATGTTTTCAGAAAAAAACAATCCCAACAAGTGTTTTTCAATAGATAACTTGAATAATAAAAATGTAATTGGGCTACAAGTCTATTTAAAGAAAACAAACTTTAGCACCAAACCCTCTGTCCTCCAACTTAGAAACAACTGATCACCCAAGACCTGTTCCTCCTCCCTGACTCCAGCTGCAATACTTCATTATTTAACTTTTTTTAAGAAAGCACAGAATTGGACTTCAAATATAACAGGCAAACCCATAAAATTATTTTGCCCAGGCAAAACTGTGAAATTATTTCCCAACAGAACCAAAACGTTAGTGGCTATGGAAAAAACAGATAAGCTGGTTACACAAACACATCTTTTCACCATTTGAAAATACGTTAATAATGAATCTACAAGCCCATACTATTCCTTCCTCGGTGTCTGCATGCCTGTCAAAAGACACTAAGAGCATCCCCCTGGGTTAAATACTTTTCCGCATTGTCATTCTCTTACTAGCAGTCTCTCCCCATTTCGGGGACACTTTTCTCCAGACGTCCCTCTCCGGAGCAGAGGTTAGCTACACAGGCAGCTCCGCTGAAGCCAGAGCCCAGTGTGCAGGTACTATCCACCTCCACAGCGAACACTGGGAAGTGTTTCAGACAGCCAGGGCCCCTGAGGTGCAAAATTTCCCTGTATGTGTTTATTGTGTTCTAGGAGAAACATTCAGGCGAAGAGAAAGAGGGAAGAGAGGGCAGGAAAGCAATATAATAATGATTAGTGTAATAGGATTTGCTATTCTTGTTAATAGTTTAATCAATATAAACATTCACTGAACCCTCTTATGCACTTGTCTCAATCAAGTTGCTTTATATTTAGCTTTGCGCTCATAAGCCATGGTTAGCATTGTCTGCATCTCTACCACCTGCTTATTTCTGCACCAAAGCAAGCCAGGACTGGGATTTTCCACACCTAAAACCCCAGCCATCTACAAGTGACCTCCTCAGCCACGTGCCATGGCGTGTGTTCTGGTTGTGCTGGAGACACCAGACACGTGCTATGGAGATGACGGGTCCCAGGATACATGAGACTTGCTCTGTATGAGCAAGTTAATTGCATAGGTGCCGTGCTCCAAGGCACCACTTGTATCACACTCAAATGGAGCCACAGGTGCTTCTCACCTCCCCTGGAAACAGCCCAGCACTTCCAAAGCTTTGCAGTTCACACACAGTTGGATCCCACACTTCTCACACAATTTTTCCTTGAAGGAATGATTTATTAGCAGCCTCTGTTTTGAGAATTCATCAATTAGATACTGAAGATATGTAAAAGATATAAAAGCATACATATACAGAGGGACAAGGCATAACTGGTGGCAGGGTGGGACAGCACTAGTCCCACAGAGGTGACACAGAGTGCTGCAGTGGCTTTGCCTTAGAGCAGTTGTATTTGTTATTCCATACCATGGCATTATGATACGTTATTGGCATCACACCACAGGACTTAGCATATGTTCTAAGGAGCCACAGGCCTTTCTCACAAACTTTATTCTTTAGCTTGATTTTAGGCAGAAGGAGAGAAATATTGCCTAAAGTTTCGGTTTAATCTGTCTAAATAGATAGCGCTAAAAGCATGTAAAAACATCCTATTGGTGTATCAGCATAAAGCTAATTTAAAGGGCTTAAACTGGCTTTGAAATAAGCTGAGAGAATCTCCAAATTAACAACTGCAAAGGCAGATCTCCCTGCAGAATGCACCCCCCCCCAGCTGCAGAGCTCGAAGGGAGGGGGGGCACTTTCCCCCATCCTGTCCCCACGATCTCGCAACAGGGCAAGTTATGCCATTTATAGATGCTAGTCTGTGAGCAGACACGCATCGCTGTAACAGCAAATGCCACAGGCAGCAGCTGTCCAAGGAGCCCAGATACCATGTTCCAGAACACTGGAACCCTGAAACGCGTAGTCACAAGATTGGTTGCTATAATGCATCTAATTTATTTCGGCATTTCCTTGGGGGGGGTGGGGGTGGAAAAAGTAAAAACCAAGTATGGGCAATGCTGTTGTATCAGCTCTGAGAAGCATAAAAACATATCACTGCAAGAAACATGCCTTTTGGGTGGGTGGGTTTATTTTTGCCTTTTTTCTTTTTTTTTTTTTTTTTAAATAAGAAACAACCCACAACTTTCCATTGTGCCACTTGGATGCACTTTGCACTTGTGTGGTATCACAGGTCAACTCACGCCCAAGGCAAAGCCTGAAATACTGTTTCCCATTGGAATGTCAAGCCCGTCATCCCACAAACATATTCCAACAGCCGCAAATACTGATAACTGAGCAATACAGAAAGTTATATGCTTCTAACTAGGATGTGAATTAGAATAATCCTATCCTGCCTAGGGCCATACCAGAGCAACAAGCCTCAAACACTGATGAAAACCTTAAATGCCCACTGCTATGGCTGAGCCTTTGCTTTGGGAGCAGAGGTCTCCAACTCCTTTGCCTCTTTTCCAGTTGATGCAAGAACCTGCCCCCCCTGTACAGACAGCACAGTTAGACCGATAGGAGCATTACAGAGTGTGACACAGGGAAAAGAGAAAACTGAGGGGTCTGAAGTCCTAATCTAGTGTTCTGGGAGCCGTTTACGTGCCAGACAGGCTGTGTGTGACTCTGCTGACCCATCATCTCACAGTATTTGAACTCAAATTCTCTGTCAAGGCTCACATGCAAACCTGAACCTTTTCAAGAGTCTGGATTCAGGAAACTGAGGCCAAGCCAATGAGATGTGGGTTCTTCCACCAATTAGTCAGTTCTCCTAATGAGCAGGATTCAATAGAACTGCTTTCTTGGGAACTTGCCCATAAAGTGAGTTTAGAAGCTGAGCAAAAAGCCAGTGTGTTCTTCTGTACTTGTACTACTCTTCTTGAATGCATAAATGCATTTTCTTAGTTGAAAGACTAGTAAGTGCTCTTATGACAGATAAATAAAGGAATGAAGCAAGAAGTAGCCGACTTAAAAGGTCCTGGTAGATTTTAAAATCTCTTTTCTTAAAAATAATCAAGTGACTAGATGAAGAGAATTCCTGATACCTGCAGGTAACAGGAATGGAGCTTTCAAAGAGAACACAATCACAACGATTACAGTATCATGTGTGAAGTGAAGCAACTACCAGTTTCCTACTTGCACATTTAATGGAGCTGTTATGTGCAGACAGCTGTAAGAAAGAAATTGCCATTGAGTAAAAATAAAAAGGGAGTTTGAGAATCCAGAAATTAACTACAGGACGAGAACAAAAATTAAAAAAAAAAAAAAAAAAGATGCAAAATATTAAGCAGACTCTATGAAGAAGTGTAGATGAAATGAAGAAAAGCTGAAGTGCTGGCAATACTAATAGCATCTGGTGGACCATTAAATGCTGAAAATAACTGTACAGTCAACTTGTCTGTAGTATAGAAGGTTGTCATCTTCTGATGTTTAGAGAGCTGTAAGCAGCCTGCTCTGCATTAGTCTCTGAAACCACCAGCATTCAGGGTCTGAGGCAAAGTGGGATGAAATCAACAATTTTTAGTTAACACAGTAATTAACAAGTGAGTTTCAAGTTAGATCCTGTGATTTACTAGTTGCTTCGTAAACTCTCGTACCCTGTTCCTCCCCTACACATATAATACTTCTCAGTCCCAAAGTAGAAAACCTCTGGATATCTATTGCTGAGAAGTCAAGATTTCATTTCCATCAATATGAGATTATTGGCACTGACTTAGTTAAATTCACCTCAGTTTATATTGGTAGATTAGCGTAAGGTAACCCTGGTAGAATCAGAGGTCATTTACTCCATCCACCTGTGTAAGGCAGGACTTGCATAGGTCATTCCTGACAGACAGGGGTCTAGCTTATTTTCAAGGTGTCACAGACTCACCTCTCCCAGGGAGTCTGCTCCAGTCCTTCACACTCCCTTAGTATCAGATTAATTACTAAAAATAAAGTGCCCTGATTTTCCCTTGAAGCAGTTTAGCCCACAGCTTCTTGTCTTAATTGCCAGCTAACAATGTTTTGAAAGAAATTTAGTCTCCCCCCTCAGTCTCCCTCTCCTGAAGGATGAAACCCCCTCAGATCTCCCCTGGTAGATCAAGTCTTCTAGACCTTTGATCGGTCCTACTGCTTTCCTTTTCATACTCGGCTATTGGACCAGCTCAGTTTTGAAGTATGCTGGCCAAAAGCGAACTCTGTGCTCCTGCTTGCTGGCACAGAGCTGGCTCTGAGGATTATAGCACTCGCCATAGTGGCAACATACATTTGATGTGCCTTTGCTGCCACAGCAAGGCATTGTTTACTGACAATCAGCTTGTGAGCCATCAAAATCTTTCATCCTTATTGATAAATCAACTACACACTAGTTGTTGCTCCCCAACCTGTTGTAACTATATAATAACATATTAAGAGTTCATTGCAATACATAAATCTATATTCAGTGGAGAGACAATATACTGTCCCAGCTGAATGGCAAGCTGCTTTTGTTTTTTTTAACTGCATCTCTAGTTTGCGGAGATCATACTGAATTCTAATCCTGCCCAGCATGCTCATGGCCTTCTCCAACACCGCATCAGCTGCAAATTTAAACTTTGTACTCTCTGTTACATCAGCCAGATTACACATGGAAAAAAAGACATGCACACAAAACAGCCCCCTCAGAATCTCCCTCAGGAACATCCTTCTATCAGTTTTCCAATGAATTTTAGACTCGGATATTTTCATCCATGCCATCCTTAAAGAGTGCACGTCAAACAGCTCCAAAATTCAAACCAATCTCGGAGCGTTGCCCTGTTTTAGTGGGAAATTAGATTGGTTTGGATCTCTTGCATCTCCCCCTCATTTTCTTCTAGGTGCTCACAAATTGTTTGTTTGGTTATTTGTTCCAGTGTTTTTCCAGGAACCGAAGCTAAGCTGACAGGTCTATAATTCTAGACCCGCTTGTTAGCGCCACTTTTGTACTGATGAGCTCAAACCTGCACACAGTACTGCTGGGCTCTGCTCCAACAGACCACTTTAGCACATATTTAATTGCAGGAGCGAGATACATCTGTGGCTGTAGAGGGGATGAGTCACATGCTTAATGTTACACATGTGCTTATGCATTGGTTTATCTAGTTCCTAAGAATGGATCCATAAAACAAAATACCAGACAAAACGCACACCAAACCTAAGGAGAACAGAGATGTGTTTTCATACAATTCTTATGTCTTTAAGAATGCAAATGCCAACAAATGTTAAACATCGATCTGCATGGATGAATGGAAAGTAGGAATCATTCTCTGTTACCCTGTGATCATCTCTGCTGTGATGACTTCTTTTGCTACTGTGCTGCTTTATTATTTAATTTCATTAGATCTTTCTCAAATGTCCCTTAATACCTGTTACATTATGCCTCCAGCAAGTTTTTCAGCTCATTAGTCCTTTCTTCTAGAGAGTTAATGAATTGATTAGATGTCACTTCATCTGTCATGAACTGCTATTGACACCTCTCATAGCAGCTTTCTGTGCATTTCAACTGTATTTTTATGCTTTTGAAAGACAAGGTACTGACAGCTCTGGAGAGAAAGACTAATACCACTCTTAGATCAAGTCTGCCCAGACCAGTTCAAACCAACAAAGCTAATAAACTCCACGCTTCACCCCCCAACTTTAGGATTACCTGTAGCAATATCCCAGCAGGATGCAGCATATCAAAAAAGGTGAAACACACAATGGAGTCAGCACACAACAGTGGAGCTCAACAGGAATCCTCTGCTGCTCTGCAGCCTCTCCTCCAACTTCAGGAAGCCTTTCCTGCTGCCCATATCAGGCATTTAGCGTAAACGCAGCCCTGGATCTGATTGAGGCTGCTTTAGCAAATGAAGCACCTACACCTGCTGTGTTGCCTGTGGGCTTGACTCTCCGCACTGCTGGTCACTCAGCTCTGCTCCCCGGGAGCACCAGTCCTAGAGCTAATTGCCGTTTGAACAGTCACCTGGATAAGCAGGGGCTGAGCCCCAGCACCCAACCCCCGTCTATGCTTCGCTCTGCTAGGTTTCCCCTGGTTCTGTTCCTGCTTGTTGCTTGCTTCTGAGCCCAGGATGGACATGGCTACTCAGACTTTCTTCCACACCTCTTCTAGCTAATTTCTTCGTTCTCTCCACATAAATCATTTCCCCAGATCAGCGAAGAGACCTCAAAGCACACTGCTTACCCCAGACCAAATTTATCTTATGCATACAGAACTGGGGAGGAATTCCAGCTACCACAGCTCTCTTGCAAGCTAATTATTCTTCAGAGAAGTTCTAGGCAGTCCCAGGAAACATCTAACTACTGATTTTCTACTCTTTATAATTTCCCTGAAAAATTTAATCATTCTCCTCCCATCTTGCACTGTCACTTTCTCCCAGAACAACCTGGGAACAATAAAAGAATGGAATACAGGGCACCACAAAGAGCACTGTCAAAAAACCCCCAACCAACTCTCTATACAAGCAGAGTCTGTAAAAGCAAACCCAAGAAATGTATGTAGACCTTGTTTAATATTCATCAGCCAGGGTACTGTATAACTGAAACTCAAATGTAACTGTTATGAAAATTCAGGCTAGGAAGAGATCAAATAGAGACAGCATGCTATGGACTCTGGCATTTCAGAGCTTCTCATTTCTGGATTTCTAGCATAAAAGTACCACAGAGGGAAATGTTATTGAATACATTTGTTGCTTACAAATGGCTATATTTGTATGTAAATCCACCTCTTTAAAAAAAAAAAAAAGTGAAAAGGAGTTGGCAATGACAGACTCCAAGGAACTGGCCTAGTATAAATCTTAAGGCTAACATGTGATTTTATGGAAGAACAAAATAAAATTGGAATTGAGACCAGCAAATCTAAAGCCCCTGGTTTTTTGTGCAACATTAAGCTGGAGTTTTTTTCTTTGGCTCCCTGCACAACAAAGTGCCTGACGCGTGATTAACTTCACGAACATTAAGAACGCCTTTTGACTTCAAAAAGCTAGCACATTTAAATTTACCTGCATTCTGAACACTGAGTATTTAAGCAGATGCTGACTTCTGTGCTGGTGCTTGATTCCTCTGTGTTTGCTCTACAATCCAGCCTGCTTAAAGACACTGTTGAATAATTCTTCATCTCTGCCTAGTGAATTTGCCTGGTGAGGGACATGAAGCCTCTAGAGGGGCCAGAACCACTTTTATTATAATCACAAGACACAGTAAGGAAGATAAGGGCTTGTTAGGAGAGAACAAGGAGAGCAGGTTGGGCACAGAGTGATACCGCTTTGCTCACTTCTGTGCTGACAAAACTCTGATGTAACTTAAAGCCGCTCCCTGAGTGTTTTTAATCAGGAGAGGGCTGCACCAAGCCAGTTCAAGAAGCTGCATCTGGGTCTCTGCTTGACCTCTGCCAAGTCTCTGCTCTTCCCTTGGAAGTATGGGCACAACAGGGTAAAGAACTGATTTTTATTTCTTCCATGTCTAGGATTAAAACCCTGCAAGACTAGGGATGAATGCTGGTTCTCAGGCTTTACTGCCCAAACTCGAGCCTGGTTTAATCAGATTTTGCCAGCCCCTTTCCTTTAGATGTCAAATGACAGTTCAGGAGGGGAAATTAAATGTTCTGGAAAGTAGAACACACAATTACAGTTCCTGGTAGGGTTTTTTTTCTCATTTTCTTCAGAAATTTTCAAGTCCTTCCTAAGGGAAAATAAATTCATAAGAGAAGCTATTTAATGAAAGACAAGAAAAAGCTATTATCAACTTGAAAAATGTGGCTGAGCACATTTAAGTAAACTGTGTTCCACTGCTGCTGTGAGGCAGAGAAGCTGGTGCTCAGAAGACAGCTTCTTTTGTATGTCAACACTTAGCTATGCAGCCTGGCATTCATTATTTAACAGCCTCCATGTGACATAGAGCTTTCAGAAACACGATATACTTTAGCAACCCAGATAAGAACTCGGCTTTGAAATGTTCCCATTGCTAACTAAGCAATGGCTTCGATCCTCACTGATCTGAAACAGGACTGTGTGGCCATCCCTGTGCGCTGTCAGGGCAGTGCCAGCGGGCTCTGCTGGAGAGGACGCTGGTTTCAGAGGCAGAAACATCATCACAGAACTGAGCTGCTCTGCGGCACGTTGTCTGAATTTGAGTCAAATTCCTGTTCCCTGTTCGTCTGGTACTCTTGGAAATCTGCCAAAAATAATAAATCACCCAAACACCAGAGGAAGGGAACGGCCAAATCCACATGCAAAGTTTATCATTAAAACCTTAAATCCGAACTTCCAAATCCAAGTGCTTAAAGCTATGCCTTGAGCCCCCTGTGAGGAGCATTAAAAATGACCTGGTTTAGAGTGACTGAGCAGCTGGAGTCGTGTCAGCAGACCTTGAACATCCACCGCGCAGCTCCAGAGCATCTCCTTTTCATTTGAGGGCCCATTCAAAAAGTGGGCACTTGCACGATGGCAAGTATGAAGCAAAAGGACCTAAGCAAAACCAGCCCTTTCAGAATTTAAAATACATCTATTTTCACTTCCCTAGCATTAACAAGAGCACTGTCTTCTACACCTTTGGGCATCTGTGTGCCAAGAGACGAGGGCAAGACACACAGATGCTGCAAGCCAAAGGAAAAGATAAGCTGGGAAGAATCTAGGCTTCACCCAGGAGCAGAATGACATTTCAGTGCATTACGCTTGGGAGGGTGCCAGTCCAAATGATCTCCTACGCACTGCCTAGGCTGGAAAAATGAGCCCCCATATTTCTCTAATAATGCAGTTACAGTTTCTCACCAGTGATGCAACCGTTAGAGGAGGCAAAGATCCTGAGTCAGGGAAACCGCTCAGCTGAGGGCTATAGGTAAACACACAGCTTCTGAAAAATGGCTCCCGTATTTCCTTGTAAAAGCAAGACTATATGAGGAGGCAGGGAAAAGGGGTCAGAAACTGCGCTGAAGAATAACTTTTACATCCTATTATCTACAAAGACCTGCTCCTGCCAACCCTGTACTCCCCCCGAGCCCAGAAGCTGGCCCTACATACTGTCCCACTTACTGAAGGGCCAAGAAGGTAACCCCATGCGGCTGCTCAGAGATGGCATTCATGGCAGCATTTCTGGCAGCTGGAGACTGAACTGTATCAGAGAAGCCAAGCCCTCTTTTTGTGGGCTTTTACATTCCAGGAGCCCAGACCTATTGATTAGTTCCTTCTGCATTGTGTAAGTGAGGTTCGGGACCAAGTGCAGGTGGGTGAGCAGTAGTTGCTGCCTCTTGAATCGTTCTCTGTGGGGCTCAAATTGCATCAGTGGGGTTAGCAGCAAATTTCAGTGTCTCTATTTCTTCTATTAAAAGCCCTTCCACCATTTACAATGCCTCTCCTTCTCTGGCACCCCTCCAACTCTACCATGGAGTTGACTTTTGACATCTATTTTACAAAATGCAAACCTTCCCATATTCCCATTCTCTGGGCTTTTCCTCTTTTTTTGGTGGGGGGAAGGTATTAAGCTTGTCCGGCACATGGAGCAACTCAGATTTGTAATTAAGGAAAGCAGGCTCCTCTGTCCTGCTCCGTCTCTGATTTGCTCTACGCCCTTAGGCCACTTCTCCTCCACTTACCCATCCCTGTGCCCTCACTACCAGCTGGCACACTGCTAAGAAGAGGCAAATGATACTCAATAAAAAATTGCAGAATAATTTCCATAGAGCTATTTCTAGTAGAAATCAGTGTCTAGACTCCTCCAGTCCAGACCAACTGGCAAATGATGTGTCACGTTCCGGGTTGTCCTTGAACAATTGAGCACAAGGGCCATAGGACCTTAAACCACCATCACTCTTTCTTACGCCCTTAGCTAGTGAGAGATGACAGTAAAATTATCCACACCCTCACCTGTACCAGCACTAAGTCCTTAGGACAGCATTTTGCAGGCTGACAGACCTAGATGCTTACCCAGCAGACCAATGGCTGTGGCTGGTCATTGCCTAAAAGCTCAACCTGCCCTTCAGGTGAATGTTGCTTTAGTCCAGGAAGATGTAGCCGTCCGGGGTTATTCAGTTGCTAGCCTCACCTAGGCCTTTGTCCAGGATGACCGAACACGTGTCCTGCTGAAGCCTGTAAGCTGATGGCACCAAGGAGCAGAGAAGAAAGATACGGCTTTACGCTAAGTCAGGGAAAGAGCAGCACCCTCCTGTGCTCATGCATATTTATTGCACTGCAAACTCAAGAGCTCTTCTGCCACTAATCAGCACGAAGTATTTTTTGGCCATCTGCCTCCTAGGTCTCTTTCATTGCATCCCCACTCCAGACTCTTTTTTTAGGAATGTAACTCCCCTGCTATCCCTCCAAAACATCCCAGCTTGTCTGGTTTTTCTGTGGCATTTCCATGCTTCTCAGCACATCTCACCTGCTTCCCACCCATCAGATCCTGCAGCGCGGGTGGGAGCTGGCACATCTGCAGGGCTTAAACCTTGCACAGTGTGCTGGCCAGGGCTACAGAGCAGGGGCCACTTTTGCCTGCAGAAGGAACACGGCACTTGTAGAGGGCAATCCTCTTTTCCTGCAGGTATAAACAAGGCCCATTTTTCTGCTGCACAGGCTGCCATCTCGTGGGCACGGTCTGGCATATGCATTTTCCTGGAAACAGCAACTCCCAAGTGCAAGGAACGCGGCACTGTCGATACTCGGCTCAGCTGATCTAAGCAAACCGCAAACTTTCAAATCCCTGGCTTTGGAAGATTATGGAGGGGCAGAGATGATGGAGTTGTTCAGCTTGTAATGTGGTCGGTGGGATAGATTTTCCACAAAACCAAGAGCTTTAACAGGCAAATCTATAGGTGTCATGTGGAATACTAAGGTCAGAAACAGCAAGATCAGCATACTTACATAAAAGCTAAAACCGGGCTGCCTATGTCCCCATACGAGCTCCGTGCTACTGCTGTTCTGTCACTGCTTCGATACGGTGCAGTCAGACATCCAAAATTTGTATTGACTTCGCTAATTTTGGCTCTGGTTCAGATGAGAGGCAATCAGAGCTAGGTGCAAAATTGCTAATGGACCTCGGTGCTTTCATGAGCGCTCTGTCCTTACAGGGGCGAGCTATGCCCTTGGACAGGAGGGAAGGCACTTGTTTTTTCTTGCCAGTCTTTTAGGGTACGGCAACTTGAGTCGTATTTCATGTTCCTACCTCTTGCACTGTGAGAATTTGCAGTCAAATTTGCAGTCAAATCAATGTAAATGTGTCATCTGCTTTTTCAGGCACTTATCATACAATATTAATCAAAAAAGATAATTCTGGGCAGATTTGGAGTGGGAGATTTAGGGCTTGGGTAAAATTCTTTTAAAATTTGCTAATGCTTACGCTGGATCAGTTTATTACCATTGAACTGATCTTGTATCTACTCTGACACCACTGGAATTTCCCAACAACCCAACAGTTAGGGCTTTTCATCATATGGAGATGCTCGGGAAGAGCCACTGTGTTCCAACATACACTCTTTCTCAAACTGTGTTAACTTTTAACCAGAGGTAAATCCTAAACTCATAATGTTGTGCGTGTTTTCCAGCAACCCTCAGGTTCAAAACAGTTTACCTGATGAATCTAACTATGTCTGCACTGCGTGGCTGAGGTGAAAATATGTGCTGGAGGAAACTGCTTTGATTTCAGCACTTTCTAGCTCTGGTCACCAGGAGGAGGAGACTTATCTCCCCTCACCCTTATCCTCCACCTCCACTTGAAGCTCTCAATTCGCTATGCTGCAGTAATCCTTCCATGATAGAAATGGGCATTAGTTTGTGTGGAGAAGCAGTCTAAGCATTTTTACTCCCTTAGGGTCATTTTGTGGTAACATTTCCAAGTCAGATTCATCCAACATTCGTCTTTCAAGTTAGAAATGAGACAAAACAGTGTTTAATTTTTTGCTTGTTTCTGGAATGTAATAATTGGAATGCATACGGTGTCTTTTCACTTTCCACACTGCCCATGCACAAGGACACACCAGCTGAACCTTGACATATCTGTCCCCAAGCCAAGGGAGTTCCAGTTTAAAGAGGATCACTCACTTCAGGTTAAAGAAGAAGGTGGATTTTCATGCTTCTAAGAGAATTTCCCTCCCGTTTCCCTTTCTTTGTTTGCTACTACTCCAATATTGCCAGAAAGGACTTAATCCTAGGGACTTAAAAACCTAACTTCTGACAAATGGAAGACGTCATCTCTGGAATAGACCAGACATTGTATGCAGTGACAAGGAGTTGAAAATATTTCATGGGTAGAGATATTTCTGCCTTGCCCTTTAAAAGGAAGCCATCTCCCTTTTATGACACACTAAGCAATACATGTGGCATCCTAAATCTGTTTTGTCAACTGAGTCCAGGGTTTTTAAAAATATGCAATAAGATTTTAATACAGCTCATCACATTATACAGAACCAGACATCCTGCTTAGTCTTCAAAGACTTGATATTCCCCATGCACAGCCCACATGCAACTGCTCCTATCTAATTACATGCAATGACAACCTTCACTTGGCTCCCTTCCTTTGACACCACAGCAGAGCATTCACTGGCTGAGTCCTGAACTAGGACGCACAGCTTGCCAGCTCTAAAAACTGCAAGCATTTATGTTCAGAATGTCTTTGGCTGTCTAACTGCACCAAAAATACACTACTTTAATTTTCTTCCTGGAAAGCTAGTTTTCTCAATCCTGAAATGCTTGCCTGCAGAAGCAGATTTGATTTCAGCTTTTGGATAGTTGCAGCAAGCAGTGTGTCATTTGCATGTTAGCATTAGAAGGCAGGAATGGATTTTGCTAAACTTCTATCCAGATGGGCTGGTCAAGATGAGTTTCACGTTTCTTTCTGTTAGATCAGCATCACTTTCACTGTACCAGTATCAAAAAGTCCCAGCTAAGGTGAGCAGCATGCTATGCTATTCACTGTACAATAGCAACAGTGAAGCTGAATGGTCTTGGGCCCGAGCCATCAAGACACCATGGATGGCAAAGAGAAGAGCCGCACTCTCCGTGGCTGTGTGTAACACAGCCAGCTCCTAAGGGTCAGAAATCCTGAGCCTGCACCCCAGAAATCATGAAACTGGTTTCAAAAGCACGAGAATGCTAAGCAAAAAAGGACTCTGTGTTTACTGTTTCCTAGATTTGCTTGGTTATTTGGAGCTTTTAGGAGGCATTCTGTCACACCCTCAGCATTTTTTTGAAGCTCTGACAAAGAGACACTTTGCAGCAAGTGACTCTTGTGAAACCAAGGATGGCTCTGCAGTTACCTGAAAAGACATCAGGGTTCCATCTTTGCTTCAGAAAATAAAAATAATAATGACTTCCATGTGATGCTGGAGAGTTCAAGCTGTAAGGAAGACATCAAATATCATTACTCCTCCTACCCACTACTGAGAGTGGGTACCACTGAGCATGACAGATGGCAAATTTTGAGACAGCTCCAATTCGTGGTAAGACTGCCAGGAGGGGTAGAGGGATGGGCGGCTGAGGGAACAGGAACCAGAGAATGGGTAAAATAAACACAGGTGAGTAGACATGAGAAGAGTCAAAAGGAAAAGATTAAGGGCAGAGGAAAGCTACACTGCCTCCTCCCCTCCCTTGTATCTTGATTTCTGCTGGAGATATGCTGGACAAAGATCTGTGGTATTATTTAAATGTCCCATAGTAAGCTCTGCTCCTCACAACCAGCCTCCCTTTGCTCAAGAACTAGGTAAAAAGCAGATATTTCTTCCCTGAAGTCAAGCGGGAAGTCCTGGGGTGCACAGGAGGAGCAAAGGCCATCTCAGCTCTCCTTTGTTGTAGTCTTTTCCCAGTCATTGCCTGAGAACAGACTGACAGTCCTTCAAAAATGCACTCTGTGCTTTGAGGGTAGGGATTACATGGCAAGTTGCCTGCTCAACAAAAAAGTTATAGCATTGTTTTTTCCATCTACTTTGCTTTGGACCAAGAACTAATAGAGCTAGTAAGATCCAAGTAGTATTTTTCCCAAGAGAAACCTAATCTTAAATGCCTTAAATCTATAGTTTGGCACTTCTGGAAATGGCTCAATTTTCCAAGGTGTGGAAGAACTGCAGCCACTTTGGTCCTCAGGAAAGCAGCACTTCTGAATATCTGCTTGTCTAATCACTCAGGAAGAGGTTACGATGCCTCTGGGAAGCTTGTTCTCCACTTTTTTAACTGCAGCAACTTGTTATTTCACACTGTGAAAGGTAGTGGCTGACCTAGAGGAAAGCTTTAAGCATAAGCTTCACAGGTTCAGGTTGCTGTTCTCAGAAAAGCTCTCAGGAGGAGTGGAAGATCCCTGGGCGTATTCTAACTGCAGACTTGTCCAAATCCTCATCAGTACCAGCCTCTAAGCATCTTCCATTTCCTCATCTACTTCCTCAAAATCCAGACTTCTGC
The DNA here is from genome assembly GCF_023634085.1 of Falco cherrug. Classification (NCBI taxonomy): domain Eukaryota; kingdom Metazoa; phylum Chordata; class Aves; order Falconiformes; family Falconidae; genus Falco; species Falco cherrug. The sequence goes on from NC_073709.1 coordinate 8,256,868, forward strand.
TTCAACTTGCTACAGGTAAACCACAACTGACTTGAATTACTTAAGAGGTAGAACAGATTAAGATAGAGATAAAAACTTAAAGAGCTTTTAATGAAAGTGAGTTCTAAAGATGAAAAAGGGATTTCAGAAACTAGACAAAACATGAGTCATAAATTCAATACCAATGTTAACACGTATGCATGTGTATGTGTGTGTGTGTATATATTGGAGTTAGGAACAGAATAATATAAACCAGAGGAAAATAATTCCAACAAATAGAGAAATGCCACTGCAAATACTGCACTGTGGACCTAAGTGGCCTCATTTACTGGCCTAGGTAGTCATGAAGTTGTTTCTGTGAAGGATGCAGTTCTAATCCAGAACTTTCAGCCTAAATTATTCTGTTGCTCTGACAACATACTGCCTCTGTTCTCAGATGGCAGCATGCCACATTTTTAATATCGTTTGAAGTTTATTTGGAATAGAGACAGCATAAGATTTCAGAGGTTAGTTGGGTCACCTTTTATTCTTTGGGAGAATGGTTTTGTCACTGTCTGTGATCTTCATGTCATTAACGGGACTCAAAAGCTGAGAGAGTAGAGACTGGCAGACGCAGAGGAAGAGGTGGGTAGGAGGCAGGGGGGAGGTGAATCTGGAATCCCTCCCTATCTTTTTATGCTGGAGGGAAGCAGACAGGGAAACTGAGTGGAGGACAGGCTGTTATCAACTCTCATGATTTTAAGGGTTGCGTAATATTTTTTAAATGTAAAGACAAAGCTTTGTGACTCATGTAGTTGCAGGAGACCAAGTGATCTTTTGAAGGCTAAAAAAGGGCAGCATCTCCCAGTGTGATGGAGCACAACCAGATAAATCCTACTGAGGACAAGTATCTGGGTATCTTTGTTTAGGTTTAACCATCCTGCTTCCTACTTTGTCTCCCAGCAGCAATGCATAACCCCCTTTTCCAAGCCACTTGAGGCTTTAGTCCTATTACACGATGCCTACAGGAGACCTGTGCCATGCAGAAGTCCTGCTGCTTCCTCTGCTGCTGTGCATATGTCAACGAATGACTCTGGCCCCATTGTATTTTCACAAGCCAACTTTAAATCGCAATTAATAAAGGCATCTGGTCCTTTCAACCACTTCATTTTACCCAAAGAGGCAGATATGACATGCTATCCCTTCCAACAGCTGCTTGGAGAGTTTCTCAGATGAAAGAAAGGGCAGCGAAAACACCACCTAATCAAATTTCTCCTCCAACCGCAGCTCCCGGGGATGGTTGTTCAGCAATGCATAACTGTCATGTTAGCCGACAAGAAGCAGGCATTCTCCATCATGGAGCGTCTAACAGGCGCCCCAGATACAGCAAAGCAGAAACAGACCCGGGCGATACGAACACCTGTGTAAATTCAATACTATAACACATACAGAACAACCATAACGCAACACTGCAGCGGGCTGCGGAGTGCTCACGGCACGGCCGCGGCCACACGCGGGATGCTCTCGCATCGACGGCTCCGCTGCAGCGCCGGCCGCAGGCACCAGAGCCCCGCCGGGCACAGCCCGCCCCCCCGGGGCTCGGTGCCCCCCCGCCGGGCACAGCCCGCCCCCCCGGGGCTCGGTGCCCCCCCGCCGGACACAGCCCACTGCCGAGCCCCGCCGCCCCGGGGGCCGCCCCTCCTCCCCGCGGCCGGTGCGGGGCGAGGGCGGTGCGTGCGGGCCGCCGCCGCCCGGGGAGGGGATGGCGGGGCGCTGCTCTCCCTCCCGCCCACACGGCGCGGCGACGGCGCGGGCGGCATGTGGGCCGCGGCCCCTCTGCTGCTGCTGCTGCTGCTGCTGCTCCTGCTCCTGCTCCTGCCGCGGCTGTGGCGGCGCGGAGCGGCGCCGCTGGAGCCGGCCGGCCGGGCCGTGCTCATCACCGGCTGCGACAGCGGCTTCGGGCACCTGCTGGCGCTCCGCCTGCACCGCCTCGGCTTCACGGTCTTCGCCGGCTGCCTGTGCCCCGGCGGCGAGGGGGCGCGGCGCCTGCAGCGGGAGGCCGGCCCCGGTCGCCTGCGCGTCCTGCGGCTCGATGTCACCCGCGCCCGCGACGTGCTGGCCGCCAAGGAGCTGGTGCTCAGCCACCTGCCCGAGCGAGGTGAGGCGAGGCGAGGGGCTGCTCGCCCCAGAGGGGCGGCTGGACGGGCACGGCGTGTGGCGGGGGAGCACTGGCACTGGCTGTGCTAATCCAGGACCGCTAGTGGTAGTATCACCGGTATTTTATATTAAATAAATGCTCCGGTGCTTGGTTGAGCGGTACCAAAGCGGGGCCTATCCAAAGATGCTGACGGGGGAAGTGGGTGCACATCCCTGCACCACAGGTGAGCACCTTTAGCACCTGGCTAAGAGAAGAGGGAATCCCCATGTGCCTGGGGGGTCCCTAGAAGCCCGTCCGGCTGGAGGAGCAGCAGGGAAAGCAGGGAACAACTGTGCACGCCGTGGAGGCGGCGGGAAAGTGATGTATTTCTGGGCACGATTTGTGAACAAGGGAATAAATAAAGGAAACGCAGTGAGGGCAGCGGCCACGCTGTACCAGACCAGCTACTTCTCCGTACAGCTTGAGGTTTGTCCAGCTAATCCCGAGAGGGGTTAAAAGGAAACCCGTCAGTTACACACCCTACAGAGAGCATACGCCTAGGGGAACAGGCAGACTTCAGGTTGCAATGAATAACTGCAGACAAGGTAAATCCTGGGTTATCCCCTCAGAGCACGTGACACAGGGCAGGTAATGGGGCCACGGTGACCTCCTTTCCCACGTCGGCTGCAGGGCAGGAGCCACCCGGTGACACAGGGGGATGCACCTGGCGCAGAGCACGCTTGCCTAGGCTCAGAAGTGAGATCCCCTCAGAATTACAAAGAAACGCTTCATGCTCGCACGGGGAATGTAAGCGGAGGATAAAGCAGGCGGAACGTTAATGCAGTGTATGGCCTCTGCCTGCCTGGTTCATTAGCACATTGGGAAGGGGGCGAAACAAGAAGCAAAGGAAGAAAAAGCCTAGGCACCGCTCATTAAGTATGTGTATTTATGGTTGATCTTGATGTTATCTGATTAGGAGGCAGAGCCTTCCCCTCTCAGGCTCCTTCCCAAGCTGCAGAGACAATGCAGGTGACTTACAAGAACCCTTATAGGCTCGATGGGGACGGGATCCCCTGAAACTCTGTGTTACTGATAATTTATCCCGTAATTCTGGCAGTTTACGCAATGGTTGTGTTCATGCTGTCATGTAGACTCGAGTCCACAGTTCAGCACGAGGTGGCTGGCCGTCCTCGCTGCTCACAGATGTGTGGACATGCCTTTAGATCAAGGCAAATCACGCTGGAGACATCGGGGCTTGCTGGAGAGGCCAGGGAAAACACTTGAGCACAGCTGGTGTTGAAATGGAGCACGCACACAGCCTGTGCACGGTGGATTTCCTGGGTTGTCAGTCAGGCCGTTACACCTGTATCACGGCTGGGCATGCACTGACAGAGCACGCATTTTATGAAACCTTTTTCCATTGGTCAGCTCTGCTGCTGCAGCATTTTGAGGGTACTCGGCAAAGGCAGAAAAGAAATTTTATAGGTCCAGATAGCACTCACGCCATTTGGGAAAATGGCAATTATCAAGTAATCTTTCTCCTAAGTTTATTAAATAAAAAGGACCACAGGAGTTATTTTAATGTCTGATGTTAATGGAGTAAATGCCACAAGTCGTCTTCATAATTTATACTATACAGGGGCATAAATATTTTTATCTCAAATGTAAAGAAACTGTGAGGATACTCTACTTACGTAGAGTCTTTAAGCAAAAGACTTCAGTAGGAGTGTTCCTTCTTGGCACCTCTGAAAATAGATGTGTTGTTTTCTTTGGTATTTTAACTTTATAAAAACAGTTTAAATTTAATGATTCAGTTGAAGGTTAGCTCTCATATTAACCAATTTTTTTTGTTAAAGATAGGAATTGTATTTTTTTTAATTTGAGTCAAAGGTTGTTTTTAATGAATTTTTTTTCTATTAGGAAAGAGGCTGCAGTTCTACACTGCAAAGCCTGTATTTTTTGCCTAGAGTCCCAATGAAAACTTAACCACCTAATTGCAGACTCCACTGGTGGCAGGAGTCACACTCTCCCACTGGCCCAGTTCACTGCATGGAAAGGCGTAAGAAATTCCTGGTTCTGGGGAGAATGAGTCCAAGGAGTCTCACTCAGTGATTGCTGGTGGCAAGGGGAATCATGGAGGAATATGGTGCTCTGGCATTTCCGGGATAAGCAGACTTACAGAAGACTGAAAGATAAAAGACCTTCTGCTTTAAGTAGACTATTCAGTATAAAATGTAGAAAAAATGCGTAAAATCTCAGGAATAAAACACAGCTCTTCCTACACCTTCTAGTTATGCCGTAACCATGAGATAACTAGCCACAGCTCCGCCTTGTCTTGTCTCTCTCTGTTAACGCAAGAGTAGAAAATCCAAAGTACTGGTAACACACCTGCCTGGATATTCTGCCACTTCATCGTTTATTCCCATGTAAATACTTGCTCAGTGCTAGACTGTGAAATTACACCAATCTGAAAAGGATGGCAAATCAATTTCCCATGGTACCTGGCTCATTCTCTAGGGCTAACTAACTTCCCTCCATGAAAATCTGATGGCTCTGATGCCTTTCTTTTTCTTTGTTTTGTGGCTTGTACACCCATTAAGGTGACTTTATTTAGAGTCCTTTCTTGCTTAGAAAGAAGAAATGTCTTGCACTTGCGCATTAAAGCCAATATGAAGTAGACTGGGACTTTGTAGCATGTAAATTTGCAACTCTTTTTAGGCTCTACAGCAAACCTCAGTATTTTTCTGATTTTCTTCTGCTTAAAACAGGAATTTCTCTTCTTTTTCTTGCCTCTTGTGAGTGGGTGACATGGAACTAGCTGGAAGGGAGGGATATTAGTTTTAGTCCTGCCTCCTACGCCATTGAGTACTCTCCTCCACTTAAGATTTCCTATTCACGTAATCCACCCATAGGCCCATGGTACCATATTTTAGCCCAGACTTCCTATACAAATGGAGTCATCCTTGCAATGAAGACAGCCACAGCATAATATTCCAAGCAAAGGATGGTGACTCATGAATGTGCGTACCTAAAACTCAGGAGTCCCATCTGGCCTGCTACCACGGACACCCTGCATTGCCACAGACAGATTGGTTTGTTCCCTTCTTCATTTTTCAATAGAAATATGGCGAATCACACTCCTTCCTTTGGCTAGTTTCCTTTGGTATTGAATTGGAATCTTTCAGGAAAGAGCCTGACATTTTTGCATGGGCTCAGGTTTATATGAGAAACTCCACAGATCACTGATACCAAGAGTACACGTTTGAGTTCAGAAAATCTGGCGGAATTCAGATATTATCTGTGTCTAGGTACCTACACAGAAACGGCCTGATTTTCAAAAGGTTTTGCAAGCACACATCTTGATTGACTTGAATAGGAAGAGGACTTCTTAAGAGTTTCTGGAAAAACACCAGGCATCTTTTGGGGCTAATAGGGACTGTGGATATGTGCCTTTCAGTCAACATGTCTTGAAGCAGAAATTATCTGGGAAGTTATGTGAGAGCTAGTGTTCTCCTGAAAGCCTCACTAATCTTGTTAGGCTTCCTAAAGTGACTTTGTAGATCCCTGGCTGTATCTTTTATTTATATATTTATATTTTATATATTTTATAATTTATTTATATTTATTTATGGTTTTTAATCTTTGTCCTCAGGATCCATTTTCCCAACACAGAGATCAGTGAAAATCTCTCTGATTCCCAGTTCTGCTTTCCAGTTTATTTATTCTTGCCCACTGTAGCATAGTTCTAACACCCTTTTTCCTAAAACGTGCTTGGGCTCGGTTCTGTTTGGGCAGTCTGAGTAATTTTTCCCTTCCAGATCCAACATCAGCTGCTTTTTCTTAATGTGTCTGTGCACAGACAGTCCAAGGAAATGCAGTGTCTCTCCACTTCAGCTCTTCGATTCTTACGGGTGCCTTGTCCTTCTAGATTTCCATGTAAGGACTGTATTTCTCACGTTACCTGAGCTGCATTTCTCTAAGCAAATATACAATAGATTTTGTATGCACATTTATGACATTAGTTTTTGCCACAAAAATTTCAGGAAAGCAAGATCAAAGCAGATTTGAGGTCCCCGAGTACATAGCTGGGCAGGTTGTTTCTCAGGGGGTAAGAAGTTTTCTGAAAAAGTGACATAAGGGAATAATGAACTGTTTGTTATTTGGGGGAACTTTGTGAATTGATTCAGCCAAAGCGGCAGGAAAATTTTTGGAAAATATCAGAATGTTTCCCATTTGAGAATGCTAAAATGTTCTAAGAAACAGTTATGTTTTGCTTGAGGGCAAACAAAATACTTTGAGCTGACACTGAGCAAAATCTCTTTCTATGTTTTACTTAATCTTCTCTTCAGAGAAGTCTGTTTCAGTTTAACTCAAGCCAGTTTTCCCTTTCTTGACCTTTGATTTGGCCACTGCACAGAAAGAAGGAGCCATTATTCTGGGAGCTCTGGCTGTTTACACACACAGGCTGGCCTCACCGCTAACAACCTGGAGTCTTTGAAGTGCATGAGACAAATGACTAGAGATAAAATTTAAGCCTTGCAAGCTAAATTCTGTTTCACATTTTAGAGAAAGAGGAAGAAAATCAATTGTCTGAAGTCTAATGACTGTATTTTTGAAGCCCTAATGAATTCAGGGATATGTGGAGCAAACGTTCTTGCTGTGCAGGATGCAGTGGCAGAAGCAAAATGACATATTATTTTTAATTAGAAAAGGTGAAACTGAGAAGATCAGGGAACAAATTTTTTACAGTGGTGCCAGTCTTTAGTTGGTGGTGTGTTAAGAGTTGGGTTATGTAAAAGCAAACCTGAATTCAGAGACCTCCAGCCTTAAGCAGAAACAGATGGGATGTGCAGCGACTCAGCCCACCTGCAGATCAGATCATGTGCAAGTACAAAAGTATTGATAATTAGCTTTTACAAAGGACTCTCTAATCCATTGATCTTGAAGCATTTTATTGGGAGGTCAGTCCTATGGGGCCAGTTCCATTTTAAGAAGGAGAAATAAAGCCACAGAATGATAGAAGGCCCTGGAACAACAGGGCAGTGGCAGGGGGAAGAAGAGAGTCTAGGATGGCCAATTCCAGCAGGCAGTTTTTTGGGCTGTTTCCTCTCCTCTGTCTGCTAATATTTAGGGCAGTGGAAAAGAGGCAAGTAGACAGGAATTACTCCATTACTAGGACAGCAGTCAGTCTGCATCCAAAGTTACAAGACATCCAGTGTCAAGGATTGTTGTGTGACAGACTGCTCAATAATGATTTATCCTCTTTGGAGGACAGAGTTATCCAAGTTCAGTGTAGTAAATTCCTGATTTTAAGTGTTTTGCTCTGCAAATGAGACATTCACTGAAAGAACTTTTGTTTCTTTCTCTGTTTAAACACCAGTTTCATTATGTAATACAAGTAGTGTGTATATATGTTAGGAAAGCATATAGAGATCTGTTTTACAAAATAATTTAAAAAGTCGTCTGTTTCAGCTTTAACTATTGTTATGAATGAAATCTGGTATTAGCAGTTCTTGGTACGGCTCTGGAAGGACCAAGATACCATGAAATCATCACAGTGGCTTTGTCAGAGAAGATCAGAAAGAAAAGTGTTCAGCCCAAGGGTTTCTGCAGGGCCTTCACCAGGGTGACCGCAGGGCCTCTGAGTAGGTCTTTGCCACCATGGGTACAGGAGGCTACAGCTGGGGCAGCATCACACCCATGCCCCAGACTCTGTGTCCAAAGGAAGGAAGAGAGGCATTGTTACCTGCTGTGTTTCATCAGAAACCTAGGCCTGGAGATCCTGTAGAAGGCATGACAAAACAATCATTTGCTTCAGACGTGTACAAGAATTCTTTTAAAAAAATGCATAAACAAAACTGTCAAAGCTGGCAGAACCAGGCTGCAAACTTAGCTATTTCAATGCAAGGCAGGCTACCCTATGTGCTTCGCTACACTGCTGGTCACCCTAGAAATAAATCTCAGTCAGGATTTGAGGACAGAAACAGAAATGTTTTCAAAAGCACTGTGTCACTCACTGCTTCACTGTACATCTACAGATATGTGCCACGAAGGCAAGAACAAGTCAGCATGGCTTAATCAGCATTTAGTCAGCATGTCAGCTCCAAACTGCGCGCACTCTACACTTCAACAAAAAAAGCATTTCCCTCGGCTGAGGTTTTTAGCACTGTGCAGTGCTCAAACGAAGCGTTCTGTGGCTTTGGGCTAAAGGGCTTGCACTTTCTGGCAGAGAGTTGTGTCAGAACAAGCTTTGCTGCTGATAAATTTCTGCTTGTAAACACTGGAATCTTACTGCATTTCAGGGGGCTGGGCTCCTTAACCCCAAAACCTGTTGTTATGTGAGGAATAGACTTGTACAGGAGTACAAAATCAAAGAAAATACTGTAGCCACTGACCTTACTTGGTTACTTTACCCAGTGCTACACCCGTGTACCCGATTTTGGCAGATGTCAGAAGGAATCAAAGCTCAAATCCTGGAAAAGGATCCAAGACTTAGGCTCCTAAATTAGTTGGGCACTTTGGAAATATTACCCCCTTAGCCTTTAGACTGCTTAATATAATTGTCACAAAGCTGCTCATAGCACACAGTGGGATTAAAGTAATTAAAATATCATGGTACACGACATTGCAAGTAAGATGTAGTCTCCCAGATCATATTATTCATAAATAACTTAAGACGACTATAAAGTGAGTGATTATCAAATAGCACTGAGACTTACATAGTCCAGATAATGGCCCCAGTTACATACCTTCATTAAACAAAACATGCCTGCACTTGTAAGTAGAAAAGACAAAAAGGTAACACAACTAAAAAATTGTTTCCAAGGGTCCAAATCCCTAGAGGTTTTTGTGTCGCCTAATGGTAGTTGTTTTGCAGTGAAATATGCTTACTAAGACATTTCTCTTCCATAGGTTTCTGGGGGCTTGTCAACAATGCAGGAATATCAACATTTGGTGAGACAGGGTGGCTGTCTATGGAGAAATATGAAAAATTTGCAGATGTGAATCTCCTTGGGAGCATCAGGACAACCCTGGCATTTCTTCCCCTTCTAAGGAAATACAAGGGTAATGCTAATCCACTGTTACTTAGAGTTGTAGAATAATTAGCTTACTATAATCAGGGTAACGTAGCATCTATAAAAGAAGCCTTAATTGTCTCTCATTGAACTGAAATGACAGCCTCCTTCTGTGTGGCCTGAAAGAGCAACTTGATCCTGAACAGAGGGTAAAGTCGTGATGGGAAAAAATAACCTTAAAGATTCTGTCTTTACAGAGAAATACATAGAAAAAAGTATTCCCAAATAATGAATTAACTCACTGTTTGACTCAAAAAAGAGGAAAAAATGCTTACAGCAGATCATTAAGCCCAGGCAGCACTTTATAAGCACTGCCAATCAGAAAACATGAAGATCCAATGAACTCCTGCTTACCTTTATTACTTAGACTCTACTATTTTACTGTTTGGCAATTAGGAAAGGAGGGATGACCCTACAGAGGTGAACTAGAGACATCCAGCTTCCAGTTCCAGGCCTAGCAAGATCCTCTCTATGACGTTGGGCAGGAAACTTCAAGTATGTGAAACAGTGCCGTACAGAGATGCATGAATATCCAATGGGATAAACACATTTGCATGGACAGCCGTACGCGTGGGCTTTATCCTTTCTTCTGAGAAGAAATGGTTCAAATAGCCCTCTGCGGCATCGCAGCATGCCTCAGTTGCTTTGTAGTTTGTTCCCTACCTGTCCCCGTCTGTATTTTGGAAAGGAAGATCCCCTTTTCCTTTCTCCCCCTTTTGCTTAGCTTGTCTACTTAAGTTCATTAAGGTGAGGATTTCTTCTGTGTGCATACAGCACCAAGCACAGTAAGGGCTGTGTTTCATCTGGAAGCCCCCAAAGTCACTGTAGCATGTTGGCCAGATACAAGCATCCCCTTTTTGACTGCTCTGCTTCTTGCTGCTTGGTTGCCTTTGGTTGATGATATTCTGATGCAAGAAAAAAGAAAACTTTTAAATACTGCAAGCCAGATGTGTTTTTGTAAAAGAATGTGCTATTGCATATATCCAGTGAGTGTGTTATGTGGCCCTTCGATGGGGAGACATCACTTCGTTTCTGTGATGTCCTACTTACTGCTAAAACTCTGTAATGCTTATCCACCAGAGGCATTTGTCTGACTTCATGAACTGCAGGGCGTTACTTTGAAGTGAAAGGGTCTAATTGTGTGTATGGTATTAAGCACATGCATAAACTTTTAGAAGATTTGGGCCTGGATAGCTGCACTTACATAGTACCTTAGCTCAAAAGAGCATGCTTCATCTCACACCTGGTTGTCAGTGGTGTCTATTAACTGCCTGCACTCATATTTTCAAGTCCTGCCTGTGTAGGAGAGGAGGCCAGGGCACTTTGAGGAAGAATTCTAGGTTTTCTGTCCTTCCTTGCAGGAACAGCCAGGACAGCTAAAGCTCATGTTTTTGGGGTCAGCAAGTGGCCTCTCCAAAGGAAAAGCTCGAATTGTGAATGTTAGAGCATTCTCCTAGGAAAGCTGAGTTTCAATTACCTTAGGCAAAGAGAGAAGTCAAATGACATCCCACATCCTGGGTGTGCACCCCAAATCCCTTAGCTACTGGATAAAGGCAGCAGAGGTCATCCTACCATCACTTACCCAGTAGCTGTGTTCTGAAGGAAAGGGCTTACTGCCATTTTAGGATGAGCACCTGTTCCAAGAAAAACTTCGAGATTATTAATACTTGTGAAGGGAGGTACTGCCCTCCTGCCTAGAATTTAGACATCCTACTCTGAGTAGAGCAACATTTCCTCATAACTTTTCCAGCTGGCCAGGCTAGCCAATGTAGCATCTTGGTCAGCAAGCTGGTAGTTGTTCCCTGTTATTGTATAAAAGACTTACTCCAGACGCTGTGTAGGAAGACAGGGAACCTAATTCCAAATGACAGATTTCACCGCATTCCCATGATATCCTTTTGATATGCCACAAGCCTATACAATTTGGTCAGATCCGGGGCCCAGACATTATCTGCATCTGTGGCAGCAACAGGCATGTGTTCTCTGTGTTCTCTGCATTGTTAGCAACGAGGCCATCTTCTCTCTCACTTCTCGCATTTATGTATCCATGTTCAAACATTTCTTACCCTATGGTATGACTTTGTGATGGAAGTTTACAAGTAAACAATGGAAATGAACCACAGCCCAGCGCCTCAAATCAGAAATTTCTTGCTATTTAAGGCATGCCTGCACTAGGAAAATATATTCCCTTATAAAAGGGAAAAAAGCAGCACAGATCAGGAAGATTACAGCAAGGCAGCATAAGGCTGCACACATTTTGCCAAGTCATCGTTCTCTGGTGAAGCTTATCACTGTACAGTCTGGGTTCGACTTTATATGCACAGGTGCAAGGCAGGTCTCGGTGCAGAGACATCATTAGCACAGAAAAAACTGTGTTAGTGGTCATATATCCACCACAGGGAAAATGACCTGCTCCACTCGTCTGCAGTCCTTCTCCTATTACTAGCATAGTCTCTTATTACTATTTTCCAGTTTAAAGTTTTTAGGGGACTGCTTTGATTGCTGTCTCTTTCATGCTGTCTCAGACTCAGAAGGAATAAGAAGCATGCTAGGAATGTGTTATACTTTGTCTAGTCCAGCATCTGTCACTAGATGGAAGAAAGATTTTTTTGCGTGAAGTTCTCTGCTTAACAGGGCTGAGTACACTTCTGTGCTGGGACTGTACGCTTACGCAGCCCAGCTTTGGCATACTATGTAGTAAACCAGCATCATGCTAAATACCACGTTAGCAGCAGTTCAGAAGACTCAGGTAAATCGATTCTATGTTGAAGATTGAGAGTGAAGTTATGTTATTTGTGCTATTTTCTTTCCAGGCCGTATTGTTTTCATGTCCAGCATTATCGCCTATTTTTCTTTGGGAAATGGCATTTATTCTATGACTAAGGCAGCTATTGAAAAGTTTTGTGATGCTCTAAGACTGGAAATGAAGAAGTTCGGCGTCCAGGTAAGTGATGTAACAAGTAGCTGTTGTGTGAAACTCCCTGCTATTTCTAACATTGATTTTCCTATGAGAAAAAGAGAAGTTTCACTCCTGAAACTTCCTACAGAGCTGAAATGCATGTTTTTGTCGGGAAAGAAGCAAGTGACTTGCACAAAGAATACCTGACAACAATGTGAGGTGTCATGGTTTAACCCCATCCAGCAACTAAACCCCATACAGCTGCTTGCTCACTCCCCCCACAGTGGGATGGGGGAGAGAATTGGAAGAGTAAAAGTGAGAAAACTGATGGGTTGAGATAAAAACAGTTTAATAAGTAAAGCAAAAGCTGCATGTGCAGGCAAAGCAAAACAAGGAATTCATTCAGTACTGCCCATCGGCAGGCAGGTGTTCAGCTATCCCCAAGAAATCAGGGCTCCATCACGTGTAACGGTTACTTGGGAAGACAAATGCCATCACTCCCAACATTGCCTCTTCCTCCTTCCCCCAGCTTTATAAGCTAAGCATGATGTCATATGGCCTGGGATATCCCTTTGGTCAGCTGGGGTCACCTGTCCCAGCTGTGTCCCCTCCCAACTTCTTGTGCACCCCCAGCTCGCTCCCCGGTGGGGTGAGAAGCAGAAAAGGCCTTTGGCTTCCTGTAAGCCCTGCTCAGCGATGACGGGAACATGTACTATCAACAAGGTTTTCAGCCAAATCCAAAACATGTCCCCATGCTAGCTCCTATGAAGAAAATTAACTCTACCCCACCCAAAACCAACGCAACATTGAAATTTTGGCCAAGAGAGTAAGTACAAGCATATTCAAAATAGTATCTAATCTTGCTGAAAGTAAGCTCCATGATCCAAATGACAAAGATCAAGATCAGAGCTGAATCCATGCATGCAGCTTCCCCTTGGAAAGAGGTGGTTTCTCTGTGGCTAATCAGCCAGCTGCGAATTGCTGAGAACAGTGGACCTGGGTGATGCCTGCCGTTCTGAGCAGCTGTGGGACAGCATGCCTTCTCTTTGTACCAACACTGACATTTCCACCCTTTCTCCATATCCTCTACAGTGGAGAGAGTTTCTGAGAGAGACCTGCCTGAGCAGTGCCATGCTCTGTGAAATGCTTGTAACAGTACCAAGAATCCAAAACTTTCTCCGAGGTGGCTGTGGGAGCAGAGTCCAGATGTTGAGTGCTGTGTAGCGAGAAGGAAGGCTCGTCACCTACCTGGGGGGTTCTTTCTCCCTCTTTTCTCCCAAGATCAGTACTTAAACGCTTGCTTTTTGTGGGAATAGCTACGCCGCAAGCGACAGTATTGTGCACAGTAATTATGTTTTCATTCTCTTAACCTAAGAGGCTCTAAGAGTGCTCTTAGTGTCCTGTCTAAGCAACACTGATAGTCAAACGTGGAGCTTAGATCACTAAGTAGCTTCACTAGGCTTTTTCCTTGGAGTCACTTCACTGGTGAAACACTGTTCTCAAACACTAGAAGTCTTCCCTAGAGGATTTACATTGGTGTACTCTTTCTCTACACAGATTTACAGCACTGTTCATAAGCTTTGTGTTGGAAGAAGTTACAGCTATGCATCTATTAACTACCCCTCCCAGATAAATATAAAATGCTATAAAATGCAAGTGATTTTACACATCCTAATACCACACAGCATGATGAGGATTTCAACCGATTAGCTGAGGATAATCTCAAATGCATGGAAGAGCTTAGTTTAACAGGTTAGCTACTCTGGTCGTTTTGGTTTTTTTACTGTTCCCCCACCCCCAGAGCAGCCCCAGCACACAGTACAGTAAGCCAGGCTGACAAACGTTTTTGGAATGTCTACGAGAATTATTTTTCTGTTTCTCACTGTACGCAAGACACTGGCTGGCATTTACCTGAGAACCTACCCTGCAAAGAGCTTGCAGAATAGATGGTCCCTCTTCCCTGTTCTTCCCTCCCCTCCTCTGTTGTTACCTTTGTCCTTTCAGGAGAAAGTAACCCAGAGGTGGCAAGGAACAGATGGAGCTATGGCTCTGTACTCCCACTGTACTGTGGCCAGGCAAGCTGGCTGCCTGCAGGAGACAAAGTATGTATCTTCCATTGGAAAGGTTACAGAAAAACAAGAAGGGGGCAGGGGTGGAAGGTATTATCTCTCCTTCCCTCCTAGCCAGCTCCAAAAATCTCCAAAACACAAAGTCTTCAAAACCCTTTTGTTTAAAATAAATGTGGGAAGTTTACTATGGGCATTGGTTTGGCTAATACTAAACACTTTTGAAAATAGCACCCAAAGGGAGGGCTCCCAAAGATGCCCTGTGACAAACGTACCGAAGGCAGCATAAGATGCCCCAGCTATGCACACCGTCTCTCTGCAGGAGCTTGCCTGCATCCCGTCCTTCTCCCCACCTCTCTTGACCCCTCCGGTGTGCAGTGTAATGACTGCTGTGCAGGCCAAAAGGCAGGCATGTGCAGGTACTGACATAGACGTGGTAGCATCTGGTAGGTGGGCTGGGTGGCAGATGAAGGTTTTATACTACCACAGACTTTCCAGAGAACATCTGGCAGATCCCCAAGTGTCTTACGCAGCTCAGCACCTTTTTTCCTCACCTTATGTTGTAGTCTTTAGATACCTGGTCAGTTAAATGCCACGGAGCTTTTAATGTTGCATATCTACAAATCGTTTGAACAAGCCCGCTGCTAACTGAGGAAAAGCATGCATGCTGTGAGTGCTCAGCCTGCTTGGAAATCCCCCAGAAGCTCAGAAGCTAGCAGAACAGCAGCAATAACACATGCAAAGAAAACAGGCAGAGCAGCAAAGGATTTGCGTGCTTTCAATATAAGCCTACATACAGAGAAATGTACAGAAATTTGCTAATGACTTCAGTGAGAGCTAGTCCAGGACCTTTGGTCCACTCTGAACTTGGCTGACAAAACCTGTTCTACTTTTAGTTGCACCTGCTTGGGGAAAACAGCACTTCTTTCCCCAGGACCTTCTAATTTTCGTTGACATCTCCTTTTGTCTCAAACTGGGGCAAAAAACTACCAATTGCAAGATTTGGCACTGACGGAAGAATCCAAAGTATTCCACTTTGGAGACATCAAAGTCATACTGAAATGTTTTGTCTCAGTATTGTCAAAACATTTATACCATTAAGCATTCTATAAAAATCAAAGATGCACTATTGCATTCTGTGAAGGTATGCTGAATAGTCAAAACAAGAACATTAACATCAGAGAGAAACGAGGAAGTCAGAATAAAGCACCTCTGCAATCTTAAAGGTTTCATGGGAGTATATTTTATTTCAGTCAGGTTTTCAAGGTTAAAATTTCCACAAAGCAGCATTTTCTGGAAGAAATCTGTCTGCAGAAATCTTTTGATCTGCTTTACTGACTATAGTATTTAATTGAATTCAGAAAGACTGATTGTATCTTGATAAGTTTTACATCTTGCTTTTAGGTCTGTATTATTCAGCCAGGAAATTATGCACGCTCTACAAAAATTCAGCCACCAGTCAGTGCTGAAGAGATTTGGAATGAACTCAGCGAAGAGGAAAAGGCAGTTTACAACAAGGAGTACGTTCAAGAACGAGCAAACTTTTTCAACAGCATTCTCCGAGAAGGAAGCACTAACGGCAACGAAGTTGTAGATGCTATGGTAGATGCTTTAATGTCTCCTGCACCCAAGGCACGTTACATGGTAGCGAAGCTGAAGGAAAAAGCACTGGTGTTTGTGTGTGCTTTATTCCCGACCATTGTGATGGATTCCGTTTTGTCTTATGCTCTGAGTAAAGTAAAACTTGCATAGCCTATGTTGGTACTACTGTGACTCAGGTGGGGCAGGTTTTTTTAAATGTGAAAGCCAGGGCTGAATCTAATGCCCCCAGAAATCAGTATAATGACAGCAATTATCTGATACAAACTTTGGAGGGTCTCCCTTGTCAGAACTGTCAGTTATTCATGGGGAAAAACATACAGGACTCCATGTAAAATGAATACGTTTGTCTAGGTAACTTTATTTCTCCCATGTGGAAAAAAAAATATGGCCACTTGGGCTGCTTTAGGTATCACCTAGAAAATTTAATGCAGCTTTTCCTGATATTGGGTTACTGTGTTACAGGCATGATGGAGACAAAATGGAGCATATCCTCGAGGGCAACAGCCCACCTGAAATCATTACAGCACAGAGGAAGATACCTTATTTGTAGGAACCTGAATAGTAATGTATTAGGGGTGATGGGAAAAGGTTAATGGAAAAGTTAGGAATGAGCAACAGACCTTGAAATACTTTGAATGAAGTTAAGTGACTGTGGAAAGGTAGGAAGTGCCGAATAATAAAGTTGTAATATGGAAATAGTGTCTTCACTAACTACAGTTCAGTACTTTGTCAGGTATTCTATATAAATCTGTGACAAAGACAATATTTCATGGACTTCGAAAAAGAAGTAGCATATTCCATTTATGAATGAATATTCAATCCTAAATAAAATCTATCTTTTAACTAATGTCTGGATTAATCAATGTGTTAACCTAAAGCACAGTCAGAGAGCTAAACACCAGGGTGACTGATACTACTATGCAGTAGCAACCTGTAGCTTAGAAAGAACATATTCCACCTGGAGCTCTGGTTTTGCTACTATTACAAGGAGTAAGGTCTGACGAAAACATGCCTATTATCATGAACAGGAAAACTTTGGTAACATGTATCTATGAGAGTAATTGAGCACAGTGGCTTCATTGGGAGCCTCCTACTAACTGCTTGGAAAAGGTTGCTGGTTTACACATAACACGGCTTTAAATTTGGCTTGGTTGTGGCATGGCACAAA
Organism: Falco cherrug; assembly: GCF_023634085.1. NCBI lineage: Eukaryota > Metazoa > Chordata > Aves > Falconiformes > Falconidae > Falco > Falco cherrug. The sequence goes on from NC_073709.1 coordinate 8,273,774, forward strand.
ATCCAAGACATCTGGGACCCAAAGATCCTGGAATAGCTGGGATTAACTGTGGTGACACTGGTAGATAGAGGGCAGCAACATGGGGCATCAGCCTTGCACATGCCAGGTCTCCCATATCAAACCAAAGACACTGCTGTAAGTTGACCTAGTTAACTTTTTGGTCTGTACCAGAAATTGCATCCTATTCATGGGAAGCCTTTCCTAATATGTTTCATTCATTACTGAGAAAAGTTACCTTCTCTCTTGGTGGTTAATTAGGCAGTCTGAGTCAGGAACATGGGCAAGATGAGCACACAGACTATTCCAGGTCCTCTCCTGGTACACTTCAGCAGTGGAACAGCCATCTTACTGCACCTGTTTCAGATTGCGGAACATCTTAGTTCCCTTCCCAAATGCTGGACCCATCCCTGGAACTGGCATTGGCAAGAGGACAAGCCAGGGCTCCCACCTGCTGCACAGCCCATCAACAGCAAGATAATCAGATGATTATCATCTACTCTCCTCATTTAACCACAACAGAGCAAGGCCAAGCAAGGGAACGGGAACAAGGCTTATTCCAACTGAACCAATTGATTTCTTGTATAGGAATTCCCCCTGCTTGACCTCAGGGATTTCAGCAGCCTTCCATTGCTTTGGAAGAGTTGCTTTCATGCTCTTAGCCGTTCTTTGTGCAGATTACCCTTCCTTACAGTAAGTAGCTCTGAACTCAACAAGCAGCTTTGACACCCAGATGTTTCTCTACTAGGCCCAGGCTACATGTGCTTCTCTCTGCCTCAAAGACAACGTCACTTTCCATTACATGGTCTCCCTTCTATTTCTGTTTGTAAAGCTACTGCAATGTCGTTGCTGAGAGCCAGTACCATTGGAAGACCTGCTTCCCAGGCACCGATGACATGAAATAACTTCCAACTGAAAATTCCTCCTTTATTTGCTCTGTGTGTGGTGAAGCATGTGATCAATATTTCAGTAGCCTCATGTGACAGATGAACAACAGAACATTTATTCCTTTGTCTTGAAAACTAAGAACTTGCAATGCATAGTATCTCACACAGGGTACAGTGACAGGCTGGATGAGAACAGATGGGACAATTGAAGGCAGTTTGTATTTTCATTGCTGCCTAACCTGTCAGTGTGGAAGCTAACTGAAAAACAGCTACAAAATCATTATCTTTCATCTTCCCCCTCAGCTTTTTAGTATTATGATCTGCATATAAAGAACTAATCAAGACAGAGTCAGAGCTTCAGTTATTAACAGGCCTGATGCCTCCCACTGAAAGTCATCTGGAATCCTCCCACTGAGTTATATGCATTCCAAGGCACTGCGTTAGACAAGTACACGTAAAAAAATGCAACGGGAATGACTTCAGAGTCCTTGGTCTTCATAGGAAAGAGACCCTCATAAGAGACAGTGATGAAAGAGGTATAGCACTCCCTCCTCTGCAGGTCTCGTAGGGTACAGAAATTGTGAGATTAGTAACAGAAGCTTTTAGTGAACACTGGTAACCAAGCCAGTGACAAATCCTGAGGATCCCCAGAGCTGTCATCTCCTCAGCCAAACTCCTGCTCACCTACGTGTTGCTGGAAAGTTCACCCAACTCTAGGGATCCTACCCCTCTTCCTGGGCCACACGACACCTGGGAGAACATGCTGGGAAGTGCACAATTCCTGGACTGCTCCACCTTCCCTTTTGTTACTTTGCCACCTTGCTGGGCAAGGCGTGCCTCCCTCTTACCCTGTAATGATGAAATCACCTTTACCTCAAGTCAGGTTAAAGTGCAGAGGCGTACAAGAAGCCTGTATTTACAACATCCAAAATAAACAACAGTTACAGTGTTCTAGGAAAAACCCAGGCGACAACACTAAAAGAGAAAAAAATAATTGACATTACTCTTAAATCTGAAATGCTTCTCTCCTAATATGCAGCTAACCTGCTGCAGATGCTTTCCTGGGATTGTTTTTCTATATAGCATTCATGTCAGCTTGCATTCAACGAAGAACTTCTTGGCAGAAGACATTAGCTTTTATCACTACTCATCTTTTATAGGCCCTGCTGACAGTTTGGGAAAAATTTAATTTTTCCCTTGAAAACAACCATCACAAAAGAGACGCAGCTTTCCTCCCAGGTCTCTTCTCCAAGGACACAATATCAGGGACCTAACAAAGCATGTAAGCAGACATGATACCGCCATAGGTTATGGAGCACCCTACTAGATATTTGAGCATGCGTGTGGATTTTTAATATTTTTTTAATTTACAATGGTTTGGTCAGGAGGTAAATTCCAGGCGTTGCGGGGCTTTCTTACTATGCACTTACATCAGTTATTTCATGGATTTTCTCTTCTATGCGAGGGCTCATTCCTAAAAGTGCATATTAATTGGCAGAAAGAATGAGCACTGGTTTTGACAGTAAGCAATTACACAAAAAGTATAAAGAAAAGCAAAAACAATTAAGCTAAATCAGTTTAGTAAGTTGTGCACTGATCTGAGTGATGCTAACAGCTTCATACGGTGTCATCAAAAAAGAAATAAAGCAGACCCAAGGAAATACAGATCTAACACAAGGAGTCACAGGTTATTTACCTACCAGCTCAATTTTGAGGTGGTTGTGCTGTGGTTTAAAACAAAGATTGTCTCCAGAAGTTATTGTTCCTTCCAGAGGGAGACTATTCCCCTAACTTGAGAGGGTTCAGTTTGAGAAATATCCCCATGGTGACTCCCCAGCCTGGGCCACAGGCTGTTTCAGCGGGTAGAAGAGGTGCACCTCTGCACTCAGTGGCAGCGTTGCTGTGGGCATCACACCCACCCACCCTGAGCAGCAGCAGCAGCAGCAGCAGCAGCAGCAGCAGCACTTTGCTCCCACTGCAGGGCAATGGATGGGCTAGGCAGAGTTTTATTGATGCTTAGCAATATTAACACCGTGGTTGGATCTCATGCTTAGTGTAACTCACAGCTAGCTGAAACAGTCCAGATGACCTTCAGAATTAGCCAAATGTTTAAGTTTGTGTCATTCTCCCAAGCTTGCAAATCTGAACAAGGAGGTTTTGGGTGTATTGCGCCATGCAGCAGATTTTTTTGCAGTAGCATCAGAATCCAGAGAGACGAGCAACAGTATTAATAACTTGCAAAGTGAAAGGCTTAAGTAAAAACCATGCAATCCCCAAGCACGCCTTGCAGCTGAAGTCAAGCTATGATCTAGCCCAGTTCCCACTGATGTTAGCAGGACTGTGTCAACCAACATGAGTGTCTTTACAGTGCACAGCCTCCTTCCAGAGGTCAGCTGTGGGACATATGTAGCACCCTTGTGCTTTTACAGATAAAACCCAGCACAATACAAAGATCGCAAGCGATACTGAGGATGACAGCTATATTATTCCACTTGTTTCATGCAGGGACTATGTAGTACTGTCAGTCTGGCACCTTCTGACAGCACCAAACAAAACTTCACAGCCTTTGTATTTCAAGTGCTTTGAAGGAGCTGTTCAGCAGTGAAGTCTTTTCATGTGTAATTAGACTATTCTGGAACTGTAAAGTGAGCATATCGGTAATGGGAGCTTTACCTATCATGATGAAGCATGTATGTTGTAGGAGCAATTGAGGTTAATGTTTAAGAGTGTGCAAAACAAGGGGAAAACATACATGCCTCTCAGTAATAAATGTTCTTTGGAACAGTCCTGGTTAGGAAATTATTTACTACTGACTATCTCATTATTGGATGCTGACACGGTGGGCAAAACCTATTTGCTATGGGCTCCATTAATCCAGGTAACCATGAAGCCAGTGGAGCACCTCTGGGATTGTCCCAGGAGCAGACATGGCTTTCCTGACTGTGAGCTGCGAAAGATGTGAGCTCCCTTTGTGGGAGGGGAGGGCACATGCTTGGAGCATGCAGGGCAGAGCAACCTCAAGGCCACCCTTAGTTTATAGCATGTCAAGCCTCTGGTCAGCACTGCTCCCAGATGGAGACTCGGGTGGTGTGTGCAGACACCTTGCGCTGTACCAAACCATGCCAGAACTGTGTCCGGATTTGTGCTGTGACAGTTTCCCAGGTGTGGCTCTGGGAGCTGTAACCTCCAGCTCTCTAGGCTATGTTCAAACCTCTGGGCAGTTTACACCTTTCTTTCCTTAGTGCAGTCAGTTACATTTTTACCACCACCCATCCCACTTGTATTCCTGCATTAGCTCGGCACTCCTCCAAAATGAGCTGTCAGCCAAAAAAAGCCCAACAGCTTGAGGCTTCAGACCTTGGAATAATTTTCTCTGGTGAGCTTTATTTCTCTCTAAAGGCAGGGAATACTGTGAATTTCTCTAACAGGATTTTGATCTACTTATTTTGGAGATCCTGCAGTACCCTAATACCAGAGCAGCAGCCAGCAAGGCAGAGATGCTCTGCTCTTGAAGCCACATTGCTCTGAAATATCCAGTATGATGCTCAGCTGTCAAAAAAAGGATGTTTTGCTTCTTGAATCACAAGTCCTCATTATACTCTCAAAAAGCTCATGGAAAGATGATCACCATGAGAAAATAAATGAAGCATAAATACCTGAATATCCCCCCACCCCACCCACACATGCACTTATATACACATCTGCACTTGGGGTGGAATACCAAGTACTCACACTTGTTATGATCTAGTTCCAAAGTTTCCAAAATTTCCAGAGTGTTTCATGCAAGTGTTTCAGACAGGACCTTCAGTTATTTTCATGTTGAAATAAATTTCAGAATACATGTGCTAGCTTTTCTAATGTGCATTCAGCGGGTGCTACTCTATAAAGTGAAAAGGGAAATTCACCTAGGCCTTAGGCCAAGGTGAGATGTGTCTCCTTGTTTGTGGCAACAGCAAAAGCAAAATATCTTACACAGAACGGGCAGGGAAACATCTTCTGCTGTGCCATGTCTGCACCATCTATTTAGTGTGACTAAGGGGAAAGTGAAGGGCTTGGATGATATATTTTCCAAAGAGGAAAGCAACCCATGAAGGCAGAACAGTGCAAGATGAATAAATCCAGCCAATTCACACTACAAAGTGCTAGCATGAAACAGCTGCTGTACAAATGGCACTCCTTGCAGAGGAAATAATGAAATACTTTTTGCTAAAATGATGATATCTATTGTTGTGACTCACCACAGTCCCAAGCCTTGCATCACTCGCCTTTCTGTGCTGTTGGACGTGCATCCAGCCACGCATCGCCGCTTCCCTGGCAGAAGAGGTTTCACATCAAAAACCAACTCTGTTGTTGAACTTCCTAGTGCTAGAGGTGTTCTGTGAATAACTCAGCAGCCACCCTTGGCTGGGTACCAGACAAACAGCCTCCCCGCAGTGGCCGGCCCCTCTGCCATTACCCTGCACGGGACCGGGGAGCCCAGCAGGAGGATGAAGGGCCAGCCGGCCTGTGCCACTCGGGGGCTGAAAGCAGACACTAAAGGAAACGGACAGAAAAGAAATAACGGGGAGCTTGGGAAGTCCCAGTGTCCATGGTGCTGGCCTTCTAGAAAGACTCGTGCTACGACTCACAGAAACAGTTTGGAGTGTTTTTCCTCCTGTGTTGGCACTGACATTTTCCCACTGTTAATAAATAGGTTTCTCCTTCCAGTCAGGTCTATGAGCAATTACGATTCGATCCAAGCCCAACACACCTCATTTATAGCACTGTGCCACGCAGACCCTGCGGGGACGGCTCGGCGGTTGGGTTAGGCCCAGACCTTGTCCTTCCGTTTTTGCGGCCAGCGATTCTAATAAAGTTTAGAGGTGAAACAACGACGTGGTATGGCGTTCCCGGGAGGAAAAGAAGGTTTGGGCGGGAAGCTGAGCGGCCAGCAAGAAATACACAAGGCCACGACTGGCAGCGGCCTGCCCGCGGCGCAGCACCCTCCCCTCCCGGGGCCGGAGGCACGGCGGGCAGCCGCCACAGCCAGCCCGGCCTGCCCCGCTCCCCGCCGCGCTGGGGGAGCCGCCGCCTCAGGCGCGCCCCGCTCCCGCCCGCCGCGCCGTTACCGGGGCAGCGCCCGGCGGCGCCCCGTGGCCAAGGCGGCGGCGGGCGGCAATGGCGGGCGCGGCGCCGGGGCGGGGGGCTCCTGCCGCCGCCGGCGGGTTCCCCCGGTCCCGCCGCCCGGCAGGTGAGCGGCCGGCGCTGGGCGCGGCGGGCCGGCGGGAGGGGGCTGCCGCGGGGCGGGCCGGCGGCGAGCGGCCGGGTTGGCAGGGGCGCGGGGCACGGCGGGGCACGGCGGGGCACGGCGGGGCACGGCGGGGCACGGCGGGGCACGGCGGGGCACGGCGGGGCACGGCGGGGCACGGCGGGGCACGGCGGGGCACGGCGCCGCCGGGCTCCCCGCTTCACCGCGCGAGCGGAGCTCCTTCACGGCAGCCATCGGCGCCCCTCCCGCCTGGCTCCCGGCTCGGCGGGGCGCGGGCTGGAATTCACCTCAGGTTGCCGCTCTGCGCGGTCAGACGGGGGAGGCCCGGCGGCCCGAGCGCCCCGTGGGCCGACGCCAGCGCTGCACCATGCTCCCGCTGCAGCAGCTTCCCGGCCGCTAAAGCCGGCCTGCTCTCCAGGCCGCCCTCCTCTGAGCGGCAACCCAACAAACATCGGCCAGCACCGGATTTACCCCTCACCTGGCTTCCCAGGGCCCGCAGCGCTCCAGGCTTCGCGGGAGCCACCGCTCGCCCTGTGCCATGCCCCTGGGTGCCACAGCACCCCACCGCCAGCTGCCCAGGGGCTCCCCTCCACGCCCCGGCCCAGCCTCCCCTCGGCCTGTGCCCACCGTGGCTCCCGCAGCCGGTGCCGGTGCTGGCTGGCCCCGGGGCTGCAGGCTGCGGGCCACGGAGCGCAGCGGTTTGGGTGAGGGCTCACGCGCTGGAAGTCACCAGGCAAACCAAAGGCAGAAGAAGGCACGTGTAACCCCGCCGTAACGTCGGGACTGCCTACAGCCCTCGGGACCGGGCACAGGTTCCCAGAGGGCTGAACCTGGGCCGAGATCACAACGTGGGATCCAAACCTGTTCGTTTCAGACGGGGAGCGCCAGGGGAGCGCCCGTCACTCGGCAATAAGCTATGCCTCAGCCCAAGGCAAAGCATCTATTGAGAGCTGACAGCAAGGAGGGCTCCAAGAGAAAACCCAGCATTATAGGCTATTCATTATACTGCCTTTCAGTTTTAGGAGGATTTTGCTGCATCACTCCTACTAAACATCAGTCACAGCCAAAAATCCAGTGCAGTTATTTGTATAAAGCTGTAAATATAGCGTGGCACTGTTACCATATTCATTTCTTTTATACCAGCGTATAGGCTCATGCTTATCTCTATGGCCAGCATGCAAATGGATTAAATTTAGAAAGTGCTAAGCTATTTTCTTTCGCTAAAGATAAAACACATAAAAAATTTGTTTACTGGTTTGTGAATAGTGATAATTAAAGAGGCATTTTCAACTTGAAATGTTGAAACTGAAAAATGCTGAAAACTTTAAAAAAGGAGTCATAAGTGCTTCCAGCAGCAGTCAGGGCATCGACGGAGTCAGCAAGTGAGAGCACTGGCCGCCAGACCTGCCCCCTCTGTCAGTGTACCTCGACCACAGCTTGGAATGCTTTGTGAGAGAAGAATCTGATCAACATTATTTTCTTAATACTGGGTGTACTGGGAAAAGGATTAATCTGAATTTGAAATGAGTTCATGCTCTCCATGAAAACAATGATACAAGCTGGCAGAGTCAAGGTAGCGATTCTGTTGATGTTTGTCAACAGATAAAATTGTAGCTCAGCAGATGTTACAAGCTTTGGATTTATGAATAGCTTCATGAAGCCCTCACCCGAGCACAACTGTCTCAAAGCCATGTTAACAATCCTTCATTTTCCATTAAACTGTTAGAGGTTAAGTGATAAAAACTCCATGAAGTATGTACTGTTGGTAGTATTTACTTAATGAAAATTTGCAAGGTTTTCTACAGAAGCATGTTTTGCTTGCTTGTAATTTTACCTGACTCTGGGGTAGGGTTTTCTATCCCACCTGTCTTTGATTCTGTTTCTGTGGAAGCTTCTATTAAAACTTAATCCAGTCACTTTAAAGAAATACAGCAAAGAAATATTGACTGTCACGGTTAAAATGTTATGGTTATTTTCGTGTAAATTGTTGGTTTTTAATGCTTTGAAGCAAAGACTTTAGACTGGGTAGGATCTCGCTGGTGGTTAAATTGCAATAACCACCAAACTAAAAAAAAGCCTAAAAAAAAAAATCAGAATTGAGGCATATGCAAAGCTGGTTTACTGTACCACATTTTTCTCAAGAAGCGCGTGTTGCATCATCTGGGGGCACCTTTTTCCAGGCCAGTGCCCCACTGTCCACATCTTTTTTTCCCCAAGGGTTTTACTGCAGGGAAATGCAATCGACTCTTATGTACAATGGCACAGCAGGAAGTTCATGCAACAGCTACCAGAGAAAAGAAGGTGCTTGGGTACTGATAAGGTGATGCTAGTATCAGTTTTATATTTCAGCAGGTGCAGAGGGCACTGTGACTTCTTTTCCTTTTGAAGTACTAAAGTGACGGATGATAACCTCCCCCTAGGCTTCCAAGTAATTGTAGATTATAAAGGTTCCTTGAATGGAAAGCAGTTACTGTACAGTTTCTTCAGTTAATTTTCACTCAGAATGAAACTTCTTCAGAACAGTTTGAAGACTAGAACACTTTTTCAAGGTGCTGCATGTGTTTATGTAGTCTATATGTATGCTGTATATACTAAATGAGATAAATTCATTCAAAGCTTAATGCTCTGCCAAGTTAAAGTGGATATTTTCATGCCTTGAACATAGTTTGATTCCTGTTCTTACTGGCATGTAATTATAATCTCATCTCTGAGTTTACATGTTTTCTTGTCTCCCCATGCAGAAATCACTTCCTCAAAAGAAGCCATTTTTTCTTATTCCAAGATGTTGCCGGTAGATAACAGACTTCTAAACTTACAGATCTACAAACTTCTTCAGTGCATCCACCAGAAAGACAAGAAGCAAATAAAAAAGCTGGTCCAGAACGGATTCCCAAATCTCATTAATTTCACAGAGCCTGTGGAAGGATATAGCGCCCTTCATCTGGCCTGCATTAAAAATGACACTGACATGTGTGGCTTCTTGCTGGAACAGGGAGCTCATCCAGATGTCCAGGACAAAATGGGACATACTCCAGCAATGAAGGCAGCTGAGCTAGGCCATGAATTGGTTTTGGATTTATTGGGAAAAGCTAAAGCGGACATGGCTGCTGTGGATAACGAAGGGAAAGGTAAATAAAAAGGAACTTTATCAGACCAGAAATACCATAAAATGACCCCTTAATGTGTTACACACTTGCTACATATGTTGCGTCCCAGCTGTAGAGAGGAACTGTCGTGGAGGGCAATCCTTACAGCTCAATGGAAGCTGTTGGCCACAAGAGCTTGGGTGAAAAGGAAAATAATTGTCCCTAAACAGTCTAGACATTTAAATAAAAGGTCTATCCAGTACATTGTTGAAAGATAACTTGCGATTGAGAATCAGGTTCCTCCCATGACCTGTCACATTATAAATTCAGGTTAACTCCCCAAGTTCAAAGGCACTAAGCTAGAAGGGGTTTTTTGCATCCCTATACCCTAAGAGAAGTGAATGGGTCTCTGTTGAAGGAGTTGGTCCGTTCAGCTGTGAAGCTTACATGCTAAGTAACCTTTCCAACATTTTAGTATTGCACCATAATCCCTGCTGGTTTTCTCTGCAGGTGTTTTGTTTTACTGCATTTTACCTACAAGACAGCACTACCGCTGCATGCAGCTTGCCCTGGATTATGGCGCAGATGTTAACAACTGTACTACTGATGGGAAGCCTGTATTTCTACAAGCCTGTGAGCAAGCTGATGATATTAAAGAAATATGTCTGAATTTCTTGGAAAGAGGAGCAAATCCCAATGCAAGAAACCCAGTATGGATATTTCTGTAACTAAGAACGTATAAACTGGAGTATAGGAGAGTTACCAGCTGGCTAGAGTATATGACCTTAAATCCTCACGTTAAAATAATAAAGCACTGCAAGTGCTTAACTCTGTGGCCACACCTATCCCCTTCTTTTGTACCATCCTTTTTTGCAGGGGCAAGAATTTAAGTCTTTTGCTTAAATCACATATCCTGATTTAGATTTTTGTAGATTAGAGTGCAAATATTTTACAAAAACAAAATTTAACTGGGCCAGCTCTTAGAAGTTTCAGTGCACTGTACATCAGTGGAGCAGTGCTGATTTGTACTTTGCCTCATATGCCCTAAGGTTTTCAGAGTTGAAATAATACTCACTACAAGGTGAGTCCACCATGCAAAACCTGATGGGGAATCAAGGCAGGGATGAGGCATAAGAAACTCTTTTCTATGTCTTAGTCATTTATTTCTTTACTTCCTTAATTTAACAAAGACTTAGAGGACTGAAGCTCCATGCTGTTGATCAAGTCAAGGAGCTCAGGCTTTCCCTTAAAGCTGCCTCTGGCTTTTGCTTTGGTCTTAGTTTTGCAGTATCCTCCCTAGCTTGTAGCTACAGCAAACCCAGTGTTTGAACATCCCTATCCCATCCTCTTATGCACATCTCCACTTCAGGCACTCAGTCTACCTGCAGTATGAGAAAACTGCATTTTTCTGGTCACGTAACAGGAATGGTTTTGCTAGGCCCAGAGAAAGATATTGGGGAAGGATGTATGGTTCGGTGGAACAATATCCATAGCTCATTGGTCTTTACCTCTCTGTAGAGTGGCAAGACAGGTATTCTAAGTGTTGCTGTGGGCCAACCTGTTAATAGCAGGCAATCCCTGATCCAAGATGCACTCTGTTCTTGGGAAGGTCACCAGATCTACCAGTCAGCCATTACAAAGAAAATAGGCACTGCTAATCAGTAGTATCTAGAAAAAGACATAGCATTAATGTATTAGAATGTGACCTTTTCCTCACAGAACAATAGTGAAATTCCCCAGCTGCTCTGCTTTCCCCATAGCACTCCTCCAGCCATAGCTCCTTATGCTGTTTCATGATAGAGGTGGTTTTTTTGTTAAATTTTGTAAACATGCATGAGAGCATGCACACAGAATAAAGGATTCCTTCACTAAGGAATTGGTTTTCATGGGGACTGTTCAAGGGACTCAAGCTGCTAATGTACTTGAGTCACTAGGATTTGGCTACCCATAATTTAGGAGCATTATGACTAGATTCTTAAAGTTTACCTACAGGTATCTTTGAAAATATTAAGACTTGCCTCCTTTTTTTTGGTAGTACCTGAAAGAAGACCTTCAGTTTTATGCCACCTTGCAACAATCAGAACATATTGTTCCAACCTGAATTAGCATACAAAACGAATTCTGAGTTGTTTCCTTGCTGCCTTGCAGGCTACGGGTCGTACAGCCTTAATGGAAGCCGCAAGAGAGGGTGTTCTTGAGCTGGTGCGTGGTCTACTTGAGAGAGGCGTCGATGTTAATCTATTTGACCTCGAAAGACACAGTGCTGCACATTTCGCAGCCAAAGGAGGCTTTTTTGAGGTATCTTCATTTGTGATGTTAAAGCATTGCTGCAAAGCTAAACCTGGGGTGGCTTTTTGTTTGCTTTTTTGGGGTTGGATGGTGGGTTTTGGGTGGTTTTTTGAGAGCAGTACCTCAGCTGATCAGCATAATAATCAGCAATTAAGAGCCGCTTCTTTTTAAGTATCAAAGGGAATCCAGCAGTGATAGAATTTCTCTCATAATTGCAGAGCCTTTTTTGCCAAGGTACCTCTGAGTGTGTGTGCTAGTGTGACTGGTGCGAAGAGCTCTCCATTGGAGAGCTTGTTTCTCTCAATGTGTAGCATGTCACAGCTGTGTAACTTGGGTGAAACATTACCGTTATAACAAGGGCAGATGCAAGCAGTTACAGGTAGGCACTTTCTTCCTGCTCCCCTGTATCATCTTTAAAGTACATAAAATTATGCAGTTTTGATTGTGCATGCAATGTCAGAATTTCTTTACGACAGTGGCCTGCAGCATACTGGCAGGAATGAAGATTGTCCTTGGTGTCTACAACTGAACAAAGTTTCTGTGTCCTATGTTAAGTAAGCATAGTACTATAGAAAACATGAACGGTATGTGTGCATCCATCAGCTGGGCATGGGAGAGAACTTCACAAGACAAGCTGGGAGTATATGATATCACATTTATTTGTAAATCATTCTCACACTTGCCCCTCTTAAGAAACAGAGAAGATTTTTGTTTTTCTGTCAAACTGTCTTTGTTTTTCTAGATTCTTAGAATTATTTCAGCTTATAACGGAGACTTGGGCCTGATTGCTATGAATGGTAACACGCCGCTTCATTATGCTGCAGAGGGAGGATTTGCAGATTGCTGCAAGTTTATAGGACAAAGAGGTACATTAAAAACAAGTTACTTTGCAACTATCATATCTATTCTATTTCTGTGCTAAAGGAAAGATCTTATTTGGGTATCTATGAAGGATTTGACTCACGGGTATCGTGTGGCAAACGTAAATCTCATTAGGAAGTGCCTTAACATAGGCTATTATGAGTTATTTCTATTCATGTGGCTGAGATAAAATATTTCTCAAAGAAAGCAGCAGAAACATCATGGGTTTGTATAATTTGGAATTGGACTGTATTAAGTGGTTCTGGTTTGAATTGGTTTTAGACATATTGCATTGAAGCTTCCAACAAAAAATTAATTTTTGGTTTGCTGATCCCTTAAAAAAAGGATCTCTGTGTCGTCATGGGGAAAACTTCATGCCCGTGGGTATTGAAACATACTCCAAAGCTGCTGCGATCATTTTCTGACTTAATCAAATGATCATAGCCCTTCAAGCTTGGATTCAAGGGGACCATGCAAAATCTAGCCTTTTGTTCTTGTGACTGAAACATTTAACTAGTGATCCATTGCCAAATGGCAAGGTTGGGATATAGAACATTGAGCTGTATTTTAATCTTAGCTTGTTTCTTCTTTACATTTTTACTTAATGGTGGGAAAGGTTAAGTTTCCACTGAACTTCTGCCTTTCTATACATATTCATGAGTGGATAGATAAACAGAGCATGGGTTGCCCAATGAATCTCCCTTTGGGGAGCAAACATGAATGCGTGGCTGACCTTCCAGTTGGGGATCGATGATGTGATTCCATTTACTATCACAGTTTATAGTTAAGGCAGAGTAAAATTGTAGACCTGTGGCAGTTAGTTGCACGTATGTTACAAGTCTCTAATATTACATAATTAGGAATGCCACTGCAGTATCAGAGAAACTGTGTCCATCTTTTTAGGCTGTGATCCTACATGGACAAACTTGTTAAAAAAGACTCCAAGAGCCGTTGCCAAGGAAGGTGGTTTTAAAGCAGCAGCAGCAGCATTGCGTAAAATTGAAAAATCCTTTATAAAACAGTCCAAGCCTGGGGCTGAGGAGGACAACCCCCGCTGGGCACTGAGGCTGTATGACTGGTCCTTAGAGCACCAGGCTGCCCTCCGCAAGGCATTTGAGGCTGTTGACCAAGGAGATGGGACAGTAGCTAAAGATGATTTTGTATCAGTTATTCAGAAGCAGTGTGCCTTTGTGGACGTTGAACAAATACAAACTATTGCTGAAATGCATGAAGGATCTTACCCCGAGGGAATTAACACCGAAGAATTTTTTAAAGGTTCTAAATACTTGCAGAAAAGTTGTCTTATAACAGCCTTTGGACCCAAAGGGAAGAAGGGGAAGAAAAGGAAAAAACGAAGACAAAAAAGAGGAATCTCCATCCCCGTGCCAATTTGTGTTATTCCAAAGAGTGCATGTCAGCGTAGGGACGATGGCTTCCCTGCGTACATGATTGAGGCTACTCAGTACACTGCTGATAGCTACCATTTTAACCGAGACCACCCATCTGCCCATCCTGTGCATGATGACCGTGCCTGGTATATGGATGAGCCAAGGAAAATGTACATGAATATTAACTACCTTGTCAGAGCAGGAGATGTTCTGTCTCTACAGAAAGCATTTGAGGAGGGTGTGGAAGTAGACGTAAAAGATAAATATTACAAAACACCTTTGATGACTGCATGTGCAAGTGGGAACATGGATGTTGTGCAGTATCTTCTGGAAAAGGGGTAAGATCATTTCAGAGATTTTTTTCAGTTTGGTACTCTGAAAAAGCTTTCAAAAGCATAAATTTCCAGTTAAAAGCTGGATGCAACAGACTATGGTTTGGTTTTGTATTTACATAACATGTAATATTAAGGTTAGTTCCATAAGAGTTAATAAGACCCCATAAGATTTTAATATTACTTCCTGAGTTGCAGAGGGTTAGTTTATGATTTTTCACATTTTAGGAACAATGAAATAGAAACATGCAAGAGGTAAGTTCCCCTGTCTGAAATTTGTGGTGTCTGGGCTGTTGACACTTTAGTCAGTGTGTCTACAAATCCAGCCTGTTGGAAATGCAGTTAGTTCATACCCATGTCTCCCGTAGTGCATCCTCAAAACAGAACCCTCAAAATCTGATGAATGATTTTGGGGAAATCTGGCTTAAGTGACTTTTTCTGAAATCATCAAGGCAATCCTGGACTTCCCTGTTCCACATACCAGGGCCTTTGCACACAAATATCTTAAGGGGTTAAGCCTTATAATCACTTTCCTCTGCAGCCTCAGCAGGCTGAGGCAGCAGCACTTACACCAGAATCATGTGCTGCTATTTAGTTTGCTCCTCACTTTAGAAGTGTTTCAGCAATTTTGTAGCCTACAGACACACCTGTGAAAAATTTCAATGACAGCTTAAAAATGAAAGCAGTTTAAGAAAGATTCAGTCATACTTGTGGAATACCATAATCTTGCCTTTTTTACTGTCAGACTACTGCAGTCCTGTACAGTCATTCACATCAACTCTTAAATGAACATTGTTCAAAGATGTTTGCATTAGCTTTGTTCTCTACCTATACCTAGAATTCATTTTAAGTCATTACTCAGGGTAAGTGGCTGTAGTTGTTGCTCGGGTTCCTGCGAAGACTTAACGGTACATGGATCTTTGCACACCCTGTTAATTGCACTGACGTTCCTGGACCATATACAAAGTTGTGTAAATGTGTATATTCGGGTCTTCCAGAGATAAATATGCAAGAGTTAGCAAATTTATCTAGCAGATTAGTCTCCACTGCTTTTGTCAAGCTTCATTAGACAGCACTGGAGTCACGTCATCATATTTAACACTTAGACCTAGAAAAGTAATAACTTAGTTTAAAAAAATAGTACCTATTGAGATTTTAAACTGACAGAGATCAGAAAATAGAAAGTTATCAGTACAGCGTTTAGCTTTGCATCTTTCGGCAGCATGGACTTTCAGATGCTTTCAGTTTGGCATGAGAGTTCAAATACTTTTTATAGTACAACCTTTTCAATACAGTATCACAAACCTATATTGAGTAGAAAACAAAACATTGGATTTACCCTGAGCTATAGAAAATGCTGAGGTTTAAACATAAACTGATGGTATCTACTTTCTATCTTGTCCCCAAGAGACTCAGAAGTAAATTAAATTTGGGCTAAATGCAAATTCAATGCTTTATCAGGAGAAAATGCTGAAAAACTTTTTAAGTCTGTGCTACGTTGTCCCTGTTCCCTTCGACTGGTTTGTTTCTGATAGAACAAAGTTAGCAAAAAGGGTTCAGGGACAGACAGAGTATCAGTACAGGCACAGAGGTTGGGTTGTGAAAGTGGAATAACTGGAACTGCTTATTTTAATGAGAAATATAAAGGAAATGAAAACTGCATACAAATAAACCATAATGGCTGAGCAACTGAAAGATAACAAAGGTAAAACCAGTAGGTCAGGGGAATTTACTGTAGTAACATCTCACCAAAGGTAGAATTCTGAAAAAAAAAGATTAAAAATTTAAAAGAGGAAAAGAGCAAATAAATCTGTTCTTTTGATCTAGAGTTAAATTATTAACAATCTGACCTGAAAAGCAAAAAGCTATCCCTGGAAACAGCTTCCTTCATAATTTTTCTTCCTTCTCTCTTTCCTTCCCTGACTTTTTGGAAGATGAGCTCTTTGTCCTTAGAGTATGTGAGACAGTGACCCTAACTCAGTTCAGGACCTCTAGGCTGTCTTTAATACAATGCGACATAATTCACTCTGAGTACTGGGGAACCCCCTCATGAGGGTTTGACCCCTCCCGAACCCGTGCATGGCACAGGTGGGAGATCACAGATCTGGGCATGGACTGTGCTTTCTTCAAAGATACGAGGGAACCATATTTCTTCCCTTTTAACACTGTGAAGGGGCTCTAGTGGCTCTTGTTCCCCAAGCCTTGCTTTTGCATGACCCCAGCCAAAATGCTCCCAAGGCAACCAGTTGCTAAAGGGCTGATAATGCTTTTCCCCTCAGCTTTGTCCAAAGGCAGCATATTGCAAGCATCTCTTCCAAACTAGCCCTTGCATCCTCCATAGCATGCCACTTTTTAACCTGGGAGCAGAAACAGATCTAGTTTAGCGACACAGTGGCTGAAAGTTTTAAATCCTCAGCTTTTTGAGACAGAGCTGCTCTGACTCATTTGTCAATTGGCCAGTAGTCAATTCTGCCACATGTTTTTAAGCACCTGTTCTTGGCCCAGAAGCATTCTTTTTTTGAATTCCTTAATCTGCTTTTTGCCATTCTCAGTGAAGCTGGAGCACAAACGTTAGCAGTGTTTTATAGGACTAAGCTGTTTGAATGCCTGTTTTATTACGTACCTTTGAAAACCTCCATGTAGAGGACACTGTGTTAGCTTACAGAGGGATATGATCACCACCCAGGCACACTTACAATCAATATTTCATGATAAGCTATGTGTCATTCACTAAAATGGGTTCAGAGTAGCAGTAGCAATATGAAAATATCTATATCGAATATGCCATTGCAGTGGGCAGCGAACACTGATTGTACTTGGAGCTGCAGACGTTATTGTATCTAGTAGCTAGCTTCATCTGCCACAACTTCTGTTACTCTTGTAGGGCTGATATAAATGCAACAGACAATTTCATGTGGACTCCCCTCCATCACGCCTGCTATAACGGACACCTAGATACTGCTGAACTGCTAGTAAAGGCTGGAGCAGCAGTGGATGCACCTGCAATAGGCAATGCGACCCCGCTAATGAGAGCCATTGAGATCTGCAGATTGGATATAGTCTATTTTTTAATCAGTGCAGGTGCTAACATCCAGACTACAAACAGCAATGGTAAATATCAGCATCTCCAAAAAGGCCTGTTTCCTTATGTGTATACATATTTTATTTTTAAAAACCCACAAACACCTTGGAACACTTCGAGAAGTGTTCTGAATTTGTGATTGCTATCAGGATCAGGATGAAGGTAAGAGTTATGTTCAATCAGTTTTCTACATGTGGAATCACTATTGTAAGTATTCAACTTTCTTGGGGTTTATGCATCTAGAAAATAAAGTAACATGCTTAATTACGTGGGTAGGATGACTGTTGCTCCTCACAAGATATAGACAGTTATAAGTGGCTTTAATGGAAACAACTATCTAGTTATTAATATTATTTGATGAAAAATTAGATTTTTGTTGTGGCCAGTGTATACTCTGTCACCCATTTACATCACTTATTTTTATACATAGGCAGCTCTGGTTAGAAAAAATTCTTGCTGCTTCACGTGTAAACATTACTCCCTAAGAAAAAAAACACTGAACAGAAAATGAAATCTGAACTGTTACTGAAGTGTTACCTCCCCACAGCAGATCCCTCATTCAGTATTATATCCTCTGTTTTCAGAGTAATTTAAACAGTTAACATCTATCACATGTTAAGCTCTTGCTCTGACATAGCAAGCAACATTGCTACACAATGAGACTTTCCTTACCCAAATGCCTAGTAGGTGAAACCCTGTGTGTAGGAGGGATGTGTAGTCCTTATTTCTGTTAGCATGTGAAATTCTAGTTCACACTGCAGTTTAGTTTTGCAACTACTTTACAGCCACAGGGTCTCATCTCATAAGATCCAGGAGAGTTTTTCCTTTATTAAGCACTGAAGGTGTTCAGCCCCATTTAAATGGCTTTCCCTTGACTCCTTGCCAGCCACAGACCAAATATTGGGAGAGGTAGATACCTACGGTAACTTGGCCTATATTCCTAACCTTGTGCTGTGCTAGCCATCTCCTAGTGCTAAGTGCTCTCAGACCTCAAAGATCAAAATTACAACCTGCAGGACCAGCATATTAAGCTTCAAATGTCAGAGCATTAAGAGCAAAGCAACCACTCCAAGAATTCCTGCAATATTTGGTTTCAAGGCTCATTTCTGCATGGCCTTGTTCTGCAAGCAGTGCTGGTGACTACCAGTCCTACGCCTATGTCAAACATGTTGCTGGCACATGAGTGGTTAATAAATAGAGGCCTAATTCAATTCATGTCATTATCCAGTTGCAATAACAAGTGTCAAATGTCGTGTCATTTTCATGGCTTATACAGGTATTCATTTTTTTTTAAATACAGGAAAAAATGCTCTTGATATTGCTAAAGTATTTGCAGATTCTAGTATAACTGACCTGCTCCAAAATAAACTGGAAAATTTGCCGCAAGTACCAGGAAAAAAAGCAGCAGAGAAAGAAAAAAGTGTGAAGCCAAAGTCACCTTTTGCACTGATGCCTGTAGAGGTACAAGCTGTGAAAAAAGAGGTATGAGACACGATAATGAAGGAGTGACTTGCTAGTAGTTAGTGGAGTGCTGCTTCCTTTCATTTATTCGCTATCCCTGTCTCTCTAAAGCTCTAAATCAGGCAGTTTTGTTAGAGTATTTTCAGAAGCCAGTACTTGTTCTTCCCAGTACTAGTACTTGTTCATTGGTTGAAATTTTGACTTGTTAATTATATGAATTTCATGGATTCCCCAGTCCCACTTAAGAATTATGTCCTATATCACTGACAGGACAGAGAAAAATATTTCCTTTTCTTTTCCTATTCCTCCCAAAGTTTATGATTATCCAGCTCTGTTGTGGTAAATACTGAACAACTGGTAACTAATTTCTTAAGGGGAACACCTGTTTCTTCACAGGATAAGCCCAAGGCCTTTCAAATTAGTAGAAACATCTTTCTATTCTGCTAATCAGACTCACCAAGGTGATGGTGCTATCAGGCTTGCTGACTTCTCATTTCCCATCTTGTCTCATATCCTTCCTTTCCTACTGTTGACCCGAGTCCTGCTTCTAAAATCCCACACTAATCTTTGGCTGTTGTACTTCTGAATGCTTTTCCTGCACCCCCTGGAGCCTTGAATACCTTACCATTGCCCCAGTTCCCAAGCTGACATCAGCCTCTGTGACTGCATCCTGGTTGTCTTAACATGGGTGAGATACTCCTGATTTACCAGTGGTACTTTTTAGCCACACACAAAATGCTGTTTAGAGAGAAAATGCAATTGTATCTCCATTGCTAGAAGTGTCCTTCAGCAGTCCTGCCCTGGATGGTATAGTAAATATATCCCAGTAGCCAAGTGTTGGTTTTTCCCCTTTCAAAAATGTTTTGAATGTCAGGGATAGTATAGGACTTTCATAGGCAGGAGGGTGACAACCTTAGGTGCTTATTTATTCATCACCCGGCACAGGATGGGCTCACCAGCAGTACTTAGTGATAGTCCTGTGAGACTTAATGAGCAGTTAATGTTTTAGTGTCCAAGAAGGAGAGTCATCCTCTACTTTTTAAAAGACTTCCCCTCACAATTTTTGGTTATTAAAAAAAAAAATAAATATCAGCTTTAAGAGAAAAAGATTCTGAATGGATTAAGAAAAATACACCCACAGCAGATAGACAGCAAAAGGAGTATCAGAAGATGCAGGATATGTGCCCTGCTTCCAAACATGCTGTATTTGTGTAACTGATAACTTCTCTTTCAGCCTTCACAGGTATCTCTGCCAGTTGTAGAAAAGTCCATTCTTGAAAAGTCAACACATTCCCTTAAGGACAGTGTTATGTATCCGAAGTCTTTGATAACCAGTAGTGCTACCAAGGAAGATTACATCGCATTCAAACCCAGAAAAGTACGTACAATAGCAAAACATGAGCACAGTTGCACGTTAAAGGCAGACCTTGCTGTAAATCAAAACTCAGAACAGTCCGATGAGATGACTTCACAATTCAGCTAGCTTATAGATGATATGGCACAGGCTAGAGAGAGTGCCACAAAAGACCAGTACACTAAAAAAGTTCATATATATGTGTATATGTATTATATATACACATATATATTTATATAAAACAAGTCATTGTGGAAATCAAGGTCTTACCAGGTTTTAAAATAGTATTAAAGTGGACCTGCAGTAAAATACAAGTGCAACTACTTTCATGGTACAGATTTTCCTGCACTTAAATGATAGGAGTCCTTGTGCATGGGACCAACACCAACTTCTAACTTGCCTTCTCAATTATTTATCACATGATTACTTATGTCGGTGACAGTTACTGAACGAAATGAATCACAGTACACTAAATATTTACTTCCTAAAGTTAGAGTACTAGAAATATAATTTCTGCATCAGGGACTTGTTAATACTCATTCACAAATAACCAAGAAACAGAAAGAGATAATCACAGAGAAGTAATTTTTAGAGTATTTTTTTCTCCTTAAAAAGGAAAAGAATACCATTGTTGACTGAGGAGTTTTGTTTGGCGTTTGTTTACCATTTCCCTAACCCTGACTTGTGGTCTCAGGGGAATAAGGCGTCATTGTCAGCGACTCTAACAGCTAATTACTATTTTCAACTCTGAGGATCTTGGGCCTGAGTCAGTCCTTCTAAACAATTAGCTTTGGATCATCTTTGTCACATTATCCCTAATCTGAGCCCACAGCGTTACAGACTGGAAGTAACAACAAGAGAGTGCCCTGCTTATACATACACAGATTGTTGTGTATCTTCTGCTGGGAGGCCACGCTAGTTTTCTTCTACATCTCAGGATGGAAAGGAGTGCTCTAAAATGGCTCCGTTTTGCTGACAGTATCTTCTTAATGCTTCAGTTACAGAAGTCACGTCCAAATTAACTACAAATAGCTTTGTTTTGTAGATTTGGGCCCCTGATGCCGCAACAGAAGAGCTAGCAAGAAAGCAAGAATTGCTCCATGAACGCTTTGCTCTCAGTGGCCACTCAGAAAGCCTCATGACCCCCTTTAATAGGAAAGTTATGGAATAAGCACACCAGTTGGAAGAACTACTTCAACACATACTCTGCAGTGACAAAGTTCTAAAAGGCTGCACCCTTTGTAAGGAAGGAATCATGCAGTGCTCAGTAAATGTATCTCAGTTATGAATAAAAAAATTGTAACAAGTTTTTCCTCTGTAAATTATGTTGATTACACACAATCTTTTACTAAGGGCTTAGTCTGGAAAAAAGTTTATCCTCATGTGATTCTGTCTTGGAGCTGGCTCAGCATACTTCATGGAATGGCCACTGTCATCACACATGCATGCCTTTTGTAAAGGTATGGCTTTGTGAGCTATTTTCCATTGCAACATAAAACTTCTTCCCGGAAGATAAGCTACTCTTTCTACTAAAAGGGTATTAAATACGAAGATGGCATTCAGTAATTAAGACAGCAATGTTCTTGGTTGTCTATAGAGGCAACAGAAAGGACAGAATTTACAACCAGGACAACTATCATATTCTCCCATACACTTGCAAGAGCGAACAAACCTTTCTTCTCACTCAGTGAGAACATATTCCCCAGCTGCAGCGTTGCAAAGCTGTTATCTAGCCCTTTAGATATTTTTGGAAAACTTGAAAAACATTTAGAGATTTTTGTGAATGTGGGTTCTTGTATTAACATCTCCATCCACAGCTAGTCCAAGTCAGTGCTTGCCCCCCCCAACAGTGAAGCCAACAGTTATTGTCCCTGCATTTTAATGAGTTCTTTGGTTGGGAAGGAATTGGTGTCTTAGATGTGAACTGACCAGGCTGCGGTAATTTACTATGAAGAATAGGTACTCAAAGTTCATTTTAGGAAGTGTGTAATGTTAAGATTCATGTGATAGGACCAGGCCAAAACAGCATGAGTTGAATGCTGATGGGTATGTCTGCAAAATAGTTGGCAGCACAAAAGTAAGCCCAGTTTGGAGCTTCGAAAAGGCAGCAACAGGTGATAAATTTGGGGTAAGCAGAGGCTGGATGTACTGGGAATGTTTAGCTTAGGGAGGAAGTAAGTGGGAGGGGATGCCATGAAAAAAAAATACCTAAAGAAGCATAAAGTGTGGAGAAGTAAACTGAAGCCTCCTATCTATTCCTTCATGGGATACAAGAACATTCAGACTACAGAGAAAAAAAAAAAAAAAGAAAGGAAAGCAGCACACATTAAATACTGTACAATGCATAAATAGCCTGTGGAATGCTCTAGCCCAATTATCCTTGGAAACCTGAGAAAATATTTACATAGATTGTGAGAAGAGTCTAGGTAGTTAATACATAAGAGATGAAAATCCCTTGTGTTTCAGGACCTCAGCAAATTACTATAGGGATATGATAGAGAAGGTTTTCTAGCATTGCAGTTCACTTCCCGATTGCCCAGTGTGGTGATGCATGTGTCCTTTAGAAGAGAAGATGACACTGGACTAGACAGACATGGTAAATTAAATCAGCTTGATAGTACGCATTCTTCAAATTTATTTTAATATTGTGAGACTCCAAGAGCTCTCTGGCACAAGAGTACAGCTACTTGGAAAGCTCATTTTTAAACGTACTTTTCTTCTTTTTTTACCTGCAAGTCTGGGTTCTTTCCCTCTGGTTCATCATTTCTTGTAATAAGAATTAAGTTTTGCCCTTGTTGATGCATGCGATAGAGCATTTCCATGCCTGGATTTGCCTAGGTATGAAGAGAGCAGAGTGGAAGATTGTTGGGCAAAGCCTGCACGGTCATGTTCTTAAAGACACCACCACTGCCTGCATGACACAGCGTGCAGTGAACCCTTTTTAACTCTGGCTGCGCATCCAAATGTAAATGTGATATTTAGTGATAACCAAGACAAATCCAAAGCAAGTAGATTAATCTAGTGAGCCACTATCTTCAAATACCACTACTGAACATATTGTTTGAATGAATAGGGCTGTACATGAGTATTTTATGGCAAGTTGCTGACATTAAGAAAATATCCTGATATGTCTAGCATTTTTATAGTTCAGTATAACTATATGTATATAAGTCTTTACAGGCAAGTGAGATACCATTTAAAGTTTCAGCTGTCTTGGAATACTTAATATCAGCATATCATCTTTGCCTGTCAGCATAAAACTTCTGCTGGTTGCAGATGATTATAAATAACAAAAATAACAGTATTAAAGTTAGTTGTAGAAGGTACGCAGGCAAGGAGGAGAATGCCTATGAACAATTGTAAAGAAAACTGCGGCTCTAAAAGAAGGAGAGGTGGGGGGGTCAATTTGCTGAACAGTAACCATTGAAATAAAATCAGGCAGCACAATCAGAAACTCCTAACTCATCCTGTAAGGTAAAACTGTGTTTCTGGCAGGATTATGTCATGGAGATTAGCTAGGAGAGTTCTCTGCTGTTAGAGCCAGTTGCTCAGCTCTCCTCTCTGCATGTACTGCAGAAGTACTCCTCACTTAGGTAACCACCGCCCCACCAAGGTACAGGATGTTTTCAGCTGGCTGCGTTCATTAGGGTTACTGTAAGCAAGTGGAAGAGAACTTGAATGCAACAGGAATGAGCTAAGCTGGCCAGCAGAAGGGCCTGTCTCCTGCATCAGTTTGGGACACAGTGTAGAATCAGGCTTGTTGGCAAGTAGCCTCTGAAAAGGTTGTTTGGAAGAGAAAGCACTGAGAGGGGGCTATTTTCTGTTCCCATAGGAAATCCATATGCACACCATCCTCATGCTTTCTTTTCTCAGCCCGAATGGGCTACAGGCCTTCACAGTCTTTACAAGTCCCACAAAAAGTAAGGGGGAAGAGTTGCACATCAGCTGTACACAACATGATGGCAGAATAGAAAGAAGTATTTGTGCTGCTTTGGCCTGCTGGCTTCTCTCTGGCTCCCTGGTCTTCTCCGTAACAGGCTGCCCAAACAGTTGGCAGACTCGTCTTGCAGGCTACGGTCCTGTCTCTCACCCAGTCATCAGCTCGGGGTTGGCTTTCTATGGGAGCACAGTGCAAAACGACAGAAGCAAGGCAAAGCATCACCACACACAACACAAGGTTAGCCACTCAGTTGCGAAGACGGCTCATTTTGTGCAAAAGAAGAAACAGTTACCAAACATGCACCAGTGATGTTATACATGACTACACGTTCCAGGGATTTCTGTCCCCACCCCAACCATTTTCTTAGGCTAGCTTGGTTAGTGCTTCTTGCTGCTACTACAGGACTATGGTATTGGTTAGGGCTGTCAAAATCTGTCTAAACATTAAGATCTTACCAGCTGAGGGGGCTCAGTGCTGTCCATTGAAGGTATCAATAGTGTCACTATTGTATGTCCGAGCCTTCCCTACAGTTGCTTTTACAGAGGAAAGGCAGTGATATTTGTGTGTTCATTTACATACTGAAAAATTAACTACCTGGTGGCATTTTCAGAGAATTGCATATAATAAGCACCTAACATTGGCTTAAATGGTATTTTGATATCCAACTCCTTATCAAAACGAACAGTGCTCTGAAAAAGTTTTTGCATGAATAGTCAACTCATTCAGGTCCCGGGGCATCCAGGCAGACATGGGAGCAAACTGAGGGGCTTGGCTGGGGTCAAGAAGTACCTTTCAAGATGGTCCTCCTCGAGCGTAGCAGTGAGTAGGTGTCTAGAGACTCCCCCCTTGTACACCAGAAGTGGAGTAGGAGAAACTGTTGCATGGAGCAGTAATAGCTGTGTAGGAGGCTTTTAGGGATGTGAAAATGGATGTCACAAGGGGAGTTAAGGGATAAAGCTCCAGACCCTAAAATTGACACCAGCGGAAGGAAAGGTATCGAGTACAGAGCCAGGAGCAAGCTGTGAGGGAGGGGGAGAGGCCGTGCTAATGGACTGGTCATGGAAAAGCTGAGTGACGATTTGGTGGACGGTATTAAAGGGCACCAAGTGCCAAAGACACCTCAGTAACAGAGAGCAAAGCACCCCTCTCTCAAGTAAGAGTGCCTTCTGGAAAGCTGAATCAGTTGTACGTCAGAAAGTGTACCGAGAACAAGGAAATTTGCAGGTGGGAGTTCAAACAGATTACGAACTGTGACTCAGTCTCTTGAGACAGGTAGCACAAATGAAAAAAAACAAATTGAAGGGAGAAACCAACGCAGCAACACTGAGAGGAAAAGGAAAGATGAACTCTGCACAACCTGAGACTAGACGAGTTGTATACTAGCTTAGGTTCACAGTCCAGCTGTGTTCTAACCTTAGTCACCCTTTGTCACTTGCCTTTAAAGTTCAAGACACTTCTATAGTCTTCAAGTATTGTTTCGAACCAGTGTGAGGTACCTCAGGCTAGCTGCTGTTGGCACCCAGAAGTGCTTCATTTACCACTCGATTGTGGAAAACAGGCAATTAAATTTCTCATCCCCGATTTCCAGCATGTGCTATTTTAAGTTAGCTTGCAAAACACATTAGTTAGAGCTGGGTATTGCCGTTGTAGATACCATTAGCACACATTTATGTGCTCAAAACTCAGTTCTTTTAACTCCAGAGTGTTTTTTTCAAAGGCTTCTCGTTATGTAGGAAGCCCCAGTGCTGAATAACAGATTTCAAATTCATCAGATGCTACAGGACATGATAGTAACCGTGCACTGAGAGAGATTGGATGGACCAGACCTCAATGAATCATCAACTGCTTCCAGCCTATTTTAAAAAAAAACAACCACACACCCCTCACCATTGTGCTCCTTTCTTCTCACGTATGGGGACAGTTGGATTCACACACACCTAATTCCCCATTTCATCCATGCCCCCCACCCCAGCAATTCACACATTTCTACCCAAAATGCAAACATGCATGGTATGTCTCTCTGCACAGTCCCTCTGTCCCCGAGGGTTCCCTAAGCCACTACATAGTTTCACCAGCTTGCCTCTGCTATCACTGTCAATCCAGGAGGAAGACATAATCCAGTCCAGCAGACAGTACAACAAATCATCACTTCGATATGATGACAGCTTCAGGAAAGGCCACAAAATAAGACGCATTTGACAAGAAGTCCTCTCACTTCTATCCTCAGATTATTTTACAGGCTTCCTACATCCAGCACATGTATTCTTTCCCCGATTTACCCTATGTTTCATGAAATACATATTTATTAATGAAGTAGAACATGCTTTTTCTCCCCATTTTTAATGCACTTCCCAGTTACTTTTTTTTTTTTCCCCAAGGCAAACTGCAACACAAATATTGCTCTAGTCACAGCAATCTACGCTTTTACACTAATGCAAAACGGACACTACAAAGTGGAATTCTTGAGCTGCTTTAAGTGCAGTGGGGGTAATAAATATGGTTACAGCTTAGAACCTTTGAACAGCTCCTGAACAGCCGAGTTTATCAATTGTTTGAGATTGAACACCAGGAAATTTAATTTAGCCTTACTACTACTACAAATCCCTTACCACAGCTCCAAGAAACATCTCATTTGTAATAACAAATCAGGGAAGAGTTCCAGCGAGAGGAATTGAATTAGCTGTAAAGGGCTGGAGTAAAGAGGGTTCCCTATGCCCAGGAAAGGGCTTTCTCTCTCTGCAATGGGCATTACTGCGACAAGGCTCAGTCATGGCCTGCTGTCATTATAAGGCTTGGAAAACCCCTGGAAGGAAGGGAAAAAAAACCCAAAACCAAAACGGTAAAATAAAACAACAGAGTCTTGCTGAGTGTGATCTTACTGAAAGGGTGGGGTGAGTAAGTCCTCTTCTGCTACCAGCAGTGCTTATACGACCCAACAGCTCTTCTCCTGTAGCACAGGGCTTGCAGGGAAGTCAGACACTATGGAGCTGCTGTATCGGTCCAATTACTACTGCCTATAACATGCTGCTTACAGGAGAAACGGAGCCCCGGTACCCCAAAAGGAGAAGATGGGAGAGCTGTAGAAAGTCAAAGAGCAGACTGTACAAATGGGTATCTGCTAATTTTGTGTGATCCAGCTCCTACCCAGTTACTAAAGAAGACAAAAGAAGACTAGCACATCACAGGGAATTGCTGTTAAGCCATACAGCCATTACAGAGGAACAGCCAGAAACATCCATGTAAGCCAAAAGTAGCTTCAAATTGCCTATTAATTCTGACTGTCTGTCAGCAGTTATTATCTGATGGGCCAGAGTGACCCAGCTCCTACTAAAGAGGAAAAGAAGAAATCAAATATAACCATTACTTAAATAGCTAAAGAATCATTTAATCATGACTTTTATCCCCTTGTACCTTTTAGCCCTGTTTCACCATACTTTACTCCTCCTGGTAGCACACCACTCTCAGCTTGCTAAAGCCACGCATCCCTTCACTTTCCCCACCATTTTCTCCTGCCCCAGCTGAGGGGATCACATTTATAAAGGTGCCCTCCCTCTCCCAGCTAATTTGAGTTGGCTGTTATTTTCCAACAGCTGTGTTTTCCCTCACCAGCCGGACAGTTGAATGGTTTCTTGTAGTCGCCCTGTGACTCTTAAAGCCTACCTGGGTGAAAAACTTTTAATTTCTCAGTAAAAAGTATTATCTGCCTTCTGACAGTCCAGCCTCTGTGTACTGAAAAGCACCACCCACGTCAGAAACGCTGATTTGCATATTTTTAAAAATTGATTTACTGAGGCCAGGCTTCTAACCTTGTGCTGTGTGCTTTCAGTGAACAGCTGTGGGAGGAAATTTTTCCTGAATATAAAAACATATTCAGTGAAAATGAAAATCTCATGTTGCTTTGCTTACAGAAATCAATTTTAAAATTAACCTTGAGGTTTCACAGCAAGATCTGCTGGGGGAACGCTGAAAAATGGTGAAATATTTTCCTTTTAAATAAAATTTTGATGAAGCTCACAATCAAAATTTCAAAACTGACCGTTTTCCTTCAAACTCCAGATAGGGTTGTAAACAAAAAGAAAAGAACCAAAACTCCATCCTTAATGTCTCTGTTCTAACAGACTTTTCAGAATTGCCATTAATAGTTTTCACTAAAATAAATAACAAAATACCAGTGGGCTTTGGACAGTTCTGTTTACTTGACTTTATTTGCATGCTTATCCCATCAGGGAAGAAAAACAATTGCTCATGACTTGTCTGACCCATCACCATCTAACGTCTCAGTTGCAAGGCTGAATGTTAACTACTGACTGCTCACAGGGAGAGTTCGCAGCAGTCTCAGGTGCTTGGGAGAGGCTGGATCCAGTCCTTTCCGATCCTCCTTCTCATCCCTCTGGGTGGGGGGGAGTGAGCAAGCAGCTTCGTGGTGCTTGGTTGCTGGCTGGGGTTAAACCATGACAGCCCCTCACTGCAAGAGGGACATAGAGATGCTGGAACGTGTCCAGAGCTGGGCAACAAAGCTGGTGGAGGATCTAGAGCACAAGGCTTATGAGGAGCGGCTGAGGGAACTGGGGGTGTCTAGTCAGGAGGAGACTCAGCGAGGACCTTATTGCTGTCTACAGCCACCTGAAAGGAGGTTGTAGGCAGGTGGGGTTGGCCTATTCTCCCAGATAACAAGCAACAGGACAAGAGGAAACAGCCTCAAGTTGCACCGGGGGAAATTTAGGTTGGATAATAGGAGAAAAATTTTCACTGTAAGGATGGTCGAGCATTGACACAGACTGCCCAGGGAGGTGGTAGAATCAGCATCCCTGGAGGTGTTTAAAAAACACATAGAAGTGGTGCTTAGGGACTTGGTTTAGTGATGGGCTTGGCAGTCCTGGGTTGATGGTTGGACTTGATCTCAACGGTCTTTTCAGACCAAAATGATTCTATGATGCTACCCTGGTATACACCATCACAGCGCAGCAAGGCAAGAAACACCCTGCTCCTTCTTTTTGTAGTAAAATCCACCTTATAATATAAAAAGGCCTATGCTACGACAGCTGAGATATGAATACTTTTTCACTGGATTTTCTGCCTAGGGTACTGACAACAGTCAGAAATTTGCCTGGAAGCAATAAACTAAGCCAAAAAAATAAAGCACAAGTGAAAGGCACAACTGAAAGTCACATCTGAACAGACAAGACATTGTGCCAAAGCAGTCAGTAGAGCGGTGGATATTTGAGTGTGTAATCCTTCCAATATATGCCAAATATATACCTGCAAGTCCTCAGCTTTGCTTCAGTGAGAGGTTCATTCGAAAGAAAAGCAAATGTTGGTGCATTCCTTCCACTGGAGCATCTCATAATAACAATTATAACAAATTATAATTATTTAAGGTAGCAGTAGCAATTGCAATGCAACACAAATAATTGGATCCCTAATAATCCTGTTTTGGGGAGCCATGGTCCAGCAAGCAGCTTTCCCCATCCGTAAAGCTGAATTATTTTATGAGGAAATCCCCCGTGTTCGTGGTAGCAGGCAGCTAGTGGAGTGGAGTTGGGGGCGATCGCTACCTAGCCCCTTCATTTTGGTTTCTGGTGAAATTGAACTGTTTTGGTGGGCAAGGCCCCCAGAAAGCAATGCTCCATCCGCTTCTCCAGAGCAGCCTGAGAAATGGGATGGTGGTGATGTCCTTTGGCACTCATTGTTGCTATGTGGTTAATCGTGCTGTGAAAATTTGGCCTTCAATTGCAAATTTGTCCAAGATCAATCTAAGGAGGCAACATAAAACTTCTTGGCACCATCTCAGTCAGGTGTTTGCTGCTGATGTTGATCCCTGGGTGGGCAGGAGAGCACAGAGCCGGAGTTTGGCAGGAACCTGTCATGTGAGTGGGCTCACGCTGTCTCTTTGCTGGTTTTATAACCCACAGGCTTTAGCCATGGAGGGGAAGGCATGAAGAGAGCAAAGGGATGCAGAGAGAAAGCCACTGGTAATGAGAAGCAGAAAGACAAGTCTGCTGGCGTAAGGGAAGCGAAGGTCTGCTCCTGGGGGCTGGGGGCACCGTGGTGGCTGTGGCAGAAGGAGGCAAAGTGGCAGCCTGCCGACAGGCCGTGAATAAAAGTCACTGTCAGGGGAAAGGTCCCTCCACGAGGCTTTTGCCTCAACTGGGCAAGAGGGACCAAGCATTTTGCATGCTCTATTTTCTTTGCAGCCCAGAGCAAGACCTGGGGCTCAGATGTCTTTCTGAACTGTTTTTTGCCTTCCTTGCAAATATTTAACCACTATATTTTCCTTCTGCCAGCCAGCTGACAGGAGTGAGATCCTGGTGCAGAGCACAGGCCAAAAGGACAAAAATACATTTGCATACTTTCAAGGTGCATCAGTAGTGCAGGCACGAGCCCTCAGCGAAGCCTCGCCGGTGCTTCTTGGTTGGTGAGGGAGCAGGGGGATGCACACCCACCTCTGTGCCCACCTAGCACACACAGGTTGCTCATGTGAGTATACAGGAGGAATATTTTTCTCCCCCTTTCTGGCCACTGCTGCAGGATCGTTATAGCAATGTTTTCTTCCAATCTCTGCTGCCCTCTGCTGATGGAAAGCCACGGCAGAGAGGAGAGCCCTCGCGATGAGCCAAAACCTCAGGTTTTTGCTGGAAAAGCTCACCTTCATCAAAACACCAGCATAGGCACAGCCTGTGTTTTCCTCTGCTTTGTCGCCAGCACAAACTCTGAAGCCTTAAGGCATGTCACTCGGGTAAGGATTTCTTGTTTAACCACACCACAATGATTTAGGAGGGGTTAATTTGTCCTCATTAACTCACATCAGGTAAGTACTGCTTTAAAGAATTTACAGACTTCAATATTAAAAAAAGAAAAAAAAGAAAAAAAACACAGTAAGATGAGGGTTAAAGGTTCTGGCTTGAAACGGGGTCCCTGCACTTAAGGATTTTTCACTTGAATTTCACCCTGCACCAGAAATCATTCTGGGGAACTTAGCCCTGACCCATCCACTGCTGCTTACAAATCCATGTTTAGATCAGGCATCTGTTTCCCGTCAGTAACCCAGGGAAGAAACTGCCTCTTGCAGGGCCTCAGCCAGACCTTCTGCAGGGCTCTGGGGGAAGAACTGAGGCGGGGGGCGGGGGGTGGGGTGGGGATATTCTCTAATCCCTGCCTGATGTGCTTTTTAAATAAATTAAGACAAAAGCTACCTTTTTTACTGAGACAAATGCCATGACAAGTGAGCAGGGATGGAGTCAGAGTGCTGCATGCATATTATGGGCATCGTTTGTTCCCAGGCTCAGCTATTCCCATCACCTCCTGCAAAACACATCTTTAAACCATGCATAGACTGCTCTGCTTCTCCTGCATGTGCAGAGACCAGTTTAGAGGAGACAAAATCCATTATGAAGGCTCCTGGCTGAAAAGGCAGACCGTGAGCCTTCTGTCAAACCTGCTCCTCCACAGCCGCTCAGCATCACCCTGGCTGGCCTCCGTGGCCCAGGGCTGCTCAGCAGGGCCCAGAGGGAAATGTCTTCCTAAAGCACTTGCCAGAGTGCTGAAAATTGCCAGCAGGCTATTCCCACACCAATTCACTTGGTCACGGAAGGGAGGCAACGTAGCCCTGTAGATAACACACTGACCCAGGAATCCAGACCCTTTTTCTCTCCTGCATCTCTAGGAACGATCGCTTCATTCCTCGATGCTTGAATTTCCGCCTCTGCAAAGTGAGGGCATAATTTCCACTGTAAAGCAGCTTGAGAGCTGTTGGTAACAAGATTTATGATTATTGAGGAGTTATTTAGTACAGCTTTTAGATCCTTCTCCATTGATTTTGCTTCGCAGACTTTGTGGCTCCTGCCGCTATTACCGATTACACTGACCCTTCAGTGGCTTCTGGACGTTGTGTTTCTGGAGGAGGACCCTGTCACTCAGAGCTACAGAGAGAGAGGAGCATCAGCCATGATCACCTGTGGATTTACAGTCTAAATTAGATCTTAAATATAAGCTTGTTTCTTTTTTTTTTTTGTTGTTGTTTTTTTTTTTACTATACTGTTGGA
Organism: Falco cherrug; assembly: GCF_023634085.1. Classification (NCBI taxonomy): domain Eukaryota; kingdom Metazoa; phylum Chordata; class Aves; order Falconiformes; family Falconidae; genus Falco; species Falco cherrug. The sequence continues at coordinate 8,305,741 of NC_073709.1, forward strand.
CCAGTGCTTGCAACAAGTGAAAAACACAACCACCAATGGCGTATTTAACACATGCAATATTTAAGAGCATGAAATTTCCTTCTCTGATCATCTCTGTGAAAAGTAACAGGTGATGGTGGCCCCTGAAGTAGGTCATTCCTCATCAGTCCTGTTGCTTTTATGACTTGTGGCCAGTTCAACACCCCTTGCTGAGATCTGCTGCCCTGTGCTTTGCCTTGCGGTCCCCAGGGAAGGGCTTATGGGTTGTGCAGCGGAGGGTTTCTTTAAGCTGATGCACCTTTTGATCCTTAAGGAGGAGTTGTTTTAATCATCTGGGCTGTGGGGCAAAGACAGGTGTCTTGTTCAGGGTATGGGGTTTGGGTTTGGGTGAGGAGGTGGGTTAATAACTGGTAAATACACCTGCCTCTGAGACTTTAGTAAGTTGCATTACTTGCATAGCAACAAGCAATTGCTCCCCTTCAGTAATATCTATACCATTTGGCTTAGCGGGATTAATAAGAAATAATAAAAAAAAGAAAGCAAATTCACCACAAGCAGATTGCCTGAACATCCCTTGTGCGCATGTGTTTCTGAGCATGTGAAGGACAAGAGCCTGAGTCACTGAAGAGAAAGGTCTCAGGAAGCTCAGATAAAAACATCAAGCCACTTGGCAGCACTTCTGCTTTGTTTATGCAGTTGTCATTTGGCCAGTGTCACAAAACCAAGTCTCCCTTCAAGTAGCCGAGCTGCCAGTTCCAAGTCTGGTATGAAAAAACGCAAGTTCAGGGTCAGCAGAGCCTGTGCTGTCCCTAGTCCCCCATGTCTGAATTAAGCTGGTTAGGCTGGGAGGCAATGCTGCAGGATTCTCCATTTCCTAATCCCAGAAGAGCCAGCAAGCCGCCCCCAAACACATCATCCTACCTTACAGTTGCTTTTACACCCAAATCAAACCCCAAAAAGCACTCAGCCCTCTGCTTTTGCTGAATGCAAACCCAGGCCCAAAAGCTGGGTTTGCATTCAAACACGTTTGTTTGAATCCCATTCACAAAGCAACACTGGACAGACAGTGTCTGCAGACAGGAGACATCACAGCAGGAGGCGTGAAAAAGCCCTCACCATGATGGGAGCCTGTGTATGCTGGAACAGCTCCGCAGCAGTGCTGGGCCCTTTGCTCTTCAGGATGCAAGAAATCATCATTGAACCGCACTGACAGATTTTGATTTTCATGTACTGGGAGAGAATGGTCAATTCTTAATAAGGTAATTAAAGTTCCTCTTTAATAAACCAGCACAAAATATTGTATGGCTCCCGGCTAGCGCCCAGTGTAACTAAAGTTCAGATAAACACATTGACAAAGAAACATCCATTTCATCTAATGCTTATTGACCAGATTTAAAAGCAGTATAGGCTATTGCAGGAATTCTCTGGAGAGCTCGCGGCTGCTGCTCTGCTGGGGGATGTCTCCACGTTTTGGCTCGCTCTGCTTTGCCAGCATGCAGAGAGCGCTTTTGCAGCCTCCTGTCTCTCCACCAAAAGATCAGAGCTTCTCTGCTTCCACCCCTTATTGCGACAGTGGCTGAAAGCTCAGTACAAGGCAGCCTGCCTTGAAACAAACAGAATGGCTTGGCTTATCGCTGCTGAAACACGATTCTCTGCATTCCTTGTTAGGGTGCTGTGCTAATTAATATATCAGAAGGGGCTGTTGGGAGCACATGCTGATTTACTGTGAGCCCAGCAGAGAGGGGCTGGGTGGAAGTGTGATGCTGGAGCTGGTTTCTTTATTTAACTCCAGATTTCTTTGCCTCCCTACAGCAGCAGCTTTCTGCCTGCACTTCTCTAATGCTCTGTCACAGCCCCAGGCATCACAACAACTTTTTTTTTTATTTCTTAAAGACAGACACAATTATATTTGTACTGAATTATTTTTACCCATAAATGTCACAGATGTGAAGACAGTACAAGAAGTGAGAATGTCTTAACAAAACCATCATCCTATGCTCATTCCTGGTGTTTCAAGATGCTTCTGAATAAGCTGGAGATTTTGGGTCAACCAAAAGGCTATTAAATTACATCCACAAGGATCTCCTCCTGAATTTCCTAGCTTAGCTGGATGGCAATAGCACAGTGGCCTCCTCCTGCTGTAATTTTTGCTGCAGAGCAGACTCACAGTTTCTTCTACCTGCAGTTATCCTTCCTTTGGCATTGCTTTATTCTTCATGCCCTCCTGCCTCATCACAACAGCTGAAACCCTTTGGGCCTGCCTTGTTCCACCTCTGTGCTGCATCCATCTCTCTCTACCTCCTGGGCTGCCCGACATGCTGGTTTCCCACTGGCTTCCCTTTCCCTTCCCGGGACAGGCACTCTTCTGGTTTTCTTCTGCACTCTCAGCAGTGTTTCTGCTACATCACTTCCAGCGCCGTATGCTTCTCCCTCTTGCATCTGCCTCTTCCTCCCCACAGTTGTCTTCTTTTTTTGGCCCTCATTTCACTAAAACAGACAGCCAGTTGGTATTCCCACCCTGGAGGAAGAGTGCTCAGCACAGTTCTTAGGTACGGTTTTGAATTCCTATCGCTAACAGCCAGTCTCCTTCGGTTACCCAAAAGGGAGCTCAGCAGACAAGTTTTCAGCTGCCAGCTAGCAAGCATCCTCAGGAGTATTCTCTATTTCTGTCGATAGCTCCTCCATTGCTACCACCACATACCAAGATCATATAACCTAGTATTTTTCCATGAGAAAAGACAAAATAGCCAGAATCTTGTGACTTTCAAAAAGTGATCATTGATTACCTCGCAGCTGCAACCAGGAACATCTCGAGGAAACTTATACTTTTGAATGCACCAGGGCACACACAAAGATGTGCCTCATTGGCAAAGTTACAATTTGCTTTTGTGCTGCCAAAATGCAGGTGCCACCATGGGCCAGCTGAAAACATACTGGTAAAACCAACTTTTTAAATAATCCAGATGTGTGATTGATGTGTTGCCCACTTTGTACGTTGTGACAGGAGCCTGTTGGGTTCACATCTTCAGATCAGACCAGCAGGATGTACCTGGAGGTTGTGTCAAAACCAATCAACCCAAAGCAACCAAATTCCCCTGGGGCTGGTTTCAGGGAGAGCTGCTGGGGTTGGTCGACACTCTGCCAGGGAGGTGAGGGCAGGCATGCGGAAGGACAGACAGCCCAAGAGACCCTGTGGACACATCTCTAACCAGAGTTGTCACCCCCCTTCTCCTCCTTGTGTGCAGACACCCTGGTACCTCGTCCACAAGGCCTGCCCCAAGGTTGCAGGACAGCCCCAGCCATCACCTCCTGCTTTGCAGAGGCCTCCACAGCGCTATGATTGCAGCATTCAGCTGCTCTCCGGTGCTCGCTTTCTGCTCCACCATCTGCTCCTAAATATATTCTGTTAACATTTTATTTTGCAGGGCTGCTGGTGCATGAAAGGAAGCAGGTTTAACAATCACCATCACGCTGTATTTCTGAAAAGTCAAATAGTATATACTGCATTTCCTTTGGTGTGTTTAAGTGCTCTGACCTTTACAACTCCACAAAGTGTTGGGAGGCAGGGAAGGGGAAACATGGAGAGCGACAAAGCCACTCGTCACTGCTTGTGCTGGTGCTACATCCATTTTGCTCTGGGCAGCTCCTCTCTCCTGCTCTGCAGGCATGCTGGATGCATCACACTCCAAGGCCAAACATCCAGGGCTGTACCCCCAGGAGTAGTGAAGAAATTAGTACAGGAGTGAGACAATCATGGTCTCCTACTCCCAAGGAAGGTCAATACTCCCTCCTTGGTGGGAGCGGTGGCTCCCCAAGGTCCATGGTCCCCAGGGCCAGCCCACCTCCATCACAGGACTCAAAGCTGGCCAGATTTGGCCCCTCCTGCTCTCACTGGGTGGCACTGCCAAGATCTGTCTCCACTCTGTCCCCACCATGAGAGGTCACACAACTCTAGGAGCTCAAGTGACGGCCCCACCCCTGTGGCTGGCACAGTGCAAGTGAGAAGCTGGGGTGGTCACATTCCTTTGCCATGTGGCACTGAGAAAGCAGAGTGTGGCAAACTGCACACAAGGACTTGGAAAGCCACAAAAGCACAATAACTTTAGCTGGAAATTGCAACACTCCCTTCCAATGGACAATATATAACACAGGCATTTATCAGGGTCCTGCATTTCTGTATTCTTCTATACTAACACCCTTTCCAATACGCATTATAATGTAAATGTTATCACAGGTGAAGATTCGTCTCTGCAATCACCATCTGTTTGCCTGAGCTTCACCTTCCTTTAATGAAGGTGTGATCCAAAAGATGTCAAAGATAACAGACATCTCAAAACGGCCTGGTTAGATCAGTCTGTTTGCCCAACCACACATCATGAAAAGGTAGAAAAATCCCTTCTCAAGATTGGATGTAAACTGCTATATACATAAACTACATTTACATATATGTATGTAAGCTTTATATATATATATGTATATATATATATATGAAAGTATATTTATGTACATATACATGCTAAAGCCTTTGGTAGGATTGAATGAACCCTACAAGCTGAGGTATTTAAATTTCTCAAGATAAGACTTAGGCACCTAATTTTATTTCCTGCACTGGGGACATTAATCTGAGATATTTATATGAAAAAACTCATATTTTTCAATAGTCGAAATTCTTAAGGCCTTAATCATGTTAGAGGGATTTAGAAGCTAGATTGAGATCTGCATCACATGGGAAATAGAACTGCTTTTTCATAACTGCCTACAATAATGATTTTAAAAGGAAAGAAAATTCTACCATTTCAGCAGACTTCTCCAAGTCCACACAAGACAGGCTCTGGCAGACGGGTGCCACCCTTCTGGTTTCCAAGAGCTCTGTAGCATTTCAAGGCATTACTGCAGAAAACAGATGTATTTTTATGGTAATCATTTTAACACCTTTGACATTGTTTTGTAACTACCTTGGATCCTGTTACGCTTCACAAAGCTGTGGAGAGAGATGAAGGCTGACAAGTCTAAATTTAAGGAGCTGAAGAGACCTGACTCACTTTCTGGCACTGCCACTGCGTGAGTGGGTAAATCACCCGGTGTCTGTGCAGCATCTCAGCCTCACCCAGGAGCCCTTCTCCCTTCAGCCATGTGTTTCAGAATTTTTCAGGGTGCAGGCCAGGATGAGAAAGCTGGTGGCATCCAGGCACATCTCCATCACACACTGCAGCGTGGCACTGAGTCTGCACTCACCTTCGATGGCCATGTGAGAGGTTACGGATGGTCAGGGCTAATAGATCGGCATGGTAATATGTTGTGTGAGCAGGCCAAGCCTAAACTTTGTGCTTGGCTCTGGGCCACTGTTTCTGATTAATAATGAAAACTAACCCTTCAAAACAAGCAAATGCCTTTTCAACCAAAATTAAAAATCTAGTAGTATTTTTACTTTCTGTTACAAGTATTCTGCATTTCTAATGGGAAACTAGGAAGGTGGGGGAGTGATAAAAAATTGAATTTCATTTTCAGAGATCCATACATTGTTTGGTGAACTCTAAAAATGTGTTGCTACAGAAAACAGAAAAATTTTGATGACCATATTTTGTAAATAAGTAAATGAATGAATGAATGAATAAATAAATAAACAAAAAGTAAGATTCCATGAGAAGTCTAGAGACAGGCCCTTCCTCTGGCCCTGTCCTCAGCCAGAACAACCTCCTGGCCATCTTTAACCATCTCCAACCCTATGCTGGCCTATGAGAGTTGTAGACCATCACTCCGCAAAAGCCTCTGGGTCAATGTATGCCTCAATGGCAGTGTTTGTATTTGATAAATTCTCTGCTTATGAGCCCCACATAGTGGAGGATAACATCTGCAATGTGATTTGGCTGCTAATATTTCTGCATTGTGGCTTCTGCCACATCCAATGTCAGCAGTGCCCCTTGGAGACAGTCTCCTCCAAAGCCATCTGCTTGTGTGGGTGATACCTCACATACCTCAGAGAAAATGAGCAGAAATCTGCTACCACTCCCCTTACCATGTCCAACAACCCAGAGCCAATAAAGGCTAAGCCAAGCTAAGGAAATAAAAACCGTGCTGGAATACCAAAGCCCTCACTCCCCTGAAACAGAAGGTAAATATCTCTAGTATTTACAGTACTGAAATTATATTGGAGAATGCTCCCACAGAGACACTGACTCAGAAAAGTATTATTGAGGTTTCGGCTAGCACATGAGTTTAAGTCCCAGCTGCAAAGCCTGCTGCCATCTGCTAAGGACAGGAGGGCTTGGGACAGCCAGGGTCACGCAGCCCCCAGCCACCTGTGTGACAGCAGCAGAGCATTACTAAGACCTGGGGAAAAGAATAAAAGATAAAGATAAAAATAAAAATACTCAACCCCCATTTTGCCTTTCATATAACTAAGGACCAGGCTATTCAGGGGTACACACCTGCTCCGTTGACCCCATCTCTCTCCCACTCAACACGCTGCTGAATCCCTGACGCCGTGATAGCCCCAGGCTTTGCTGCCCCAACACAGGGATTTCCGTGGGAACACCAGCTGCTTTGCTGTAGATGTAGGGCAGGGTCTTCTTTGGATTCACACTTTCCCTTGCTGCCAGGAGGCCAGGTCTGTCCCACAGCTTGGCTGAACGTAGGACCTGGCAGCAAGAAAAATCTGTGGCTGAACAACTGACGCTACTGGAAACAGAGGGGAAGACAAGGATTTACCTCTCACTAAGCTACACCCTCAGCCCCCTGCTACAACGGTTTGCCACTGCTTCTGACCCTCTGATGGTTTAAATCCCTGTGGACTACCATGGAGCTGCAGACACTTGCTACAGCATCAGACCAGTATTTCCCAGTGGGCTCCTGACTCGCTCTTGGGGTGCAGCACATAGCAGACAGAAGGTGGCATGCCCAGCTCCCCAAGCTGCTTTCCCTAGGAATCTTCTCCTATACTATGTAATTCCTGAATCCCTTCAGATAATCACATTTCAGGAGGAAGGCGAGAAAAAGAAACACCTTACAGGATTCACTTTGTTTCTTGAGGAAATCAAAGATGGCGAGGCACCAAGATAAATATCCTTAATGTTAGCAGAAAGCAGATACTTTGCACGCAACACCCTTTCCATAACACTGCTTATGCTCAATGAAATGCACTGAGCAACTGAGGATGTGCATCCCTGTCCCAAGAGTATGATCTCTCTCACACACAGAGAAAGCATCCTGCCCTCCTCCCCAGCATCTCAGTCTCAGCCCTCTCTTTCACCCTCTTACAATGTACCTGGATATTTTCAATTGCCCGTTTCACTGCATTCCACCAAAATCCTCCTTCCTCAGATCTCAACAAGACCATCATCCTCTAGGCAGCAACTGCTTGCCAGCACTATACCTGCAGGTTTTGGACCTTGGCTTTGGAAGACACACAGGGCAGTCTGCGTGGTAACACAGTGGATTACCCCCACCAAAAACTGGGAGCAGCAACAAACCCCAAACTCCAGTTGTAGTACCTGTTTCCATGCCTGGAGCAGAGCACTAGCCTTCCTCCATCCCATTTGCTCTGGATGATGCTGGCTAGGGGAGCAGGGCTGCAGGGTGGTGATGAAGTAGCATAGCTACAGGAGGTCCTCAGAGCAGTCACCAGAGCGGTATTCCCACAAGCGTAGGTGGAGAAAGAAAGGAAAAGTATCTATTTTCATCCTGATGTAAAAGCAAAACCTTCCTAGATTTAGAGCTTTTTTACTTATTTCACTCAGACCCACTTCAGTGCTTTCAGTCTCTTTGAGAGCTGGAGTCCACCTCAACCAGTCTCTAATATCCCTCATTTTTAATGGCTTCTGATCATATCCTGGCTACCAGTTCATTCCACATTGGATGAAAATCAATGGATCCCTTGACATACTCTCTCTCACTCTGCCTTTCCCTTCTGCTACTCAGCACATCTGGTCATCAAAGGAGCCCTTCGATTTTCCCCACTTGGCGAGAATGCATTTGATGTGTGTCTCTTTTTGCTGCAGAACTGAGTGTAGGTGTTTTTCTCATTGCCAAACACCCCCTCAGCCCTCCCAAGGGGACACTTATGTCCCCTGAGCTTGCTCTGTGCAGTGAATCCTCAGATGCTACTGGCAGTCTGAGCATTTATCATTAATAACATGATTTCCTGGAGAGTGGAGCGGGTAGGTAACTCAGACCTCTGTATGAATAAACAGAGATCCAAAATGATACATCAGAAAAACATGTGTTCATTAAATACATCAAATCTCATGGTAACAACTTCCATTAAAAAAAAAAAAAATCCCCTCTTGGAGTCTATGCCTGGCATTCCTCTGCATCCCCGGAGAGAAGAGCCTTCAAGTACTGTTTGGGGCTGGATTCAGGTAAACTGTAGGACTTGTCCTAAAAGGGGGCAGCTTTTAAGGTCTTCAGTCATACAGTATTTTGGCCCAGAGCTGACTGCCCACCAAGACTGCAGCAGTGCCTGAACACGAGCTCCCTTTCCCATGCTGCATGTGTGCATCATGCAGCTGGAGATGCAGAGGGGCTAACAGCTGCAGCAAAAGCAGAAAGGTTGCACTGCTTGAAACTCATTTCACTTACAAAAACCAACTTACCAAAATCAGCCAGACTGCAGCTAAAAAAGTTAATCTCCCTTGCTCTTCCATAAGTATAACACTTAAAGGCTGTATTTGATTTTTTTTTAATTACTTCCAATCTGAAACTCCACTTTCTAAATTCCAGCCCAGACAGAACTTCCACTACTGAGTAATGAACCCTGAAATTGGACAATGAGACATATGTGACTGCAATAGAAACAATGGCACTGCCTTGGCTCCAAAGGGACAGGATCACAGCTTATAAATATCTTCAAGGTGACAGTACATGAGAGGGCTGGGAATTATAATTTCAACAGTTGGAGAGCCATTCGCTTACAGGTAGTAAGGGAGGAAAATATCTATAGCGGGGGGAAGTTCTTGGTAGGGAAGTTGTAAAGCTGGGAAGGTCTCAGCGATGAAATTCATTGCCAGCAGTGCTCTGCCTAGCCCAGGTACGGCACCCAACTGCTGGGCCTGTTTCCCCTTAATCAACTGTTACATCAGGATGCCTATGGGCAATGAGGTTGGATCCCTCATGCCCACACCACAGCTCAGACTTACAACCAACAGGGCTAAAGTACAAAAGAAGAGCAGGCCACAAGCTGCCGAGGTGTTGGCACAAATATCATTAACTTCGCTCAGCTTCTGACAAAAGGTACCCAAGAGATGCAGCCAGTAAAGGTTTGCTTTTCCTCCTCCATACAGAGTAGCGAAATGCATCTCCAGCCATTTCCAACACACAAAGAAACTGAAGTTGCTGGAGACCAAAGGTGCATTTCTGCTGCTAATTTGTTCAATCAGTCAAATAAGCAGCATCCCAAGTCAATCTGCCATTGCATTTGCAGGACGATGAAAGAATACAAACATAAGGGGACTGACTTTGGGATAAGGGTTATCACACATTTCCCTTGATAAGCTCCACAGTGCCTCACTGCTGCTGTGGTCATTTCAACCTACGCAAATCTTCTGCAACATATTTATCTCCGGTGCATGCTCGCACACAAATGTGTGACCCACACTGACACATGTCATGTAAGTTGCAAAGTGTTGGCACCACCCAGCTTCTAGGAAAACATTATAAAAGATCACATTTTCTTTTAGTGACTTAATAGGTTCCTTGTATTTCTTTGCAGCTTTTCCATCTTACAGCTGCAACACAACAGCCTCTGGGCCCAGTCCAAATCTACAATTTCCTTCAAAATTTTCCATGGCAATGCTTCATGCTGTCGGTTCATGTTTACATCCCCATCATGATGCAATGGGCAGGAGAGAACAGCTGGGGCAATATTGCTGGCCACCCTCAGCTTCCTAAGCAGCTTCAAGACTGCTTATTTCACTATTGCTTCAATGTTTCTCTCCTGTTTGAGAGTCTCGGCACATGATGCTCTACTTTGGCTAATTAATTTTTAAAGAAGCTCTGTGTATTAATGCAAATTCTATTAGTGATGCCTCTTGGCAGCTCGTGTATTAAATACAATGCCAGTAGCATGACAACACTTGACAGTCTCCACAGTGGTAAATTACATATATTATTATTTTATGCCCCTTTTAATGCTTTTAAGACACATCCTTAATATAAGCCAGAATTGTTAGTATGCTTGTACTAAAGCACAAAAATATTCCTTAATTTAGCAAAGCATATGTTCCTATTAGAGCTATAGATGCCGGATAAAGACTGGCACACACCATGTGTGGTGTGAAATGGTGTAGCTGTGTTGCCTTCAGTGGGATTGCAGACACCAATATCAATGGAGACTCTGACTCGCTATTCCTTTGCGGCCATAACTTGATATTCTGCGCTGGATGATTACCATCAAGGGGCAATCACAACGTTTGATAGCAAGCCCAACTACTCTGCAAGGTGTTTTGGCAATAGTTCATACGTCTATGCTCATGTACCGACCACTAGAGAGGGACAAAGGAAGATGCTTTGCAAGTGCAAATCCCTGCTTGGGAGAGTTTATCGCATGAGTTTAGTGGCAGTACTGTCTGTGCTAGATTCAGCCTTTTCATGTCAAAGGAGAAAAACGTGCTGACAAGTTGTATTCCACAGCAAATAAATTGTGCTGACTGCTCATGATCCAGCAGGAGCTGGACACAGGAAGGACACTGTTTAAGATCCCAGCAAAGATGCTCAGAAGCATGAGGTATTATGGAGAGAAAAAACACCCTAAACACAGCCAGCACCTAAAGGAAGGGAATCTTTTCAGGGCCACCTTCATGGGACCAGCAGGACTGAAAGCCTAGAATGGGACAAGCAAGAGGGGAAAGAAAAAGGAAAAAGAAGCAGTCCTGGAAAGACAGAGACACAAGTGGTCCTAGAGGGATCAGCTATGAAAGACCCTTTATTACCCTGTAGCCACAAAACACATTGGCAAAGAGTCTCTGCCTTTGCATGCCTAGACCAGTATTGAATAGTTTACTCCTCTGCTAGTCCATAAAAGCAAGTAAAATTAATCAAAAGGTCTCAGCCACCCCGTGAGTGTTAAATGCAATGCCACACAATGCGACCTACAGATTTCTAGTTCCCTCCCATCCTTTTTTTTTTTAAGCAGCACACAGAGAAGGCATGGCAGCCTAGCAGTTAAGCTCTCAGAAGCTGGGATGCATCAGAAGTAAGGCTGCACAAGTAACCTTAACTCAGTCCTCTTAATATTATAAATAAACCTTGAGTTTGCCCACAGTTGCACCCTTGTCTTAGTTGCAGCTCCCTGCTTCACTTCACTGGGCAGGAGGAGCAACGTGGTGGGAGCTGGTTTTGCTCCAGCAAACGGTTTGCTATCTCCTACCTTTGACTTAGTAACCTCCGAATCCTTCAAATAAAAGGGGCAGATCCACTGATAAGGTCAAGCTGTTCTCTGCCCCAAAGGTATTTACTGCTGCTCAGATGAGTTCACCTGGGCAGAATGCATAGCAGAAGGAAGAAGGGCCTGGCTGAAAAAACACAGTCAAAAGACATCGAGTGCCCTCATGAAAATAATTTGTGACTAGATAGCATTTTGCCTGTGTCAAGAGCAAGCAACGTAAAATAGGTCAGCTCAGCTTTATGGCTGAGTCCTGCTACAGGTAGAACCTTCTGGAAAATGTTGCTGCCTGCAGACATCTTGGGGTTTGCACATAATATTTTTGCTTCCCTCCACAGTGCGTCAGCTGTGATGAATAATATTTGCACTCACCATGATGCGCCAGCTAGCGCACATACACTGTGCCACCATGGAGATTTTGCAGCTACCAGGAATAGCCACTTCTGCCCATCTTCACTTGCACCTTCTCCATCCCCACTTCTTCACTGGGAAAGTAAAACCAAACACATCCTTTGACATGTAATTACACAGCAACACGACATGCTCTTCTCATGTTGACTCAGAAGATAAGTACCTAGAGGCCCAGCCACTGCTTGGTGGATCTCATCCCTGGAAAGCTCTAATACTGCCTGTAAGCCACGCCACTGACTCCTCTTGTATGAGCTGTGCAAGACGTACTGTGCATCTGTTGGAGTACATCTAACAGCACCACCCATGCGGCAGTGGTGCTGGAAGAAACACATGGCCTCAGGCAGCTGTCTGTACTCCCCCTAAACAAGGGTCTTTTTCAGACCCTTATTTCCATCAACTGAAGACTCAAAGCAGCTTGGGGGTAAGCGCAGCTAAGGGTGGGGGAGGGGAAGGTACAGGGGAGCCAGTCATCACTTAGGGCTTCTGAATGATTCTCCCAATTTCTTCGACCCTCAGTTCCTCATTTGATAAAAGCAGATATTTTGTTTCAGGTCAGATGTGTTGTTAACCCCAAACAGCTTTCCTCAAGTCCTCCCTCACCCCTGCCTTCATTCCTCCAGAAAACAGAAGGGAGGGAGGGGGAAAAACGCATTGGCACAGCTCTGCCTCGGACTACCATATGCTACTCTGAATCTCCTCTCGTCCTCGGAATAACCAATTTCTGTTCTCTGCTCTCTCACATGCAGCCATCAAAATACCAGAGGAAAATATCCATACTTTTCTCAGCCATAACATCTGACATTTCAAACGCCAGCACCCTGGCCTTCCCTCACCCTGCCAGTTTCAAAGCAGACCACATTTCTTTCCCCACTCACCAAGATTTGATTGGTGGTAAGAGAGACTTTGGCAAAACATCCTATTCCAAAGCACACGGCACATATGAGATATCAATGGCAATCATCCCATCCATAATGTCAGAACCTAAAGAGAGATTTAATCCTGTGGTATTTGAAGACTTCACAAGAACAAGTTTCCTTTTTTTTAAATTTGACTTTGGGATTTCCTGTAACTGAAATAACGATCTTAAAATTATCCTTTTCTGTTGGAAGGAAAGTTTTGCTGTAGAAAGCATACAGCAATGCCTCAAAGTAGTTCTTACCTACATCCTAGGAACAAAAGGTCACCACAAGAAAAAGCGCAGGAAGCAGAACTTGCAGGTTGCAAGGATCAAATGTAGGTCAAGCCCAGCCTCCTTTGAATATTTTTTTTCCTCCGCACTGAACAAAGAGGTTAATTTCACCCCAGGTCAGACGACTCTGGGAGGGAGAGCAGCTCTCCTCCACCTCCAGGCTCTTTCCTAGGCTGCAGCTCAAACCAGTTCCAAGAACCTGCAGTCAGCTGTGTAACATCAGTATTTAAAAGATCTCAGCTTAAACAGTTTGGCTTTTCCTCATCTGAGGGAGTGTTGCTGGTTTTTTTTTTATAGGCTGCAGGCTAGGTTTATCCTAGATAATAGTACTACCATTCTCATACGTTAACCGGAGCTAACTGGGACGCCAGATCTCCGACTGCAGCCCACACATTACACTGCAAGATGCTGCTGGGTATTGATTCCCCATGGGTCCCAGCAAAGCCAGGTCTAACATCAGTTCAGTGAACTTGCCTTCTGCAGACTTTGCTCCGCTCCTACAATGAACCCAGCTTTCGACGCTGCAGCAATAGACTTCAGGGACTTGCTAAAGGCAACTTCTGTATCTCCATATAGAGTGATTAAGGCTTTAGCAGCTGCAGTCAGGAACCCTTGCCAGCAGCTCATTCACGAAGACCAAGAAATAAGGGGAAAGCTTCCATCAGTGTTGAAGTAAGCTGGTGTCAACTCTGGCTTGCTGAAAAGCAGGTGCACTTTGAAACCTTGAAAGTGGTGTGTGTGGGACAGTCTTCAAAATGTCTGATCCAATCCTCCAGTCTCTGGAAGTGTTTTATACAAAGAGAACATAGCAAACTGCAGCTCCAATGGTGCAGGGGAAAGTGATTTGTTCTTTAGCAGAAGACAAAAAGAGAAGGTTTCTATGAAATACTGGGGGGGTGGGGGGTGGGGGGAAGGGAAAGAACATAAGTCTTGAACAAACCCAGCTTTAATCCCAAGCGAGTTACAGGAAACCACTTTGAAATGAAAGCAAAGAAAAAGGAACTTTCCCAGTTGCCAGCTGTGACTTCAGGGCAGGACAATCCATGATTTTCCAGGAAGGAGAGGATTTTACCCAGGAGTGACAGATCTAAGGGTAAACCAAACCAGCTTAATGTAGAAGCTCACTCTGCTGTTGGTTACGCCTTGCAGGTGCCTAACATCCTCTGTGGAGTTAACTTTGGTGCCAAGTCACTCCAGGTGGATAAGCCTGTTGCTGCCAGCCCTCAGCTGACTGCATTCTCATCAGCAGATGTGAAGATGTCCACTCACCACCTTCATCACCACAGATGACACAAGAGGCAGAGACAGAAAGCAACCTATTCTTCAGGTCAAAACTTGGGTGTGTTAAGGGAAAATTATCTCCTAACTTGTAAAATGAGCAAATTTGAAACAGGACTCACTGAAAACCAAGGGAAGTTTGGGCATTTTATCACTGGTGTCATCCTCTGACACTCCATTTCATACACTTCAGCAGGTTACATTGGCATGTCTGTCATCAGCACCAGCCATCCTGCGAGGCCACTGCCTTTCCCCACTCATCTTGCACTCCTTTACGGCTCACGCACTGCATACAAACCATGGACAACAGTGGCTCAATACAACAGCAGAATCATTCCCTTAAAGCAGTAATGGCCAGATGGGGAAAGCGTAGCCCCCTCCTCCAGTTGCTTTGAATTTAATGCATCAAGGAAGATGAGGCAAGTTTCCTCATTCCACCAGTGCACTCTTGCTCAGTCCTCACTGAACCTTCCTGAGTCTCTGTCAGCAGATGAGGAAATGTTTCTTGAAGTGCAGCTTAGAGATTGCTGCACAAAAATAGTTTATTTGCCTACAGTGCCAGGGATGCAGCATTACAGATGCTTTCAAGTCACTCAGAGTATACTACAACTACAATACAATCTACTGGAGCAGAAAGCCCGAAAGGGGGAAGGGAGACAAAGGAAAAAATATTTTTCAGGCTTTCTTTAATGCTATAAGCTTTGCTTTTTTGGTTTCCTGATGTGACACAGTAAGCTGCTTAGAAGCACAAAGTAACAAATAGTTCCTGCGTGGATCACTTCGTTAATGAAGTATTGATAAAGTCAAATTTAAAACTCCCTTTGTAATGCCCAAATAATAAATACTGTTTTATATTTATAGAACAATCTTAAGCCCAAAACCTTTCATGACCTTTTAATCACTTGCAAAATGGCTTTTGAGGAAGGTTCTAGATACTCTGTGAAACCCCAGAAGATCACGAATTAGGGCTGCCTACACCACAAAATTATGCTCATCAACTGAGTCAGCACTAGAACAAGATTAGCATTAACAAGACTTGATAGACAATAACAAGACAAACGTAAGGTACCACAAAAAGTTTATTACAGTGCAGATGTATAATAGAAGAGTTGCCACTAGAAAAAATTACTATATGTGTAGTTAATAGCTAATTTTCAAAAGCATGTTTTGCAGCAACTTTGAACACTCAAATGAAAAGGGGGTGTTGTGGAAGTGAAAGGGTTCTGAGCCAAATTTTGCTTAGTTAGATGTGCTGTCACTACAGCTCCTAATGAGATTTGATCTTATAACTGAGAATCAGAGCAGTAGCATGCAATTATTTTTTTAAAACTTAAATAATGTTGATTCAGAGCTTTGTGGAGGAGTTTAGTTATATAAAGGGTTCTACAAATATATATATATATATTACACCTATATCTTTGCAGCTTTCACAGAACTCAGAGGTCAAATTCAGCAGTACCTCCTTCCTTAAGTGACCCACTGCATTGCTCCCTCCCACATGTGCTGCCCAGCCTCTTTTCTCCAGTGCTGTCCTGTGCTTTGGTAGTGTTTTACTCCAATTTTAGCCATATCCTACACGGCCACTAAGAATCAGTTCCCCAGACTTCTCCTGGCAGAGCTAAATATGTTGGGTGCTATAGGAAAAACAGCACCATATGGCAGTTGTTTGATCTCTAAGCAGAAGCTACAGTTTTTTGAAAACCAATGAGCTCCACCTGCCTAGAAAGTTTCTTTTCCCTCCCAGACACTGCAAGCTTGTTTGCACATCACACATGTTCCCAGTACCCAGGATAAGGAAGCTTTGGAGATTTGTTCTAGACTGTTCTAGTGATTGACTTGGTGGTCCTAGGTTAACAGTTGGACTTGATGATCATAAAGGTCTTTTCTAACCTAAATTATTCTATGATAATTCCTGACACATTACCCAGAATCTGCAGTGTCACTATTGAAAGATGATCAGGGACTGAATTTTCCCTACTGTGCACATTACCAATCTTTGATACATGGACATCAGTAGCTGATGGGATTTTCCTGTCCTTTTCCTGGGGTATTGACTCCAGGTGCAGCCCCTATGTTTGCACATAACCTCAGGTGCATATGTAGATAACACGGCTCAGCATCCAGTTAGTGAGCCTGACAGAGTATGTTAACAGTCTGCTTTTAAGAGTGACATTATCTTGGACTAATTCTGCAAGTCAGTAATTCTTGTTCAGTATATTTATATAATTTGTATCTACATTAAAATCACTTAAGGATGTAAGAAGTGTTCAGCCTTTCATAGGACAAAGTGTGCACTCTGACCTGCTGCACGGTACCAACAAGAGACCAACTGATACCTAGTTTGGTATGCTTTGTGCAAGGCAACAGGGTGTGGACTGGATGCATCTATAGCAAAAAAAGGACTAGAAAAGAGGCATGAGTAGAAAAAGAATAGGCACGACTTCCCTGCGCAAGATGCTGGCTCTGCTTGCTTTCTTCATGCTGTGCAACTATTTGCTAAAGGAAATAATTTCACCAAGATGCTCCGCTTCCTTTGTGAAATTACTCTTTAAATGCTGATTCTCCATCTGGTGCACAGCTCCAGATTTTGAAAGATATTTAGGGACCTAGCTCCCAATTTCAACAAGATGTCTGACATGTTTTAAAAATTAGACTCCTCTGTCTTTACATGCAACAATACACAAATTTCACCCTTGATTTTTAGGCTGGGAGGCTGGGGGGAAAGCATTATAAGATTAATCAGAGTAATTTTAGAAAACCAGACTTGACCTTGAAACAAGATGCAAGCTTTAATGTGAAAGGCAGGTTATTGATCATATCTGTGTCACAATAAAAACCACGTGTTGCAAAGAGTTTACTCATTTTTAATAGGCTGTAAAGTGTGGGAAAAAACTTTCTTTACATCACATGTGTTTCAGTAAAGGGCTTTAGATAAACTCACTTGCCACTAACATCTGGCTCCCAGGAAGCTTGGCAGGGAGCCCCACAAGAGGTACCTAATTCCACACGATCTAACCAATGCCTGCTGTATTAAGTGGGAATGGAAAACAGCCTCAGTAAGGAATTTTTTTCCTGTAGGAAACTGTCAGAGCTCCAGAGAAACAGCCATCACATCACAGGGATCAGGCATAGCACCATGATGATAGGGCAGAAAGGGCTATACAAACTAACATGGGCAGTACTTCCTTATCCCCACAGAGGCTCCTAGACCTGCACCATTCATCATCACCTTCACTTCAGTCTCCTGGCAAATCTGCAAGTTGCAGGTGAGAAAGATGCCTTTACAATAAACAGTCCCCGTGATAAGGCTGAGCTGCTGGTTGCACAATTGCTCTTTTCTGATAACTTGAAAATATTGCACCTTCACTATAGGAACTCTGAGTTTAATTTTCCTGGATTGTTAATTTTTAAATTAGCCTTTTTTTAGTCATACGTTTTCACACTCACACTATTCTTACATACAATTCGCATTTTTATAGAGTCTGAAGGATTCTATAATTTGGAGAAAGTTATTTTAAAGGCATACTAAAAAGGAAACACTACTTGAGTCATCTATCCATAAAGTGCTTTCACTATCATAAGTCTATCCACTGAGAACTCCAAGGGAGACCAAACCCAAATGAATAGCTATCCTAAAAACCTTTTGAGATAGAAGCAATAATTGAAGACCAAGCCATAAGAATCTTTCAGGGCTAGGAAGAAATGCTGTATGACCTATTTGAAATGTGAGCCAGTCTCCCAGTAGGTGAAGGTCCCAAACAGCTTTCTCTGTTTCTAAATAAAGCCTAAACTCAGACATCATGGCAAAGATACTTAATGTGTTTAACACAAGACATGTAACAAATCATTTTAAGTCAGTCATACATTCTAGTTTTCTGTCACTTAAGGGATCTTCCAGAAAATTGGAATCTTGCTGCAAAACCTTGCTTAGTATTTCATTTCTTATTGCAGTTCCAACAAATTGCCACAGAGGTGATGTGTGACTGTTGTAAATTCTCTGTTGAAGTCAATGGCATCACACCAACTCAAATCAACTGTAATGCAAGCCCATCTTTCACACCGTGTTTAAAAATTAAGGTTCAGCACACCACCAAGTTTTCTTCTTACATACACAAAGGTCTGAAAAGTTTACTTCAAGAAACAATTAGCTCTTCCATTCATCCTGTTATCTGTTCATTCAGCGACCAAATCACTGTCCTCCTTCATATTACCCAGGATTCGTGCTTTCTCACATCTCAGGATAGCACACACTGTGGCAGACTGAAGAACCACTTGAAATGATGTATTCATTATTCATTTCCAGAGTTCATTAAATAAGAGCATTTCATATTTGTTTTCTTCATAGCTTTGTGTTTTTGCCACAACTCGTTTTAAATAAGCTAACTGCTGGGTCTCAGTGGAGAAGATCAAGGATGCTGATTATTTCAACATACAGCCAATGTTCTGCTGAAGTTTACACAACAGTATTTCTGCTCCTGAAAGCCCCACAAAACACCAGTGTAAGTAGTAATCACTGCCTGCGGTCCACATCAGCAGACAGTTTGGGAAGGACTCTGTGACAGCCCTCACCAGGGCTTTGGCAAGAGTGGAGTATAACACAGCTTTCGCCCTTGGAAACAGGCGTTCAGGGAAGAGAACAAGCAGCAGGGAAAGGCCATCCTTAGGGAAGCAGGGAAGTCAATACTCTGCCCGGGGGGAAACCATCCTCAGAGAGCAAAGAGTAAAACTTCCATCAGAAGCATGAGGAAGATTACGTCTTCTTACTGAAGACAAAGTTGGAGCAGAGAACTTATTGATTGAAAAATCCTGGTGAGAAAGAACTACTGCCATGGGGAACAGCCAGACACCTAGGTTAAAACTGTGTCCCTAGTTTGGCTGATTTGCAGTCAGGAGGAGATCCCTGGTCTTTTTCTCACATCTACTATCCTTCCTGCCCTTCCGTGGTCTGCACAGTTCATCTCCCCTACACTAGCATTTGATGCAGGACCAGGCAGTTTCCAACAAAACTGAAGCCTGTCAACCACTGCATGAGCTGCTTTTACACTGCTGTCCTCAGAGTCCTTTATATAGCCATCGCATCTGCTTCCTTGGACCCTGGGGGAGGAATAAGCAGCATTGGTGACCTGAGGGACTACCACAGTTGTTTTGCAGAAACTCAGACTGTTATTAAACTACTACATCCTCAGATGATAGACTTGGGTTATGTTAAGCCGTAGAGATTTACAGTTGCCAGCAGGGCAGTACTGCATGAGAAACAGCCTTGACTTTGGCAGGGTGGAACAGGAGGGAGAAAGGGCTGAGGCTCTGGTGAACTGTGCTTCAGTGCTGGCCTCAGAACACACTCACACATGTTAGTGCCTCAGTAGCCCTTCATGTCTCTCAGGAAGGAACTAATCCTGTCAAAGTGCTGCACTTTGGAGAGAATAAGAGCAGCCCTAAAAAGAGGTAGCAATCCTCTGGGGCCTTTCCCAGAAAGGCCACACCTCTCCCCATATCTAGTCTCTCAGGCAAGCTCTTCCTTCCCCTCCAGCTGTCCTCCTCCAGCTGTGCTTATTTTCTTCAGCACTAGAGGAAAAAAACGAATCAAGCACCTGCTGCTGAATACTATGCTGGAGCAAAGGAAAAACTGTGCAAAGGAGCACTGGCACATGTGCTGAACCAGGACTGCAGCAAATCAGTGCTGCCACGTGGCAGCAATGTGCTGATCCCAGTGCCGTGCAGGTTTCCAATCCATAGCAGCACCAACTCTGCCTATATGTATCTTGTTTTCCTATGGGGCTCTGGTTAGTACAGCTTCAAATGTTTTTCTTCCTCCTTAACATGGTTGCACAGAATGAGGCAGTTGAAAAGAAACACAGAGATCCTGGATGTATAGATTCAGACAAGTTATTTTGTTAACAGGGTACATCATTCCTCTCATCAGCTGCCTCCCACCTCCTTTTCCTTCCCCCACACAACAGCCCCTGTTGTTTAGGCACTAATGAAGACAGCAAAATGGTTATAAGACTCTGGGGATCACTTATCAGAAATTCTATTTTCAAGGCCCATTTCATTCACAAATGTAAGGATTTCTCTCCTAAGGATACTCCTCGGTAACTAATTCATTTGAGAGAAGGGATGCAATTCAGGTGAGAAGTGAAGAAATGTCTCTTTGCTGAATTACTACAAAGACATACATGATCAATATTTACCTGCATACTTTCTCACCACCCTACAGGACAGCTCCTCCAACACATGGGAAGAGATGAGTAAGGGTGCAAAAGGAAGAAAGACTATATCAACAGCTCCCACCCCCTTTTACAAGGCAAATACAACTATTAGAAAGACTGTTACATAACCGCACTTTAGCCTGGTGTTTTCACCTGCCACACTCATGATTTACCTGTGCCCAGGTGAGCACTGAGGGGTACTACCACGTGTCACCTTCAAACCATCACTTGGAGCAGGATGAGGTTGCTTTTAGTAAGGCATTTTGTAGCCCACTTAAGAATTTATCAGAGTAGCCTTTGGTACTCTGCGTTCTATAGGAGTCACAGACCCTCAGAAGCTGGATAACTTCAGAAGAGGAGACAGCAGTTACCTTCACATACATATACCAACATTTTGAGATCCTCTACCAAACTAGACCCAAGAACAGTTTCAGCCAACTTGAAAGTTTAAACTTCCAAGCTATTTGGCAAGCTCAGCCTTGCTGGTTTGCCGTGCCCAGGGATTTGGGTTGCATCAGGTCCAGGCTAGCTCCAGCTTTAAACTTGCCCTCTGAGAGGGAGACATGTCAGACCTTGATACTATCACTTTGCTGGTAGCCAAGACTGGTTTTGTTCTCCCAGACGATCTGTCCTATAAGTTAAGATCTGACTAAGCAAAAGGAAACTGGGCCAGTTCAGCTAACCTGTATGTAAGCAAATACAGAACCCCAGTACCCTACACGGCACAGGGGCTTTCAGCCATTTCTGACACAGATGAGGAGCCAATCTACTAAGTCCATTCCCCCTGAAGGCACAATACATCCCACCTCCAATGCCATCTGTGCAGCTCCTTTTAAGCCAGCAGAGAATCTATCCCATCTTCTTCTTCATTCTTCTTGTTCAGTAGGACACTAACTTTGCATATTGTTGTAATAGGGAGGTGTTCTGTAAAGGCAACAACTGTTAAAGGAAGTAGGCAACGGGGCTGGGGTCTGTCAGCTGTGACAACGCTTCAATCTGTCTAATATAATTGATATCCATTCAGCAATTGATGAAATTAGCTGGAGATACTCAAAAGGAAAGACATTCACACCACTAACATTCATTACAAGCCTTAGCCACCTCCCTGTCTCTATATGGGAGAGGCCAAATACTAAATGGATGCAAGAAGTGAACTCTCCTCACTTTATGGATTGAGAACAAGGATAAGATACCTCGGCAGAACATAATGACAAAGGAACCAACATCATATCCCTCCCTCAAGAGACAGATTACACCCTTCCTAGGCAACTTTTCCCCAGTCTATATACCAACCTTCATCAATACTCTGTGTGCTTTGGAACATCTTCTGAAGTATTAAAGGACTTCTCTTGCTCTAAGAGGGAACAAAGCAATGGGCTTGTTCGATCCATACTGCTTTTGAAGACTCTACAAGTGAAGTAATCTGTGCAATCTGCTCTACTGAACCACAGGGAATACAAAGACACCTCTGTTGCTACTGAGAGCAGTTCAGAGATAAACATAAGCAAACAGAAAACTGCCAAAAATAGGGGTCACAGAAAGAGGTGCTATCATGATGGATTTTCCCCAGAAAGTAAGCTAAACAGTAATCCTGCCCCAACACCAGTTAGTAACTGTCAATAGGTTTTCCTGAAAGCTCATTTAAAGTCTATTTTCAGCAGATCTTTATTACAAACCTGTTGCCCGTACAAGGAGAGCGTGAAGCATTTTTTCCTTTTGCATCACTGTCCTACAGCTGGTGTGGGATTACAGCTAAGAGCTGCAGAGCCCTTAAGAAAAGGACAGAAGACAAATGGACATGCAGCATCCCATGTAGTCTGCTGTAGCCAGCCCAACAAATGCATTTGGGTTTGCACACAGCAAGCAGCCACCTGCCCTTCATTAAAAGCCTTGCTGTCGCCCACTCTTCCTGGGAAAGCTAGCTGTCACCATCGCAAAGAACTGACATTGCAGGCTGGTGCCAGTACTGGCGCTTTTCCTTTCCTGGTTAAACAACAGCAGTCCCCTTCATACTTGAGTGAAATCTGCAATTAAGAATTCATTAGGGGTCAGATCTCTAATTGGCTTCTCCCAGGGGAAAGGGAGAGACTCAGCAACCTGTTGTGTACTCTGAGAACTAAAGGGGACTCCAGAAAAATGATGCTGTAGGAAGAGGCACTTGGGTCCTTTCCTGTTGGGGCAGGAAGTGCAAGGGAAGAGGAAAAATACATCCTCCACCAACAGGAGAAGATATCTTAAAGGTTTTTCACCTAATATTGACTGGTTTAGCTTTTTGAAATTATTGTCTTTTCCTCCGAATACTTGCAAGACTTAATAAAAATAGGCTTTCTGAAGCAGCCAGCTGCTGCCTGCCATCTCCCCCACACCTATACAAAAGCAATACAGAGAGTGGGCTAAGTTACTGCAGCATCTTCCCTTGCTTTGTTTTATTTTTGGTTTTATGTCTTCCTCCAGTTTTCAGAACAACTCCTGCACACCCCTGTCATTTCAGACCCATTTCCCCCAGTGGATTTCAGATTCTTGTGATATTTCAATCCTTGGATGAAAATGTCAGGACAGATTATTTTGTTTCTTGACCTCATTATCCTTTTTATTATTTATTTTCACCAGGCTTCTGAAAAGTGCTTTCTTCTGAACAAAGTCACAACGACAGCAGGGCCACATTGTACACACAGTCCTATTTCTTCTGACCAGAGTTTTGATGCTGGTTAGTCTATTCTGCTACAGCACAAGTTGCACTTAAGTCGATCCCTTCCCTCAGCACAAGTCAAACAAACCACTCTTGGACCATGTGCTCCAGAAATGGCAAACATAATGCATCAGGACTTTGTCCATAAGATAAATTATGCCATGGAAGTGAAGAAAGGATAGTTGGGCAAGTTAAGATTTTGTTTGGTTCATTTCCACTTAGGATCTTAATCCTATTACCTACTGTTGATATAATTTCTCATTAGACCACCCTTGTATTTTATGAAGAAGTCAGCGTGTTCATCAAGGTATTTCCAATCTAATATTCCTAGTTGGTTTTGACTCATGGAAGAGCAAACTAAGCCTGAAAACAAGTAACCAACCACCAAGCAACCTCTGGTCTTTAACCATCACTGTTGTCTCTCACACTTGACTAAAGCACTGTGGGAAATATTCTATAGTCCTTATCAAACACCATGCATCAAAGCCTTCTGCATGGAAAGACAGCAGCAGTACCCACAAGTACCAGGCTATGCAATATTTTGCTCTTTAACCATACTGTGTCTCACAGTAGAGAAGCAGCTGTAAAATCACCACAAATACATCCTCCTGATTCTTCCAGCCCTCCCACCAAGGTGATCCAAGACCATTATCCTACAACTTCTCCTTTTCAAGGGGTACATTGTAACCTCTGCTCAAGAAGGACAGTTCCCATCACTGTGTGGCGTGGTAGGACAGCTCAGTCAACTCCACTCTTACTGGCCTCTTTGTCTCAAAAGTTCATTGAACTGGTGGAAGATGAAGGCTTAAGTTAATCCCAGGTTGCACTCGAAATAAGCAGCTAGTGATGGCGAACACACACCCCCCACCCCTTCATGGGTTACTGCCTTCCCCTAGAGGACAAAGCAATGGTTTTACTTATTTTAATGTACCACTGTTTCACCGATCAAAGCTAACAACCATTTGCCCTAGCTGATCTCTGCCTCTACCTTTGAGGTGTAATATCTGAGGACTCCCCAATCCCCCAGAATCTCTCCCTCCATGCATGGATCCTCAGTGTTTTTTCTTTAGATCAGAATATGATTCCACAATATAATGACATTTTTTTGCTTGACTTCTGATGAAGACTGGGCACATGAATTTGTGTTCCCACTTCACTTATTCCCTCTCCCCCTCACCCCAGAATTTTCTTGTACAAAATTAACTATTGAGTTGAGTAGGCCACTTCATACTCAGACAAACAAGATATTTGTCACAAACGTGACTAGCTCTCCCCACCCAAAACTTGACCTAACACTTCACCTTGTATGACACACTTCTGTTCTCCACCTTGCTTTACCTTGCCTAATATTTTCAGGTATCCTGAAGAGCCCTCATTTTTCACTGCACAAAACAGAAATGGAACAGCAGAGAAACTAGCTCAGCCCTTTTAAAAATTATAGGCAAAATAATTGTTGTGACTACTGTATCATAACCAGTAGTTCTGGAAGAATAAAATTTGGAACTTTGCCATACACAGATGGATTCCCTAAAACAGCACTGAATTTCACTTCCACACAATGGTCAGGTATTTCATCTTCCAGCCAAGATGTGCAGCAAGGCAAAAGCAAAGACTTTCCATTAAGAAAAATCTAATCCCCATTTCTCAGATGACAAAAGGTAATTCACAGGTAGACAGGTTTACCTGCAAAGCTTAATGTAGCAGACAGGAATATCATGATCTCCTTCCTTCCATCTCCTCACAGCTTCCACAGAGAATGAAAGCAGTTTTGAACCCAATCTTGACCCGATGTACTGCTCCAGGAAGGGAGACATCAGAAAGAGAATTTTCACTTTGTTGGCCTTGATAAGCATTAAGAATTCAGGGTTTCATTGACATTGTTTGACTACTGATACCTAAGTAGTCTTTCTTGAAAAGTTCCAGACCTAACAATAAAAAATGTTTTAAGATTAGAAAAGAATGTTTAATTAATGAATCACATGCTTTGTCCTGCCAAAGCAGGTTCCTGCAAATAGTTTAAGAACTGTGAGTGAAGCTCATGCTTTTATGACTATGGGCTTTTCCCACATAAAAAAACCACACTGAGTTTGGATATTCTTTCTTACCTTTCCCTCATCTAAAATAAATATTATAAAATATTGATACTTCACTTGGACATACATATCTACAGAGTACCAAAACCCAATGATCCATGTAAGCAGTCTTCTGTAACAGCAAAGTTAATAGAAAAATTGATAATGACTCTTGGACCAAGTCACCAACCCTGCAGATCGCCTTAGAGTTGTTACAGCAAAGTACTGGCATTCCTACGGTTTGGGGACTGCAGCCATTGGCTCAGTCTTCCTTCAATCTGATGGTTTAGGTTCGATGGCCATTGGGAGTATCCTCAGTGTTTCTGACCACTTTCCAAAGGAGTCCTTGGGTGTTTACCATGTGGTCCGAACTAGTGGTTAGAACTAATTTCTAACATGAGGAGGTTTTTCTATTTGAAATCTTATTCTTATGTGCAGTTGCATTTTGCATAGAACATACAGCTTGCAATGAGATGCTAGGAGCGTACAAAATACTGGGTAAGCATCTTTACCCAGTGGACTGCCCAGTTTCTGGTTCATGTTTGCATGGCCATTTAGCAATGCAATGAGTACACTGCTCTACCCAGCATTCCTACCACAGAATGCTCTCAATACTGTCTGTATATAGCAGCATACGTGCACAGGAAAGTGTACCACACTGACGGCAGTCTAGCCAAATAAGCCAAGTAGGAACTGTAATGAGCAGACAAGGTAAACTGGTGTATCTTGCCATAATGTCCCCAATTAGTCAGTTACAAGACTATCTCTAGAAAAAGAAAAATCAAGATCAGAAAACATTTTTTTCCTCAGAGAGAGGTTATGACCTGAAGCACATCAGTTTAAGTACCTCCCAGGTCTCTTGGGTTAAAAATCATAGCCATTACCTTGTACAGCCTTGGAGTTCTCAGCATACAGGGAATGTCTACTGAAAGCAGAAAAGCATAGATCAGAAATGGCTGTATTCTACTGCCTTTTGCCAGTCTCTTCTATTGTAGACTACAAACTCACGGGGACATGGTATCTCAGTCATTATATTTGCATACGGCACAAGAGAAGCTATGTTAATCTTGCTTTAGGCACTACTGTCCTGTTAATTATTTAGAATGGCAGCATTATATTAAAATTGATACAACCCACCCTCCCAAAAGCCCCAGTGCTACCCCCCTTGGAAAGTGCTCTATACCAGAAAAGAAAAATATAGGATTTCTATAGTGTTAAAAAAAAAAATAATCAACTTATAAAACTCATTAGCTGAACTGTAACTCTTAAGATTCAGATTATGGCCTGCTGAGTGCACCTGCACTGAAAGAGAGGGATAACTGCTTCGCATACAGTTTTTCTGTTACTCTTCAGAAGCTGTCCCATAAGCACTCGCTGTTGCAAAACTACAGTTTAGCTCTATGGGATGGTTTGCAACAAAAAGAATACTCTGCTAGAAGCTTCTCGCTCTTCCCTGTATTCTGATTTTTAGTGCAGGCAGGTGGAGCTGAGGGCTCCAGCCAGCACGCAGCATTTTGCTGGCTAGGGATGCAGCAGTCTGCACAGTGATTGCTCAGGGTATGCAGAGAGAGTTGATAGCAGATTGATTTTGAAAGATCTTTAATACAACCAAAAGAATAGAATTCATTTACCCAGAAGATAGAAAAGACCTTTTGCAATAATATCAATAAAATCTCATTCAATCTCTACCCCCCAAATCCCCACTGCAAATTTAGCAGTGATTTATTATTAGCTGGCTGAGATAAGCAATTAAAATAGAACATTAGAAGATACTTAGGTGAATTCAGCACCTTGTGTGGATATATGGCAATAAATCTGTTCTCTGGCAGCGTGTGGGAGAATTCCTCCCTACTGTGGATTCATACCCAGTATCAGGCAAGGCTTCACTAGCTTACTGCCAAATAAGCAGTGGGACTGGTGCATAGGATGGCAGCAGTCCCAATCTCTATGCAGGAAGAAAACAGTGCCAGTGCTAATTCTTCATACAGGTAAACTAGAGGCATCTCCTTTTCTATAAGGAAATGTCATGCCAGATATTAATACACACAGGCTGCTTCTCCCTTCAGCCTATGCTATGCTGTTTTCTGTTTGTTATTGAGGAAGATAAAAACCAGCAAATTGTACAGAGCCTTGACACACACCACACCCCCCAACAATACCAGCCAATATCACCAAGCAGCTCACTTTAAAAAGTCAAATTCCAATATCCTTGCTCACACCCAAGATGTTTCTCCAGCTTTTAATATAAACAAGGCTGTGCGATGACCTGTGCAATAAAGTAGTTAAGAGTGGGACTTTTTGGGTAACCCCTGTGCCAACACAAGAGGGCACCGCAGTGATGCCCTGTCCATGCAGGGTCCTGTCCGGGCTCCTAACGGAAAGAGAATTATGTGGGGAATAGGGAAAGAAATTGAGAAGCCCAAAAAATTCCTGGGAGGAGCCCACAAAGCTAATCAAGCAGAAAGCCTAGCATATGATCCAGCTCCCCTGACACTGGTAGGGCAGCTCCTACTCTGGCAAGCTCTGTACCGTTGCAATCTTCAGCCCATTTTCTACCCCCTGTGGCTGGAGGCGTAAGTGCTAGAAGCAGAGCTTTTAAATAGCTGAAAGCTAGAAAGCAAATAGAGTGTGCTCCAAAGGGATCAGTTTTAATTTCTTTGAGTACTGTGTATTTGGGGCTGGACTCCCAATGAATTCAAACAGATGAGTTTACTAACAAGCACAGTGCTGCTAAAACCTCCCAAATGAATGATTCCTGCCTTGAAAGGACCTTGGCTGTAGCACAAAGCTATTTCTGCCTTAGCATGATCGATTCTGCAAACCTGCTCCTTTTTTGTGCAGATCTTGGATCAACTGAAGGGTACGTTCTGCAGAGAGACTCCGGTGCTGAGACAGAAAGCAATGTACATAGCAAGGCACTAGGGCCACGTGCCAGGTGACTCACAGGAACAAGGAGACACTCAGAAACCAAATGAAAGAGCTTAACTACTCCGTCTGGGCCTTCCCTGCAGACTTCTCATACTCAAAGGCTCACTGCCTTTGAAGGCTCCTGCCCACTGGGAACAAGAGCAGCTCAGCTCCCCGCTGCAGCACAACAGCCACAGTCCTGCTGGCCCCAAGGAGATCTGCACCATGTTGGGGCATGGCTGGAGAGGCAGGAGGAGCATCCCCGCATAAGAAGGGAGAAAGACAAGCTGCAACGATGCTATTTTCATATCCAGACTCTTCTTGCAGAAAAGCAGAGAAATTACTTTGGGCATTACGCAGCTGAATGTCTCATCTGCTATGGGGACAGGCAGAAGTGTCTCCTGTTCTCCTTGAACTATTACAAACAAGAGTCAAATATAAACCTCACCATATCTTTATCTTTTTTGCATGGCTGCTGATCCCACAGGAATAAGTCACTCCCAGGAATGAATCTGGTGTCTACTTTGGATCCCCTGATGAGTAAGCACTCACAAAGTTTGGAGTAAGGACAAGACTGAAGCATGTCAGGTACTGAGTGACAGTCCCATGATGGCTTGATGTAGTCAGTTCTGAGAAGTGGAGGCAGCATTAGTACTCCAGGGTTAAGCCCCTGAGCAGACAACATCCCTCACCCCCAACCACTGTGCCATTGCAAAGACCAAAATAATTTTTCTCTCATTAGCTGTTCTTTAGAGTCAGACAGACCTCACAGCTTCAGCTCACAGTTGCTTTTTTAGGGCTCTCTTCCATCCTCTACTCTTTGCCTCTTCCTGCCTTTTTGAAACGCTGCCCTGCACACCAAATTGCACCCTTAGCCTGTTATGCTGAGCAGCCAAGTCACAGACAGCAGCAGAGAGGCAGTCTATCACCCAGCAGCTAAGGGTCAGCCTATACATTAAACCCTTCATTTCTGGCTTTCCTTTAAGAGTGGAGAAAAATAACTGGTTGACAGACATACCACAAAGACTTAAACCACATCCTTCAGATACAGGAAAAGTCAAAGAGAAAACCATAAGTCTAGATCATGATAAGGTCAGGTTCAGGTGTGGGGAAGAAGCTGCTCTGCAGTTCACTGTGCCTTGGAGGTGCTCCAAAGGCCCACACTACACCTCTCACTTCCTAGCTGACCAGCAAAAGACCACTGTCCCTTTGCTAAGCATGCTACCATAGAGGTGATATCAGGTCCATTTACCTTGGGCCTTTTCTTCCACCAAGACTCACATTGCCTAAGGGACACGAGAAGTCCTCATCTCCTCTACTCAGCTGCAGAGTCAAAGTAACAGCTAGCTCCTAGCAGAGCATTCCCCAGCCTGCAGCATCTTTCAAGCCCATAAGAAAAGTGCCAGGGGCAATGGCCTATTTTGATCTCCCTGTTACCTGGATCATCATGGTCATGAGGAAAATATTACTCATGAGCCATAGCTTAGGAGCCATTGCTTCAGCTGTAGTAGCAACCCTAAAGTACAAGGCAAATACATAATTAAAATACATCATTTCTCTAGTCAGCTTTTATCTCCACCTCATTGTTTTTGAAAGGTGTTGGGAGATGACTGAGAAAGCTCAAGTCTCTGGACACTTTCACAAGCATTTTTGACACAAGTCAGAGACAGAAATGCCACGTGCCTGCTCCAAGGACAACAGCAAGAGAGGTGGCACTGCTGTGGGCACTGATGAGAGCTGGGGAAGGCAGCTGAGCCTGGTAAGGGCTGTAATGGGCTTAATAGGGGGTCACATGGTAGGCACCATGTTCACCTGGGCATGTTCATTTGTGGTCTGTGCAGGCTCCTCTTAATAAAGGGTCTTTTTTTTGACAAGTGAAAGCACTGCAGTCTGACTTGTGGGTGGTTGCTCAGACAGTCTTCAAGTAGTGAGGATTTTTCCTGCTTAGGAAGCAATCTCTAAGGAACTATTTTTAAGTGATCCAATAGCAACCCATATCACCCCTCACTCCAAAGCAGTCTACAGACCTGCATTGAAGTCCACAGGAAAACTCCATTGGATTTTGGATCAGGCCTTCTCTTTCTCCAGTCCTTTCTTCTTGTTTTCTTGCGCTGCAAGAACACACCTCGATCAGGCAACATGAAAGCTTTCTCCTCAGTATGCTAACACACCCAAGCCTGACCTTTAACACCCCCTGCCAAGCCAGGACTGGGCTTCGCAGTAGTGCAGGGTGTCAAGTGCTATCACATTCAAGTGTTTGGTACTTGCATGAAAAACGTAGGCGAGGGAGTAAGCTGACATCCTCAAACTCAGCTTTGTATTATTCATATAGCTCATGTGAGAGCAAAGCTTACTAATCACTCAAGAGGAGTCCGTATTGTGCATATTTTAGAAACAAGCAGGTCAAAGAACACTCCTTAAAACACTAGAGGCAAGAATTAGGTTGACAGAAGTAGAGGTTTTCCTGAGCTGAGCTCTGGTTCCTTAAAATATTTTGAATGTTTATTAGTTTCTCAGGAGAGGAGAGGAAAAATATTCCATATTCAGAAGCTGGGGAGTTCTTGACAGATTAGCTTCCCTCACTTGCAATTTTCAACAAGTTTCACCATTAAAAAAAAAAATAAAAATCAATTATTTGCAGAACACTAGGAGGGAGGAAGGGAAATTGAAATAACTCTCAGGAAGTTTCCAGGGCAGTTTTCACTCCCATTTAAGAGATATATTAAGACATTGACCCATAAATTCACAGAGATAGTCTTCCTGTTAGACTGATGATGCATAAGAGTCCTTTTTGCCTCAAACCAGGCTGAGAAATACTGCCAGAAGTAATTTAAACATACTGCTATGTATATGGAAGCTGAGGAACACAAGGGTTAACACCTTTGGCTAAGTATCTGGCTGGTCTGCCTCAAAACTCAGTCCTTCTATTTTATAGAGTAAACCTGGTCCCCTTTGAGTCATCTGAAAGGCGACACCCTGTCCAGGTGCACATCCACATGACAAAAAGTTGACATCATGGCCCAGAAGAGCACTTGCCATTTCCCCTTGAGTGAGTTCCCTGTCTGACGTACTCCCCTTTTGGGCAGAGATTAAACAGACACATGAGGCTTGCCCAAGAGCCCTTAGTGACAGAAATGACTCTCCAAAAGGATTAGCAAGCTTACATCTTCACCTAACAAACAGAATCCTCCTCTCCACGCAGTTGCCCTGTTGGCTTTCCGGGCTCTCCTTGGAGAGGTAAATTACAGAGGCAGCATCAAGTCCCACTGGGCAGATATATAGTAAACAATAAGTGAGAATCAAAATGTTTACCACCTTAATGGCAGGGGGAAAGCAACAGGAACAGGGACAGAGATAGATTCAGCCTCAGTTTAAATAGGGAAAGAGAAACATGCAGCAACCTCAATGCAGCATATTCTGTAAGACACCGTTGAGGACTGTGCCAGCCAGTGCCCAGAGGGAGGTTTGCACTTGTGTACCTCAGTCCAAAGCACTAATTTTCAAGGTGGAAACAGCTTTTTCCAGAAGAGTACAGCTGTTCAATAGCCAGGCTAGGAGCAAAACCCAGGTTCCTGCCCTTCTTCTAGAGCCTGGTCTCTTCCACCATTCTGCACAGCAAATAGCAAGAGAATTTGCCAAGGCGAAAGAACCATTTCTTGCACAACAGTAAAAATTAGAGCAAGAGGAGTTAACCAAAAGTCACAATGGAGCAAGTACAATAAGCAGCTTGTTCTGATGGGCAGTAAACACTTGTGGACTCTATAAGGAACAGTAAACCAACCTGTCTGACATATATAACAGAGTTAATTGTTCTGGAGTAATAGCTTATGATGAGCAGTACAGTCCCTAGATCCATAAACCTTGGATCTCGAGGACATCTCCCAAGGTTACGCCCATCTGTCAAAGCCATCACCCTCAGCTTTTGAATCGCATAACCCTGGAGGTCCTCTAACACTACACCTGGAGTCAGGCTCCAACTCTCTCCTCAGAGAGGGACTCAGTTTAACATCAGGTTTTTCAGTGAAAGCAGAGATGATGGCTGAGATAGCCCTCACACAGCAAGGCCTCAGGGGCAAAAGAATCCCTGGGACTGTGCTCCATTTTAAAACACACACTTGTGTGCCTGGCTGGACTGCACATCTCTTGTTGTTGTTTAGTCTAACAGAGGATGATCTAAAGTCCTGTTGTGCAGCAAGCAGCGCTCAGATAAAGACTTAATAAGCGAGGAAGTTTTTCCTTCTTTTCTTGGATCATTTCTATGGGTGCCTGAGATTATTGCAAACTATTGCATCAACACTGACTCACTCCCTCCTTTGCATGTCTAAATACAACCCATCCCCTTTGCAAAATTTTGGCATTCCATTGAACTAAAAAATATTAAGAGGAGATAAAAAAATCCAACAATGTTACTCACAGCATCTCGAGTCACTTAGTCTCAACTTGAATTTTAACTACACAATCAGACAGCAGCACTAGCTGTTACATCAGGGGTTTGGAAGCAAAGGAAAAGGAGGAGGTGAAGCAAGCCCAGGAGACAGCCAAGAGGAAAACATCTTTAAAGCTCCCCTGAACTGGTGACACTTACCTGTTTGTTCTGTTTTATGCCTCTGGGTTTCTCTGAAACAAAGAAGAGCAATTATGAAGTGACCCACTTTCCCCCTGTTTAGCGTAAGGAGGAAACAAGGGGAAGGGAAAGAAGAGGAGGAGAGGGAAAGTTGTAGAAGGATAATATCAAAGGGGAGAGAGAAGGAAAAAAAAAAACCTTACAGAAGGTAGGAGGGTAAATTGTGATGACCCAGTTTAAAGGAAGAGCAGGAACTAGACCTACTAACAGTCAACACCTTCCCACACACTCTTAGGAAAGGAAGCAGCAAGGGAGAAGAACAAACTCAGTGCTTACAGCACTTCTTTGTGCTACAAACTCATTCCTCCAGGACAAAATTTGTTCAGAGGAAGCTCCACAGCAAAAGAGGACACCTCTCCCATCAGCCCTTTTACCTGCATGAGGGAGGGACAGAGCAGCAGAAGGCATCCTGGTTGGGATGGAGCAAATCAGGGCCAGGTGGTAAAAACCAATGCCAAACGAGCTCAGTCAGTGTGCGCTAGTTGAGGCTCCCTCACGGGTGGGGGCGGGAACCACTGAAAATGGTACATCGTTCTCCTTGTAAAAGAACCAATAACACACGTGGCAACACATGTTAATGTCAGAGGAAATCACTCAACCTGATGGCATGATCTGACATGACAGCTCTAGCCTTCATACTGGTTTGGGCCAGCATCTTCAGGAGATCGTCAGCTGCTGTGGCTTTCACCATTTGCTGTGACAACTGGTGGCCCTGAACTGATAACTCTGCAGGGAAGCCTAAGAGGTATCTACCTTCTAGACAGAAACCAACATCTGGGAGGAGAAGGGGTGTTCTAGTTTGCTTTACATTTTTGTCTTTTGCTTCAGGATTCACGAGGGTTTTATTTTCTTCCTTAAATCCTATTTACTTCACTTGGTATAATCAGACACAACTTGAATGAAGTTAGTACTTCTGTACCACTTCACACCATTTAAAAATGGTGAAACAGTGTAATAAATACATGCATTATGTGGGTGGCAATTATAACCATAAGGGAAGGACTAGCCATACCCTCATCTCCAGGTGAGTTATTAAAAATCATAAGCCAGCTTGTTGAACTCATCACAGCTCCATTGATTTCAAAGCCTGCAAACAGAGAGAATTGCACTTCTCAGTTCCAAAAGTCTGCTCACAGTTGTAAATAGCTTTGTTTCCTGCAAACTAGCAATATCCCCCAAAAGCATAACCTCATTCTAAGCATGGATTAAACTGGCTTGTTTGTTTGCACTCACTTAAAGCTTAGGGATTGAACAGAGCATATGGCCAAAATTCTGTGGGGAACTACAAATATATTATATTACATTGTGTGCTAATACATTGGTGTGCACTACTGTGTTTTCATGCTCACAGAAAAGTTAGGCAAAAGAAACAAGTGGAGACTGCAGCACCAAACAAAGGTCAATTTTACTCTGTACGCTGTAAAATTAAACAGTGATGAGGCACTAAAAAAGCCTTAAAATGACAAATGTGAAGATGGATTTTTCAAACTGTTATCCCACATCTTTGTTGTTGCTGTTTCTACAGGCAAAAAATGCCTGTGATGCTCCTTTGCGGAGCACTGTGTGTGAACGAGGCACTGACTCGCTGTGGTTGGCAGGAGTTTGGGGGTCCCTGCTCCAGCTGCTTGCTTGGTTGCAGTGGAGCTAGCTGAATTTTGAGTCTGTTTCTGCACCCATGGCCTGAGGCAGTCTGAGCTGGGCTCCGAGGGCTTGGCATCTGCCTCCTTTTCCTAGGCTTGAACATAACGCCTAGTTGACAACAGCTTTACTGAAACTGGCCTTACTCAGCCAGTGCCAGCAATGCCCAGAAATGCTGCTGGAGGAGCACTGGGTATTTTCAGATCAGAGATGCCTCATGCCTTTAGATACCTTTAGGTTTACACAGCAGCCAGAAGGAGTTTTATCCATGGCTTGATTTTCACACCTCTCAGTTCAGCCTGCATCCTGCTTTGTGGGTCTTCCGTCCTTCCGTTCAGCTTTTAGACAAGTGTTTGAATGGTTCCCTAGTTAAGGTTACATGCGCAAGAGGAGAATTCAAATCTGATGATGGTTTATTCCATGAAAAATGGAGTTTAACCCTTACTTGCTGTCTCTGACACAAGCACATGGACACACCCGTGTCTGTATCTCCTTTCCTCCATAAAACATAGAGCAAGTGATCCTCTTCCTCCTTCCTCCATGTCCAATACCTTTGTGACTCTCTCTGTGCTAGTGGGATTTGTCCAGAGCCACCTTCTCATGGCAGTTGAGCTTGGCCTAAAACCCCCATTGTCAAGGCTCCTGGAGACCTCAGACTAGTCACACCTCTGTGCCAGATAATAGACCCTTGAGATTTGATTATGTTGTGACTACTTGTCCTTTACACATCGGTTAATAGGTATTCACAGTCTGGCATTGCTGGAAATGATTCAGTCAAACCAGACAGTGGAGCTGTGGGAGGGCACCCAGCCAAGGCAGGGGGAGGTGGGGTCAGCAGTGGAGACCCAGATTCACTGAGTATTTAAGTCCTAGTTGCTCTTTAAGCAGCTAGTTGGGAATCAGGTACCAAAACACCTTTGGGGATCTGGCTCTGCACATCTAAGAGAGAAATCAGGAAATTGGTGGCGACTCATCTCTGAGGGTTTATGTTAAAATTGTATTTTAAATCTCCCTATTTTTAAATGTAAGCCTCAGGGGAATCTTGGCTTGGCTTGAATTGGAGCACCCTAACACAGACAGGTCCTTAAAAAAGCCCACAGCTTAACTGTGTATCTAGAGATACTGAAAATGTAGGGGGAAAATGAAACTTAGGCCTAGATATTCCCCCAAATTTACTTAGAAGCAGCCTAGAGCACATAGACGCAAGTGCCACTGATGGTCAAAATTCAGTAGTTGCATAAACAACAGTGAGTGACACAAAATAATTAGGAGTTTGGCACAGAGGGTTTGATCCTCAAATTGTTCTGATTGCAGAGCCCTTAACAGACTGGGACAAGCCTTGGCATCTAAGCCTGGGAAAATGCAGAAATCAGAGAGGCTGTGAAATGTTCAGTGCCAAAGCAGGTATATTTTTCCTCTCTTTTTTGCTTTCTGCCCTAGTTCAATTTATCTCCCAGCCACATACTTCAGGCATAGATGAGCAGCACTTGGATAAATGAGGTATTTCCCTCTCTGCTGAGAAAAAGAAAAAAGAAAATGTCTGAGGAAGGTGGAAGGTATTGAGGTGGTCTTTGTGTTATCACTGACTCCAGGAGAGCCCATGAATTACATCCAGGACCCAGTGACACTGCTCAGCACTTTGGTGTTTTGCTTGCTTAGCTGCCTCACAGCCCAGCTTTGCAGCATACAGGCTTGCGTGTTGGAGGCTGAAGGTGATTCTGTGAGCAGCCAGAAAGCTTCCACTGCCCGCGATCAGACCTCAAATTGTGGACAAAACAAGGGCTGTCGTTTTCTCCCTACTAACATACTGCAGTCTCTGCCCTTCATCGGCTCCTGGCCAGTAACATGGGAACCCACCTCATGCCACTCACATACAGGAAAGCATGTTCCCTGTCTCATAATTCACGAGCTGTGTCCATAAGTACTGGTTGTTCATCTTACTGAATATTTGCTGGAATGATTAGGAGGGAGCTGAATCATTCTTAGACCAAATTCTGGTTTTCTCTTTCCTCCTGCTTAATTTTTAGGCTTCACTTCTCACAGCTCTCCTGTACACAGTGTGAAATGAGTGTTTAAATACTATCAGATAGAGTCAATAAATTCCCCATGTGCTTTTTTTTTTAAAAAAAAAAAAAATCCCCCACAAAAAAAACACCTCAAAGGATGCTAGAGAATCAGCTACAATTGCTTAGCACTTATTGCGACAGAAATCCTAGTGCTGCGGTGCAAAAGGCTGCCCCCCCTCTGCAACTCCTGGGATAGAGGCATCCGCGTTCCTGAACAGCGCAGAATATATCCCTTCCGTTGTTCATTTTAAGAATAACTGTAGGAAAGGTAGTTGGTCCTCCTAACCTTACAGGCAATGTTCATGATTTATTTAATGATTCTGCCCTATGTTGTTTTATTAAAATATGTGATTTCTGCTGCAGCAGAGCTTGAAAATGAATCTTAAATTGAACCCAGTTTTCTCACTGGAAATCTACCTTTTATCCTGCTCCCACCCCCTCCCTTTTACCATCCCTTATCCCTCTTTCCCTAAGTTATGCTGCATTTTACTTTGCCTCCACTGCATTTTCCTCCCTAGCTTTTGATACGAGGAGCCAAATTCATCCCTGCTGGTATCCAATGGACTGAAATTCTTCTCAAAGGCATTACTGGGCTGAATCCAAACCCAGCCAGCATTTTGCAGTGCTAGTGGCTTAGTCAAAACAACAGTTTATAATTCTTCTTTTCCTTTCCTTATCTACTGTTAATATGAATTATTAACAAGTACTAGTATTGCTCTTTTGAAAACCATACTTAATTTCAAAACCACCTATCAGACAAGCTGTCTGACTGAAAATTTCTTTTTAACTTTCTGTGTGCACTAGGAACTCGCAAAGCACAATGCGTGCGCACGGACAGCCTGGATTTCAGACCAAGACTCACTCTGGGATTCCTCTCGCCATCTGCAGTGCATACCTAACTGAAGTGCTGGGTACTATTAACCCATGCATGAGCTGGCCAGAAAAGGTTTGCTTTCCCAAACTGCCATTTATGACACTAAAACTGTTTCATTATCAGACTGCTGTTCCAGACCCCTCACCTGTGTGTGTGTGTGTGTGTGTGTGTGTGTCTGCACAGTGTTAATCTTACACCGTTAGTCTGTATTTACAGCCCTTAAACCTGACAGGTTCTCCCTTTCCCTGCGGTTTTCATGTGCACAGCTCATTAGATACTCTAATGCAGCAGGGAGCCCCTCTTGCCTGAGAATTCCTTTGTTGTATATTTAGCAAACTTTTGACTGCTTCCTTCCAAATGAGACTGAAGGACATATTTTCGTAGGAGAGGGTGAGAATTGCAAAGCACGATCTACAGTCACGTTTTTCTGTGGGGAACTACAGAGCAGGGGAGGAGGAATCACCCGCAGTTCTCTATCCTTCCCCCCCCCCTTCCCTCCCCTCCCCTCCCCTTCCCTCCCCCACCCCCATACAACCATAACACGAGATGAACGCACTCCAAAATTCAGCTGCATAGCCTTCCCTCTCTTCCGGTTTTCCTTGTCATGTCAAAAGGGGGGAAAAATACGATAAGGGTAGAATTATTGCTAATATGGGACTGGTGTTTTGACTCCGTCAGTCCGCAGACTATTTAGAAAAGCCTGTATGCATGGTGTCAGAGTTAAACATAGCCAGTGCTCAGTTATTGCTCACAGGAGAGGCTCAGACAGCGAAGAGGGAGGCATTGCTACTTGTCTGTAGGTCTGGATGGTTCCATAAATGAACACATGAAGGCTTGTGGAATGAAAAGGAAGGGATGACTGAGGTTATGAAAGAGCGTCGCACTTCAGATGCAATCCCCATCCTTCATTAAAATTCCCATTAAGAGATAAATTTTACAAAAATACAACATTTTGTATGAAATGAAAGGATTTCCTCCCCATTAGAAATCACAGTGGAGACAGCTCCATTTGCTCTAAATTAGGTACGCTCTGAATGAATATTTTAATTAATCCGTTATAAATAAGCCAGGCTCTTTCCTGGAACAGAGTTACCGTTTTCTTCCTCGGCAGCAGTGGGATGTGCTCACTCTGCTGTGTGTATGCATGTACGTGCCCAGGCTTTTGTTTGTTTTTAATTTCTCTCTCTCATTTTTGAACCCGTCCCTCAAATGATCAGTTACAACACATGTCCTTAACCGTGGATTTGCTCGTGTTTGGCTGCTCTTACTTAGGGGAGGGAGGAGAGGGGGAATAATCAGATCAACACACCCAGACCCCTGGCAGCATGTTTTGAGAAATAAAAAGAAGGAGAGAAGGAAGAATTCACACATAAAAATAGAAGCCCACGTAGGTTGGCCATATATGGAGTACCGGGGACTTCAGAGGGATACCCTCTTCGGACCACCCCTTTGGCGGAGGAAATCACTGCTGCAGGAGGCCCCCTTCCCCCCTCCCCAGGCTGTTCGCCAGCAGCCGTGCTCAGCCCCCAGCCCCGGCCCCGGCCCCGGCCCGCGGGTGCTGCGCTCCGCACCGCACCGCTCCGCTCCGCGCCCAGGGAGGCCGCAGAGGGGCGGTTGCGGAGAGGCGGTGGGGCCGCCTCGCCGGCGGTGCGCGATGCGCGGAGCGGTGCAGCGGCGGCGGTGATGACTCAAGCCCGCCCGGCCCGCTCTGCCCCCCTCCCGCTCCCGCCTCCCCCCCCCCCCCCCCCCCCTCCTCCCGCCGGGGAGGGCTATTAAAAGCTGCTGACGTAGGAGCGGACGGCCATCTTTGATGAGGGCACGGCTCCCGATCCATTGAAGAAGGAGACCCGGGGAGGTCAGCAGCGGCTGTCCTTGCCTCCCATCTGCGGCACCGACCCACCGACCCCGCAGCCGCGGCCCGGCGTAGCGCTCCATAAGCAGAGGTAAGGGTGGGACACCACCGAGGGCACCGGCTGCGCAGGGGGGAGGGGACGGTATTTACGAAAATGAAATCAAAAAAAGGATATATTTAAAGAGGGACCTGTTCGGCTTTTTGTCTCCAGCCTCTGGGCTGCTACGGGGATGGAGGAAGACAGGGAAAAGGGGTGTAATTTCTCCGCCAGCCTCGTCGCCGGCTGGAGTCAGGGGAGGGAGTCGGGCTCTGCCTCTCCGCCGTGCCAGGCTAGCTTGCGGGTGGCAGGAGGCCGGAGGAGAAGGGAAGCCCGCGGGAGGTCGGAGGAGAAGGGGAACCAGCGCCATTCCCCCCGGAGCGGGAAGGAGGGCCCGCGACCGCGCTGCCCGGCTCGGCCGGACTGGGCTGATGCCGCCCGGGGCACTGCAGCGCCCTTCCCGCGTCGCACCGCGCCGGGCTGCGGCGGCGCTTCAGCACCGCGGACAGAGGCGGGAAGGAGGCGGGGGTCAGCACCGCGGACAGCGACCGGGCCCCTCCGCCCCGCGGGTCGGCACCGCGGAGAGCGCCGGCCGCGGTGGCCCCTGACCGGCCGCGGAGGCTGGCGCGGCGCCCCCCCGCCGGCAGCGCGCAAGGCTGGCCGCGCCGCGGAGGCGGGCGTGCTGCAGCGCCCTGCGGCTCCGCGCCTCCCCCCGGGCTGCCCTCCCCGGCGAGACCCGGCCATGGCACACGGGGAGCGCCGTCCCCGATGGGAAAGCGGCGGTGCTCACTCGTTCCGGGATAGGACCTCAGGCAGAAACAGTTGTGGTTGTACGCGGTCCCCCGGCAGCTCAGAGTGCGAAGAGGGAGAAATTTAAAAAAAAGGAAAAAAAAAAAAAAAAAAAGGAGAGAAAAAAGAAAGAAAGGCAAATAGCTTGAGTTCCTGAAATTCATCGGCGTTCAGCACATCGGCCTCTCTCCCTGCCCTTTCGCAGGTGGAGAGGTATTTCTGCATGGGAAACGGGGGGTTACATAACAGCCAGCCGGCAGGGTCCCTCCGGGGCCGGGCACTGCCCGCGGGGGTCAGCAGCAGCCCCCCGGGGCTTCCCCCGCCTGTGGAATCTCCGCGCTCCGGGCCCTCGGCGCCTACCCCTCCGCACGGCACTTGCCGCGGGCTCTGGTGCCTCTGCGAGCCCGGGGGCTGGGGGCTTACCAAGCCGCGGGGGGGTGGGGGGGCTGGGCCCTGTCCCGTCCGTCCCCCCCGCCCTCCGCGGCCGCGCTGCAGAGCGGTGCAGAGCCCGCCGCCTTATGTAACGTGCTGCCCCATCACGGCCAGGCACCAGCCGCACCGCGCTGCGGGCCCCGGCTCCTCTGGTCTGGCAGTCCTCCCCCCAGCCGTCCTTTCTGCTCCCCAGCACCCCAGTGTCCCCAGCCCCCTCACTGCGGCTCATTGCTGGAGAAGTTAGGAACTTCGCTGCTTTCTGCGGGGCAAATAAACAAGGGGAGAAGGGGGGGTCAGGCTGTGCGTCCAGACACTGTGCTGCGTAGCTGCGTCAAACCAGGGCCTCGGGATCTGCCAGATTTACGTGTTTGAATAATTGCTGCTGGTTTCATTCCCAGCTGAAAGGGGGGGGAAGGGGGGGGGGGGGAAGGGGGGCTGGTCTGCAGTGCAGCCCGGGGGTGGCAGAGCAGCCCCACAACCCATACCTGGCTGCTGCCAGTCCTGGCTGCAGCATCCGCAAGGACATGCTTGTCCCATACCCCCCACCCTGTCCTAGCTCTGGTCATGGAGCAGCTCTCCCATCAACCGTGGCAACATGAGGACGGCATGGCGCAGCCATCCCTGAGGGTGGCAAGGGAAGGGATGGGGCCATCTGGGAGATGAGTGCCTGGGGTGGGTATAGCTGGGGAAGCGACTCTTCCCTAGGTCCCCATCTCCCTGCATGTCCCTGCATCATGAGCGAAGATGCCAGGAATCTAGGAAAAAGCAGCAGTGGTTTTCCATTGCTACTGCATAGTGCAGAAGGGGTCAGCCAGGAGGTGACCACTGAAGAGTTTGATACCTAGGAGCAGCGCCAGAAAGACAACAGAGGTGACAAAACCAAAGGTGCAAATAGGCCTGATTTGCAAAAGCAAGAGCTTGAGGCTGCCTCTGAAGTCAGGAGGAGTTGCAGAAACTCAGCATGTTATGAAACAACATGCAGCTAAATAGCAACCCCCAAATAAATAGTTTAACTTTCTTTCTACCACGGACTACAAAATTAGCGTGGCATTTCCAGGAGCATTCAGGACCAGGCTCTGTGACCACTGAACTCACGGGGGCAGTGAAAGAAAGAACTGCAGAATCCAGCCAGTACCGAACCATCAAAATACATCTAATGAGACGCAGCTCCAATCTGCAGATTTATTGCACTGGAGGTGGGAGCTGCTTTTCAGGTCAACGGAAAGCTTTTCATTTGTCTCTGTATGCTTTAGGTATGGCAACAAACAGCAAGACTGAAGTGCTAAGGTAAATAAAGCACGGTCTCTACCTAATGCTTGCACTGTTTTAACTGAGCAAGGTAATGAAACAACATACTTTCTTGTCAGTATGAACAATTTCAGAAACTTTTATGTCTCTGTGTCACAAGGCTATAGCTTCTGCATATGTAGCAACCCTTGGGGAAAAATTGAAACTATGTGGCACAGTGTAGCACTCACTTTGTTAATGGTTTCTTTCAGGAATGTAGGGAAGCCTAGGAAAAGAAACTGATTTACCTTTGCCTCGGCTTGCTGTCACACAACTACTCCTTTTCTTGTATTTTTTCCTAAATCTGTGTCACAACTCTTTATAATATAAGCACAGTACTTTCATCTGTACATATTTATACACACACACACACACAAATTTCGGAGATTTCTAGGGTTATAAGCTAGGTAAAACCACAAAAAATATAGACTGACTTTGCAGCCTTCATTGGAAAGAGTGCATTTTTCTATCTATGAAGTTTCATCCACCATTACCGATGCAGTCACCTTTGGGCTGGGTGAGTGCCAGGCAAGCTGTAACAATAGACTTGTTCAAGCATTTTAGAGCATCTAACAGAGAGAAGAATAATGCGTTGCTTGAAAGCTGCAGCAGAATGCAGATCTCAGGCAGATCACAATTACCTCTAGGAAGCTGGACTTTGGAGCGGGCACCAGGGCTTACATATCTACTTCTGGGAGTGCTCGATATAGTTTGCCAAGGCCAGCAGTTATCAAAAATAGTTTCTTTTTACCTTATTATTTTTGAACCTTAAATGATATCTTTGCCCTTAGCTTCAATAAACTCTGGCTTTCTTCCCTATTGACCTTGCAGATTTAGCTTGCTGCATTATATTGCAACAAGCATTTCTCCAAAATGCACAAGTTATACTCCTAGTTCTTGTCTATCACCCTATTGTTACTCCCTCCAGAAATACTTAGATACACATATCCACCAGCAAAATCTTCCTCTCATCAGATCCTAGTTTTCAATATGCTGCCCCATATCCCACTAAATTTTCTAGGACTTTCCACCAAGCATAAAGAAAGTCAACTTCATAGGCTCCATTTATTTTTCCTGCTTTATGATGGCCCTGTGGCTGATGTTGTGACACTCAAAAGTGGATCTGAATGGCCTGGAGGGAGTGTTTGAACCACTTGGCCTGTTTTTTCCAAAGGAAATTTAGCTTTGCCTTTACATCTTTCATTGTGTTCATTTGTTATTTCCTCATCACTTACCTCATCTACCATCACCTACAATCCTTTTTTTGACTACCGCTAAAGAGCACTGTGGTGAAAGAAACACAAACTTGGGCAAAGCATTAGGACCCTGCTGTAAAGGATGATGAGCAGATTCCTGATTTTGATTTTTCCAAGAAGTCTAATCCAAAGTCAGTTGAAATCAGGGAAAATACTTCCACTGGTGAGGCAGGCTTTGCATGAGGCTCTGAATAAGCTCACCAGTCAGGCCGTGTGCTGCTACAGGTGAATGCAGGGTATGGAAAGCTTTTTATTCCCAGCAATGGGTGCATATTGATCAGCCCTGCAGTCCAAGAGAAAACCCTGCACATGATTTTATGGGGCTTGTAACAAAGAGAACTTTTGGCAGTTTAGGTTTTTCAAAGGGAAATAAGTGCTATGTACATATCCTCTTGAAATATACTGACATGCTGTAATTCTAAAGAGAATTCAATCATTGCATTATAACCTTTTTCTTTTCTTCTCTTTTTAATAAGATGAGATATGGTATCTTATCTTACCTGCTGGAGAAAGCTGAGTTCTAATACAAGCACAGGGAGAAGCAGAAGGAAATATTAAGTAATTAATCATGGCCATTCCTGGCCTTTGAAAGCTGGAAGTTAATACTGGCCAACCTGTGTTCTGTCTGGCTATTTAAAAGGGAAAATGTTTTTTTATTATTTTTTTTTTTTATAGCTAACAATGTTCTATTTCACTTTTAAAATGGGATTTAACTTATTATTGGCCCACATTGTCGATTGGTGTGAATTAGCGTAGCTGAGCGCTGTGCTATACTACAGGCTGATAAGCTCCAAAGCTGGGGCTCATCGTTCAAGTTTTAAAACAGAAATGGGTATACTTGCTGAAGGAGCAGGTTTTTCTGTAAACAGAAGTAACTGGAAATGCCATCCCCCCAAACCCTACTTTCTACCAGCCCGGTTTCATTGTCACAGATTCCCACAGACAAGGTTCACGTAGTTAGTCTGCCTCAGAAATGGTGACAGTAAGCAATGATGAAGCAGCAGAGGAGGAATACTGCATGTTATGGCTGTATTTCAGGTTGGGTTCTGCTGCACTCTGCTGGTACATAACACCAGCAGAACTTTTTACATGGTGTAAAACCCAGGACACAGCTGAATTTTTCCTAGAGGCCATTAGTGTGCAGAAAAAGTCAGAACTGTATCACTGGATGTGGAACAAAACCAAGCCTGCAGTTCCAGGTGCAGTTCGATTTAAAAGACTGCGCTTCCTGGCAGTAGCCATTCATTTTTCTTCCAAATTGGAAAGTCTTGGGAAGTTTTCCTGCATTCCAATAAATGCACAGGAAAATTATGCTTCTTCCATCATGTTCTTTAAGGCAGTATTTTTAATGTTTGACTACTAAGACATATTATCGGTAGATTAGAAGTAGGAAAGAATGAAGTCAAGTGTCACTGTACACATTTCTAAAACAAAAAGAGGGGAACAGTTCGTATACATTTTTATTATAATTATGGTTTTCCTTGTGCTTTTAATATGACACAGTTATTATGCCAGGGTTTACTGGTAGAATCCATG
Source organism: Falco cherrug (assembly GCF_023634085.1). Lineage (NCBI taxonomy): Eukaryota > Metazoa > Chordata > Aves > Falconiformes > Falconidae > Falco > Falco cherrug. The sequence continues at coordinate 8,350,243 of NC_073709.1, forward strand.
AGCAAAATGATAGTTATCATAGCTTGTGTCAGTGTTAACAACTAAAATGTACATCCTAGACATTACAAAAGGATGCTTCATGTAGGTGATTTTTGAAATGAATGCAAGATTTGTTATTTCTTACTCAAAACCTAGCAATTAACAGGGAGCTGCACATACAAAGGCATTGCAGAGTGCTTGGTAGGGCACGTTTGTGATTTAACATAGATCACTTCCATCTCTCACATTTTCTCAGTAGCATACCCTTACTAAAAATCCCAGGCAGCAAATCTCCAAAGGCTTTCACAGTCACTAGCCTGTCAAAGAGACTGGAAGGCTAGTGTGGCGTGGGTTGAAAACTAAAGGCTCCAATCACATCACAGCTATCGTGTTTGTCATGATGTATTTATTTGCTGTAATTACTCTCCACCTGAAGGAGAAGAATTCTGTTTCTGGGTTGCAATACAGTTGTACCAGAAGAAGTAATATATTTTTCCTTTTGTATAAACCAGTTATTTGGAAGATGTGCCAACTGCTCCTTTGGTTCCTTCCCCTCTCCTGGAAATTATAGCTCACAGTGGAACTGTGCAGATGCCAGTTCATTGATCCGCCCTACAGAGGTAAATATATTTCCTCCAGCTACTCTAAAAAATGTCATGAAACAAAAGTATACTTCTTCAGAAAAGCTGATCTGTCAAAATACTGTTACCATTCACTGATTTTTTTCTTAAACAGGAACAGAAGTCTTCCATGCATATTTAAGCATCTTTTAAAAGAAAAGGTACTAAAATTAGCTTCACCAATGCTTTAGATGCAAATTAAAGTTTTCTTTTTCCCTTCTACGTTAGTATTTTTTGGTTCAGTCTGGTCCTCATTCACATCCTTAGACACCTCAAAAGGATTTAGACAAGCTTACCTTTCTGCAGCCATCAGGGAACTGCTGTTTGATTCAGTGCAGCACTGCTCCTGCCTGGTACGCCTCTGCACCACGTGGTATGGACATGGACACACACCTCTCTGAGCTCAGGGCTGCCTGTGCTGAACAGCACTGACCCCGTAGGTGACTGACATTGTTAGGAGAGAAATTTCTGTTCTCTATTTATTAGGCACAGACATCTCTTAGGAATAATTTGTTCTCGCAGAAAACAGTAAGAAAGCTATTGCAATTTATTGGACTAGAGACATTCAGTAACAGTCACTTTAGCTTCAGATACTGTGGTTTAGTGATTAAATCACAGGGGCTGCATCCAGAATATCTGGAGTCAGGTGCAAGTATCAGATACTAAATTAATGTAACCTCTGTCAAGTGTCTCAATTACCTCCATCCAAAGAAGAAAGACTTGAGATTAAAACAACTTTTGGCTTGCATTCCTCAGCTTCATCTTAGGACCAGTACATGTATCTTTGGAAAGGTATTTGTATGTTTATTAGGGCATAGCAGTCTCCACTGCCTGGGGATGCTGACCTAAAAACTGGTACCTGTAAAATGCAACATCCTCCCAACATAGGTGATTATCATTTGCTTAGCATTCAAGGGGCTGTTACACATGTTTACAAACCCCTTCAGGTTTGTAAAAGGCTTGGCTGGAAGGTGCCATATAAACCCAGATTATTAGTATTACATTCATGATAGCAAAAGAAGAAAGAGATTTCAGACCAGAAGGCAGATGAAACATTCACGCATTTGATCGTGCTCTCATGGCCTGGTATAACACAAGACAATGAGTTTGCCAGAGCCATGCATTTTGCCAAGGCTGCATTAAGCTGCAACGGGAGAGTGGGACTGAGCCCTCTCTCTTCGACAGCACTGGTTCCAAACTGGTAACGTGACAGCTGAATATACAGCCAGGATACGTTTTGTGACTATTTGAGTATTTCAGCCAAACATTTGCTTTTCCAGAGAGTATTCACCTAAGTGACACTTAAGTATGTGAAAAGCCCTGAAGAAACAATCTAAGGTATGTGAACCCAATTAAATTGAAATTCACCACTGACTTCTAACAGCTGTTCTCCCCAGAGGAGCATTTCTTTTATTTGCTCAGCTGTATGGAAATGTGTATTTGTTGCCTAGCCTTTTGAAGGATTTCCTATGGGATTTTGCCATTAAAAACATGTTCTTAGGATATGGTACCTGTTTTTGCAATTCCTGAAAATATATGTCTTTTTCATAGAGAGGAGCAAGAGACAGGAAGGCCAACAGCAGCAAAAGGTTTCAAAATGGTGCTGCCTGAATTCATGAAGGGCATTATATGACATAGCTGTTGGTGGTCACAAGAGACTAGATAAGATGGCAAGTCTCTTAAAGTCTGATTTTCCTAAGAGGTTTTTCTTATTTAAAAAAAAAGAGAGGAGAGAAAAAAGGCCTGGATGGCTCTGGTGTGGTGAAGGCTTGTCAGTTCAGTTCATTTTAGAGATGAGCACATCAAGAAAGAGACAGCAGAAAAAACCCTCAAGGCGCCAGGAATGCACTAAGTATAATTGAAAATGTCCTAGACCACTTGTGTTACACAAGAGTAGGACCATCTGCAGGCCTCAAATTTTTAATATTAGCAGGGCATTTTAAAATCTGTGCATTGCCTAGTTCCCTTTTTCTTAATTAATTGTTCTAAATAGTACAAAATAGCTGCTCCTGAAGCAACTCTTAGGCTCTGAAGATTATTTTCTAACCCTGGTAAACAAGAGCTGGTGTGCATTTCCAACAGGTTGACAAATAAGAATGCAAGAGAGCTGCAGACATCACAAAAAAGGTGTTAGGCTGCTGTAGTACCCCAACTCCCGGATTAGTGCCCGGGGCACTTAATGTTGCAGTATTGAACAGGATGATAGATGTTACCATGTGACAGAAGAGCCTAGCAGCACCTCTTGTCCTCTGGAGGCCTCAGTAACTATGCTGTCTTTTTGTTTCTTGGAGTCTAGGGTCTCTTCCTAGGCCCACCTCACCTTACCCAACCTCAGCTTTCCATTCTCCTAATATTCCACAAATGCTCTGAGGGAAAGCACCCTGCCAAGCGAGGGAGGTGCAAGGAAAGACTCCTTTCAAAGGCAGGGGTCTCAGTATGCTGGTATGGACAGATGCAATGAGCCACCCAGAACACAAAGGGACAAACTCCTACAAGAGAGTAGGAACACGGGAACACAGTGCAGGTGGTGATGAAGTGTTTACTCTTAGGTCCTGGCTACATAAGCACCCTCAGCTACAAGGACCCCAGTATTTCCATCTTCTTTGACTGGTTCATTAAGTATAAGGCCAGAAGAGGTTACCCATGAGTGAGCTGAACCCCCTATAAAACAGAACATCCCACAGGCTACAGGGCTTCTCTGTATTAACTGCTTCTCCAGCAGTACAATTATCCAATCTTGATTTCAAATATCGCCCATGGTGGAGAATGTGACAATATATGTTTTTTAATTGAACAGTGAAATCCAATAAATTTTTTTATTGAGGATGCAACCATTTATCTGCAAAGCTATTAAACTGCTATTTAGATTGATGAACAGCTCTGCTGCTGCCCTACTGTGGATTTTCCCATTGTTACTCCTATTTCTTCATGGAGTAACACTTGCTTTCCTCTTCAACATTCATATTCTTGAAAGCTCTATTCTTTCCCAGTCAGGACCCCCTTATATTTCTGTTCTTTCCTTGTCCCCAGAAAGAATTTCCTTGCACTTAGGAGGTTAGTCACAAAGCTTTTAAAACATTCTGCAGCCTGGCAGGTGAAGAGATAAGACACTGATCCAATGACCAGGACATACTCTTTGGTGCTGGAGATTAGACTTTTAAACACAGAATGTGAGACTCCAGAGCTGTTTACGGATTTCAATTTCTTTACTTTCTTTTTGCGGTCTAGCCTGTTTTTGTGGTGACATTTCCAAGAAATGTGTTGTACACTGAGCTGGTCTCCAGACAAAGAGCTCTTCCTTTCATGCCTGCATCCAGAATCTGTTTCTCAAAACAATCTACTTTCCATAGTAGAGAAGTCAGAGAGCCTTCAAAATTTAACCGGGCTTTCTACTATTGTCGAACACGGTAGGCCACATCCTGGGCTTAGAAGAGTTACTTGTATCTTAACCAAACAGTGATCCACTGTACCAGTAAGTCTGAAGAAGTGGACCAGAGAATAAAAAAGAGGAGACAATAACTAGGAGAATGAAAAAACAAAGCCAAAACAAACAAATCCCAAACACAAAAAAAGACAAAAACCAGGTGAATTGAAATAGCAGAAAGGACGGGATGGACTTTTTGATTAATTCTCCTTGTTGCTGGTCTTTCCCTATCAGTACACCAGTGACAATTACCTAGACTTTAAAAGTAAACTTCAATACTCGAGTGTTTGGTAAAAGCATCTTAAAAGGTGCCCTGAAGTGTTAGGTTATAAAATTTTCTCAGTCCTGGTGTCCAGTCTGCATCCCTTTAGCAAACACGACCCTCTGTTCAATCTTTGCAGTTTAAAATGCAGAGGGTGTGCAGAGGCACACCCTTACTCCTAATCTCATGAGGGCAGAAACTTCTACCTCTTTCACTAAGAGAAGAAAACCTATAGCAGTTGATGGGCACAAACCCTAAAGGACAGCTTTGTAATCCACTGCTTCAGACTGAGAAAGAAAAGTCCTGACCAGCAGGCAGCACGACCCAAGCTCACACTCCAGTGTTTGACTTCACCTTAAACTTTTCTGCTGGCTACTCTCCTCAAGTGCCAATCTTTCTGGCAGCAGATCTCTTAGCAAAAAAGCCAGGCCAATGACAAAGCAAAGCCACCTTAGCTGCTTATTACCCCAAGTCTGATTCTTGACTCAAGATCTCTGCACTGCCAGCTGCGGGCAAAAATGGAGAGGGGATGTTCTCCTCTTCCTCCTGTGTCTCCTCTGCCCTGCTGCCAGACAGAGGAAGAGCAGACCCTAGGGAGTGAAGCAGAGGGGTGACATTCACATGCAGGCCTACAACTTGGCATGACATCTAGGAGCAGCATAGACATATCACAACATTGTTTATGCAGGCAATACATGTTCTTCATGTATTCAAGCTATGCTACCCTTAAGGATTGCAGCAAGTTAAGAGAAAAGAGGGAAATTATGAAGTAGCCCATGCTAGAAAAGGGGAGAATTAAGAACTAGCCCGAGTTTTGTCACAGTGAAGTCTTATAGATGCATATACAGACACCAAGACACCAGGCTGGCAGTATTTGTGAGAACTTTTTCCTTGTAGTTAGTGTTTAAGCTGAGCAAAATGTTAATGGCTGCTATCTGCTCACTGTGGTATTTGAGACACGCACTTGCTCTGCAGCACTTATGTTGAAAATAAAAGCAAACTAGTGTTTGTGATACCACAAGGTAGAGCTCAGACTTTTTTCTTTTAGCTGGAAAACTGAAAAAAGGCACTCACTTTTTTCAAGCGTGTCAGAAATAGAAGCCTATTTTAGAAGAGACATGAAGTTATCAGTGCAAATTAATAGTGCCAGATAGGGGGTTAAATTATTGCCTTACAGCTGAAGACATGAGAGAGAATGAAAGTGGTAGACTATAAAAAGGGTATCACCAGAAGTGATGAGATCCCACTGCGAGGTGGGATTTGTGAACACTGCGCTTGTGCTTATAAGCAGTTGCTCAGATGAATGGTTTTATGGGCCAGAGCGAGGGAGAGAGAGGGAAAAAAAACACAGTCATTTTTAAGATCATGTCTCATAGTTTACTGCTTTGCTCAGGACAAGATGTCCAGCAGCACAAGCTACAATTAAATACCATAGAGCTTTGCCTCCTGGGCTGGCTCACAGCTGCCAGAGCAGGGGAGCTTGCCAGAGCAGTCAAATAAATGTGGCTGTGTATTGGGTTTGTGTGGCAAGGTTTCGGTGGCAGGGGGCCTACAGGGGTGACTTCTGTGAGAAGATGCTAGAAGCTTCCCCTGTGTCTAATGGAGCCAATGCCCACTGACTCGAAGACAGACCTGCTGCTGGTCAAGGCCAAGCCCATCAGTGATGGTGGCAGCACCTCTGGGATAATGTACTTAAGAAGGGGGGAAAAAAGCCCTGTGTAACTGCAGCCAGAGAGAGAAGTGAGACTATGTGAGAGGAACAACTCTGCAGATGCCAAGGGCCTTCAAAAATGAGTGGGAAGAGGAGCTCCAGGTGCCAGAGCAGAGGTTCCCCAGCAGCCCATGGTGAAGCCCATGGCAAGGCAGGCTGTGCCCCCAGCCCATGGAGCCCACAGAGGAGCAGAACCCTACCTGCAGCCCAGGGAGGGCTCCACACCAGGGCAGGGGGTGCCCAAAGGAGGCTGTGACCCATGGTCAGCCTGTGCTGGAGCAGCTCTGGGCAGGGCCTGTGGCCCCATGGAGAGAGGGGCCCGAGCTGGGACAGGGCTGGGGACCCCGCCTGCGGGGACCCTGCAGGGGACCCAGGCTGGAGCCGGTTGTGCCTGTGGATCTGCACTCCGTGGGAGGGACCCACGGGGAGCAGTTTGTGAAGAGCTGCAGCCCATGGGAAGGACTCATGTTGGAGAAGTTGTGGAGGACTCTGCCCCGTGGGAGGGACCCCATGCTGGAGCAGGGGGACAGTGTGAGGACCACTCCCCCTGAGGAGGAAGGAGCGGCAGAGGCAACATGTGTGACAGCACAGCTGACCTCAGCCCCATTCCCTGTCTCCCTGTGCATCTCAGGGGGAGGAGGCAGAGAAAATCAGAAGTAAAGTCGAGCCTGGAAAGAAGGGAGGGGTTGGGGGAAGATGATGTAAGATTTAGGGGTTTATTTCTCATTACTCTACTCTGATTTTATTGGTAATAAATTAAACTAATTTCCCCAAGTCGAGTCTGTTTTGCCCACGACAGTAATTGGTGAGTGATCTCTCCCTGTCCTTACCTCGACCCACAAGGCTTTTGTTGTATTTTCTCTCTCCTGTCCATTTAAGGAGGAAAGTGACAGAGCAGCTTTGGTGGGCACCTGGCATTCAGCCAGGGTCAACCCACCGCAGGCTGTTGAGCTGAGACAGCGCTAACTGGGTCAGCTTCTGGAGCAACAGGGAGCTTTGTCAGAAAAATTCCAGGTTTAAGGGTGTTGTTGCTGAAAAATGACAGTTATTACATTAAGAAAGCAATTCTTTAATACAGATATTTCTCAAAACATTTCAGTTATGTTTCACTTGGGTAGGAAGAATGTTTCTTCCTATCTCATCTCCACTTCCAGTGGGTAAAGAGAAAGTAAAAACTCTTTTTTTGCTAATTATGAATAGGGCAAGGAAAAAATGAGGAAGGATTATAGAAAAATGTTCAAATGTCAAGTCTTCAGCAAAAATGGGACATTTCAAAAAACTGAGTAAGAACAGTTTTGAAAAGTCTTTTAGACCAGCACTTGGACTAGGGGTGTCCTGATGCATAAAGAGCTATAGGTATGTGCCAAAAACACTTGTGTAGACTTGTAGCAACAGGATGGCTAAGAACATGCCATGGGTAGGTCCTACCAGCCAGAGACAGCCCTTCTTCAGCTGACATATCATGCCAGTAACAAGACAACCTACAGTGTTGAAATAATCAGACCAATAGCTACAAGAAAAGGAAGTTGTTTCAGTGGCAGAATGCTTCCCAGTTCAACTGAGTATTTAGTCCCAGATGCTTAGCTGGGGTAAGTCAGTACGGCACCACTGCAATCAGAAGAGCAAGCCCGAGTGGCAGCTTGTGGAGATCCTAACAACAAGTGACTTAAAAATACACTTTAAGAGGAAGAGACAGGTCTTTTTGGCAGTAATTAAGCACTTTTTAACTCTCTGGACACAGTAACAAAGGAACCTATTCAAAAAGCAAATGCCTTAAGTGCAAACACTTAATAATGCATAGCTGCATTACACAAAAGACAAGCTGTGGAGCTGCCTCTCCTTTCCAAGGGAAGTGCAGCTTGCAACTGGAGTGCACAGTATAGGATGGAGGCTCAGGAAGCATTGAACACCATTCCTCATGTGCCCTAAGGAAACAGGGGCTGCACTTGTGGTCTTCTGCACGCTACAAAGAACTAACAACATAGCCCCTGCCTAAGTCTCAGAGTTAACAATTTAATTCATTGACTGAGAAACTAGGTAGAAAGTTACATAAATACAAGCATATAGTGGTTTATACAAGGCAGGAACATAGCCTATTCTATAAAACCCTTAATCAGTTGAGCATAATAGGAATTTTGCTATGAATCATCATATATCTAAAGGAGAACTTGGTCAGATCCTGTGTCCAGCATGGCAGAGCAGCACTGACTCATCTGAATCAGCTCAAGTCCAAAGCAGGGCAAGACTGAGAAAAATGGCTCATCGGCACCTCAGCAATCACTTGGCTGAGATACCCTCCAGGTGATTGAGTAGAAGAAGAAAGAACAGTTCACAGCAAATCAATCATATAGTGAAATCCCCATATTTTTTCTGTTTTCAGAATGCTCACCACAAAGTTTGATTTTTCTTGACTTCCTCTTCATCTGAAATGATTTGTCGAATCTTTTCTCAGAAAATAATGATCTTCAGACTGCTCATTGCACACATTCAAAGCTCCACCTGTGCTGCATTCCTTCCATTTTGTACTGAGGGCTTTCTGCTCCCTTACTGAGTGTGCAAGGGCTACAGATGTGGGAAGAGTGAAAGGCTTGTGTTTCAAATCCAGAATTCGCTGTCCATGATTATTCTTAAATAAACATTTCAAAAATGGATGGTTTGGCAAGCATTATTCCAGTAATTTTGTTCACTAGATTTTTGATAGGAGTCTTAACAGAGTCATGTGAAATAATACTGTTTTGAGGCACCAGGAGGATGCTATTAAAAATGCTGAATTGCAGCTGGATATATGTTGGTCACATTTCTTCAGCTAGGCTATCATGTTCACCTCTGAAGAAATAGCAACTGTCACTAGCAACAGTCGCAAGAGATGCAGCCTGCAGAGAATCACACTGAGCAAAGAAAAATATCTAGGACAGCGATTTAGCTTGTCTGGATTATAATGTTTCTCATAGATGCTTTGCAATTGTTAAAAGGCCTCCTAAAGGAAGGAAACAGCTTGTTCAGGTCTGCCATGAGTAAAATAGAGGAATAAATAGCAATTGCAGGAAGGCTAATACAGTATGATACAGTTACATGAAAAATTCTAGGCAAGTTGCTGGGAATGCTGGAACAAGAACATTCAATCTGAATTTTAGAAAATCCTTTTCTGTGCTGCCATATGTTGTAACATGGGGAAGAGCCACAAAACTGGCTTTGAACCAGTGAGGTGTAAAATGTTTTTATTGCCTGGGTGACAGTCTCATTTTCCCAAACTCATGGCCGAATGGTCGCTCTGAGATGGCATGTAGCAAACAAGACACATGAGATCAAAAACGTGTCCATCTCAAACCTGGAGTGTATTACTTTGAGCTGAGACAGAGACATGTGATCCACTATTTAAAATTTCTAACAGAACTGCCAGGACCTCTCTTCAAAGGCAGAGAAGACGTATGCATGTGGACTTGTAAGGGTCAGAAGCAATCTGGCATTCTCTGAGCAAATTATACACACTGCAGGACGGCCAGATACAGGTGGACCGAAGGGAAATGTCCAGATGTAACTGCAGATGTCATAGGAAATTAAGCCATTCACTTGTGCTTGCGATTCACGAAGTTCCATTTCTAGGTCAGATGACAGCTTAGTTGGCCATTACTGCAAATATCTCTGACTTTTCTTGAAGTTTTCTGTCTAGAACTCATAAAAAAGCAAAGGACAAGTACCATTTTTATGGGAAGCACATTGTAAAACCACGTGAAGAATTAACTTTATAGAAGTTAACGAACTAAGGAAGTTGTTAAAGGATGAGGTTCTCTAGTACTCAATTAAAAAGAGAAACTGAAGAAAAGAATTGCAACTATTTGCTGTCACTATGAAAACCAATATTACCAGTTTTGGGTATGTAAAAGTGTAAATATTTGTTCTAGTAGATACAATTATTATTGTTTGTGATTAATTAGATTTTTGAGTAAACTGCCAGTAAAGTTTATTCATCTATGCTGGTGTTGTGTCGTGATGATATCCTGGTGTGGGTGTTAACTATAGGTTACTGAGAGATAAATTGTTTGCTTAATAAATCAGATCATCAAAGAATATAGAAATATTGTTTAATCAATGCTGTTGAAATTAATTTATTTCAGAATTCAACCACCTTGCTCTGTATAAATGTCTCCAGTACTGCTTAAACTATTTAGTCGTAAAATCTGAAAGCTCAGAATGTGAAATATTGGGGGAAATTCAGTATTTTAAATAAGAGGTTACCCATTTTCTACCTGTTTCAATACCAAAGAGAACAGTACTTCCCTCCAGAAATAACATAACCTATTGCATTTATTTTAGTAGCTGGTTAACTAAGTACGGGTACAGAACACGTGATAAGGTAGTCAGATCCCTAGGCAGTGAAAATGGATTTTGATTTGCTAGTGGAAAGAAAATAAATCATTTTTGTCAAAGCTTTGAAAAGCATAAAAGTATTTTTTAGAAATAAATACTTGCACATTTTTCATTTGCTGCAAAGCTTCCATTTATGTAAGAAATGAAGAGTTTTAATCTTCTTAGTAAGCTTTTTGATCATTGTGTGATTAGCTTATAAAATCAGTATATTGCCCATTTCTAATGAAATGGCAAACTTTTTTCTGTTTCTTTGCTTACTTGTGTCTATCTGTGTCTGGCATGAGTCTAGTTCAACTCCTGCCAGAGTCTATACTGATGAATGACATTTGTACTGTTGTTTAGTCCAAAATCCCCTAACGCATTTAGACTGATTATATACTTCAGAGCCAAGAAATACTGATACACAATCAGAACTGGAAAGGGAAGGGGACAAAGTTTTTTTGTTTGTGCTTTGGAGATGTCAAAAAAGCTTTTCTAGCCTCATAACTTTGGCGACAGAAATGTAGTGGAAGTGGGAAATGTTTGTATCTCTTTTTTGTATGAGATGAAGCAGATAAAGACTGACTGGGCTTCCCGTGGCTGAGCCATTTCTGGAGATGATACATCAGATGTCTGGGATAATATGGAAGCTGTGGTTGGCAGCCTCTAATGCAGGTTCTTGTCTCTTCTGGAACTAGCATTAAGCACAAATGTATGGCATTGAAACTTTTATTGTCTGGAATAGCAAATGCTATGCCATGCTTCAGAAAGAAGCATCTTTTTAAAAAAACAAATAGCTGGAGAAATCATATTTTAATAGTGGTGTCCTACTGAGTTCTGTACTTCACTTGCATCACAGCATACACTTGAAATTGATCCCTTATGGTGCCTTCTGGGCACCTGCTCAAGTCTGAGGTTCTCATGGGACAAAATCACCCACCACAACAGCTGGAAAAGCTTAACACAGTTCTCCTTCCCAGGGCTTGCTACACACTCCGTTCCTTTTCTGCCTGTGGGCCTTGGGCTGTCTTAAAAGAAAACAAGCTGATAGGCCCTGCTATTCTTTAGTGGCCCTGGATGGGGCCAGCAACTGTCTGGGGCTATGTATCAGTCAGGGAAGGTTGCCAAGGCACTTGCTGGGAGGTGATTTTGGGGGTAGCTGAAAGGCTCATAGTTTGTGATCTCCTTCTGTCTAGCTTTTGAATTGTTTGTGTTTAGAGGTTGCCCTTACCCTGGGAGTGGAAAACTACTGAGGGTCAGAGGACAGGTATCCACTTTCATTCCTGGGCGACTGTGAGTAGTTGCTCATGCCGTGAACTTCTGGTAATTTGTCCACAGGCCTTTAGTGTGTGACTGATACCATCGTTATGGTCTTTACATCCAGAAGAGCTAAGGCAGTAAATCCTAGTGGTCAAACCTCTACTGCAAGGTAGGGGGAAGGAGTAAGTATACATTAGGACTCATTGCTTTTCCTCTTAAATGAGTATGTGACAACACTAATTTTGGATTTTGTTTTGGATTCGGTAACTTCTTGGGCAGGGACCCCTAAAGTGTCTCTTAACAATTTCATGTGCCGACTCAGGAGGAAGACTGTTTGACAGGCCATCTTCACATTTTTACTACACCTGCTAACCAAGGGTAAGTGTTAACCAGCAGTGGAACAAAGGAGCCTTCCCAGCAACCCAAATGTGGCACATGCCTTACCTAGTCAAGCTTCACTGGCTCAATGACATTAATTTGCTCCTGACCTAATGCTCCCAGCGCTGCAGTTCAATATGTTTATTAATTCTGGGAATGAGCTTTCATATGAATTTTATGGTTGCAATGAGACACAACGAGGTGAAGATATGTGGCTTCTATTCTGTTCTCCGTATCTGTGCCATAAAACACAGCATCTGCTGTGCCTGTATTATTTGTGAGCTTGTATTAGTGCTTAGTTTAAGACCTATTGAAATATCCTGGAAATACAACAGCCTCATTAAGCTTTGGGGTAGATTTTTTAATTCTTGTTCCTGTTTTAAGTCAGAGGAGGTTTGAAGCAGCAAGTCTTGCCAAAGAACTAGGATTCCTATGTCAACTGTGTCACTAACCTGGCTCAGACACATAAAATAACTGGGAGAAATTTCCTAGTGGATGATCATTCCTGAAATTAATCAACTTCTAACTGAGGAATAATGGATTAGTCTAGTACTTACCATCTCAAGGAATTTTATAGGCTTCTCAGAAGAAGATGGCACAGGTTATTATGGAGACAGGTGACTGGACTGAGTGAACTCATACTGCGATGCAGCATAGCAAGTGCCACATTTCAGAAGCAGAGAACTTTCTTTGACCAAAGGGGGACATTACTTGATATTCATAAGCAGGGGAAATCTCTGCTTTCAACAAATGGTTATTAAATATGAATAAACTTTGATTTTTCATTAATAAGAAATATCTATAGTTAGACAAGGTAGTCAATATGAGCTACTATGACATTAGCCTTATGAGCTAAAATTTTCTACCACTGGGCTCATAAGGAAGACTTCATTGCTTCAGTAGAAGTGAGGTGAACTCCACTGAGAAAAATTATGCAGGCCTTTCTTTCTCACCTTAGTCTGACAGGGAGAGGGATCTTTATTGTGTTTCATTAAAGAGACTGACCTGTTCCAAGCTCTTAGGCCAAGTCCTCAGAAGAGACAGATTTTAAATTCTTCCCCCAATGAACCCAGCGATACTTCAGTTCACTCAGCCCAAGGCACTTCACTGCTTTCCAGCAGTGAAGAAAAAGAGGCATGCAGAGCCCTTCCTCACAAGCTGGTGCTTTTTTCTTAAATACAGAATTAATCTAAAATTAATTTTCCACCTTTGCCAGTTTCAGCCACAGCTACAGTTATTTCCATATGCCAGGACAAAGTTTTAAATCATGGCCTGTATTTTTGGGTTGCCTGAAATTCAGATTGTAGTTAAGTTTGCTTCAGAGACTGCTGCCATCTGTCTGCTGAGCATTGATGATGGTTCATGTTCATCCAGCGCCTGTCTGAAGTTTCAGACAGTGATTACCCTTAACGTCTAATGAAACCTGACGAAGTAATTCGTCTTTTTTGTGACTGTGCTATCCTGTAGTACTTAACCTGGTTTCAAAGTGAAGACCAGAGAATGTAGGGAAAAGGGAAGAAAATAAATAATTTGTCAGCTTGTCATCGTGCCTCCTTCACCTGGGTCGTGAAAAAATAAGCAGGACAGATCACAAAGCCTCCTAACAGCTGCACAGCTCCCTCCACCTGAGGGGAAGGAGATTGCCGAACCTGACTCCTCTGTTTACCCACCTGACTCCTCTGTTTACCCACCGCTTGCTACACCCTGGGCACATGCACTCAGCTCTGGTTCCTGCAGGGCACCAGCGCTGGATCCTGAAGCAGACTACACATGCTGCAGCAGCTGACAGCAAATCCCTGAGGCAAAGAGCTTCATTGCATCAAATATTAAAATGGATATTGCAGCATGCCCTCCCTGTTTTATTCCTGCCTGAACTTAACACCTAGGAATCCTCCTTCTCAGCCTCTCCACTGCAACCTTGGAAGCAACACTTGCAGCAGTCACTCACTGCAGAGACTGCAGTGCCCTCTGGTTTGCAGGAACCAGGGGATGTTGCTGAGGGCAAGGAGGTGACATACTGGGAAAGAAGGATTTGTGGGTCTGGCTGTGAGTGGTGGGAGAGGGCAAAAGGCATCCCACTGCTGATGGGGCTGTTCTGGAGCAGAAGAGCCCAGTGAGGACAGGCAGGTGCTGCAGAAGACATGAAGGCTAATGGTGGGTTTGCAATACATCCATCTGAGGAGGGCATTCCTTTTCCTCTGGCAGCCACCCAGATCCAAAGTGCAATAAACCTCCAAAATGGATTATTTTTCTTTAAAAATAGAGCATGCCCCTCCCACAAGCTCCTTAAATAAATCTCTTGCCCCTATTCTTTTTAGCTCAAGGTCACCTGGAAGTGCAGCTTTTTCACTAGCGCTACGGTATTTCACCACATGAGGGAGGAGACCAGGGAGCCTGAGGGCTGTGACTACAGACATGCTTGCTGTCTTGCTGTCTTTGGCCATCGCATCTTGTATCTGGGCTAAGCCTGGGGCATTTCAGACCACAGTTTGGCTGTCAGCCACAGGGCTCTGTGCTTACAGGGGATGAAATACAGTTCCGAAGCTCTCTTAAGCCATTAACTGATTTAAGTGACATAAATATCCCTTTTTTTTTTCTCAACAATGGCTTTTTTTAAATTATTTTTTGCTTGAACAAGGGGCTTTTAGTCTACCAGATGGGTCCAGGCTATATGTCCTTGAGATGTTCTTTAGATGCACTTTCAAAGCTTAAGACGGTAACTTTATTTAAATCTCTGGTCTTCAATTTATCCTTGGGTTAAGCATGAAGGCAGCAGCTGCACTACAAGATCTCTTACATTACATGGATTTTCTGCTGTAAGTGTCATTGGGATTTCATGAAGGAAGGATTCAACTCTCTTTTTATTCATTTACTGAGAAATAAGTGTCAGCACTGTGAAAGCAGTTCAGTCTGAAATAACCGACCTGGGCAATGTTGCTTACAGAAAACAAATTTTGTAGCATAGAATAGTTCCCACATTATTCTTAGGTCAAGAATGAAGACTCTCTGGTTCTTCATACAGGAATTTAGATTACGTAAAACACACAAGAAAAAAATGATTGCTTTAAATTTAAATTGGATTACATTCAAGAGAAGTTCATGCCCCATCCTGCTGTCTTTACTTACAGGAATAGTATTTATAAATATATAGTAAAGCATGTCAATATTCTTGATTGGAACTTATTTTACTAACAAATGACTTCATTAGCAAGTATTGTTCGTGTCTTCAAAATATTCCCATTGCTAAAAATCCTCAAGCATACATTTGCAGGAGGGATAGAAGTGGAGGGAGAGCTCTCCGAACTAAAACCAGCTGAAAAAATAAAGGGGTTTTGGCTGATATTGAAAGACCAGAGCATGTCTACCAAAACCTGAAAAGGTGGCTCTCTACTAGTGGGTCTCAGAGGACAGACACAATGCCTGTTTCCTGAACAGCTCTACAAAATGCTTGGGTACACCATCTGCCTGAGACATCTAGCTTTGAACACTGACCACTTGGACATACCATTTACACAAAAGTGTAAAAGTTCCTTGTGGGTAGAGTTTCCTTATTTTACAATGCCTAATCTCAGAGGCTTCACAATGCACCAACTCCTAACTCCCCACCGGAGGCATCACCAGAAGCCACCTACCACTGCTGAACATGCCTTTTGGGAGGACTGTCCCTCTTAATCTGGCATTGCCACTGTGTTATAAACCCTGCTGGGCCAGATGTGCTCAGCGTTTTGACTTGTACAGCCCCAGCTCAGTTTTATCACGGGCTTTGCCCTGTGGTCCTTGTCATGCTGCAGCTTCATAAGCAACAGTGCCTCTTGCTCCTGGTCTGCTGAGAGCTGAGTCTGAGTGAGTCATCTCTGTGATGCTCTGGAGGCAGCACTGCTGATAGTTGCTTGTCCTTGGGACAAGCTGTGCTCTCATATAGAGGACTGGAAAAGCAGATTGTCTCATCTGAAACCCAGAATTTCTCTGGATTTATGCTCAGGTGAATAAATGCAGATCTGCCTAAAGAAATGAGAGTCTTATGATGGTAGTTGGAAGGCAAATGCTGTTTTTTTATTATGTAAAATATGTATATTTTAATGTTTAGAAGAATCAGGTTGGCTGTCACTATTCATCCACTGCAACGAATATTTTATTCCTTCACTTTGGTATGGTTCTTTATAAAGCCTCTAGTCTGAAAGGCTCAAAGCCAGCCCATGTAGGTCCCAGCAATGGCAGAAATAGGTTTAGGGATTTAAATGAAAAAAAGAACTGGAGCTTTCATTGTTAGGCAGTGAGGCAAAATCCTTCTGCCCTCAGCCATGTAATGGTTTGCTCCCTGCTTGAAATCTGGAGCTGTAGGATATTGGCAGGGAGACTGTGGGAACATCCAAGCACAATTCCAGGGAAATCCTCTGTTTGCTGAATGCTTTGACTTGCTGATGACCAACCTGTGATTGCTTTTAAATGTCAGCTATTAATTTTTTTTCCTGAGTTTATTCTTGCCATTTCTGTTGGTAGTACATGAAATGCTCTTGTTGCAGCTCACTCATCATCCAGCAGCTGAGCAAGTGGGTTAGTTTTCTTTCAACACATTCCGTAGCCAAAGAAACCTCTTGGCCGTGCTGTACGTAGACCTTCACATGTGATCCTCAGTCTACTTAGCTCCCGGTGTGCTTTTGTGCTTTAGATGAATATAAGGCAGTCTAGTTTTCTACTTTTGTTTTTGGTTTTTTGAGTCCTGTTTTCTCCAGTAAAAAATCTCCTGTGCTACAACAGTAAATGTACCCTCTTCCCATCAGCAGTAGTTGTACCTGCATACCTTAGAGATCTGTGCATTAAATATAAAGGGTTTCAATAGGAATCCCCCATGCACCTCTGTGTTGCAAAAAGCACCCATGCACCTCTGTGTTGCAAAAAGCACATCAGCTTCCCGGTAGCTGAGGCCAAGAATAGTCAATTGTCATTTATTTTATGTACATGATCAAATTTAATCTCATGTTTTATTGTACAGCAGAGCTCTGTAAACTGCATGTAACCCCACTGGACTTACCCAGCTCGTCTTTCCCAAACCTTTCGCCTACAGATTGTATCACAGCCTATTTCGATATGTCCATCTCCCTTAATGAGAACATGAACTGCAGCAGGGAAAAGGGAGAGCTTTTGCAAAATGTTTTAAGTTCTGACCTTTCAGAGCCATCACCTGTGGGTTGATGAGATTCAGCCAGTAATGATGCAACTGTAAGACCCAGGGAAGGGGCAACATTCCCACAAGGAACTGGAAAACTTGCTACTCTCAAGCACAAATTGAAAGGAAAAGGTTAGAAGCCAAACCAGACCATCTTGTGAGCCCTTGCAGGCCTTAATTCCTTCAAAAGCATGTGCAAACTGAATAAAAAGAACTAGCTAAATAAAAATCCCCACACAGAGAGAAAGATTTTGATCCTCTGTTAAAACAGTTTGAGCGGAAAGGATTTTGCAGCCTCTCTGTTAATCTGCTGATCACATGGTTGAAAGTGATGCCCTTGGGGCACTATCTAGCCTGTTGTTGAATTGATTGGTCAACAAAAAAAGAAAGGAGGAAAAAAAATAGAAGTTGTGCTCTTATATTAGTACAGCTAAATCCTCGCCTGCAAGTCTGGGTAATCTTTACTGGAGGAGCATGCTGGGTTTTTTTTTCATCAGCCTATGAAGGCTGAAACGGACTTCAGAAGGAAGAAAGGTTTCTAAATCAGCCTCATGAGCCTGTAATAAATAATGAGGAGTTCTCATACCCTGCACCAGGGAAAGCCAGTGTGCATGTGTGCCCTTGGCCTCTTCGAATTCATATTACTGATTCCTGGGAAATGAGTAGCAGCCAGGAATTAGTTGTAGGTGTGAGTCAGAAAGCAGCAGTGGCCTTTGAAAATGAGTGAATAAGTTTTGCATATCTGTGGGGTGCTATTATGCATTCCTGTGGCTAATATAATTTACTTAGCCTAGAAACATCAGATGTTTTCAGTTTTTGACTTGTATGCATACATCTTAAACAGTCATTCCCAGTTTATTGGTTTTGGTATAAATATTCACCAGTAATAAATAGTAGATATGACACTAGGATCTTCCCATTTAATCTCCCAGTTGTGCCCAGTGAAGGGAGCAGCCAGACCCCCCCCTCATCTGAATGGCATCTGCAATACTGCAGCTTTTTGGGAGTGGGTCTGGGCTGCTCAAGGGTCCAGCTTCACTTCAAGGGGATGAGCTGTTTAACAGCAGCAGAATTTTTTGTCATTGACTCTATAGAAGAGCCTTGAAATAATAAAATTTAGATCTGTAAAAGGTTTATTGATTTAAAATTGGGTTCCCAGGCCTTTTAGCATACAAACTGCATTTAAAAAATATATTCTGCTGTGTCTTTATATTGTGCCAGCTGCATTTTACGTACTCGTGTCTATCTGTGTATCACCTACATACAAACAGGGAATGAGGGTACTTAAAAACTAAGTAGGGTCCTTTCTTTTTATAATGTGGCTGTAGCTATTTCTTTTTCTTTCTTGAAGGGAATTAAAATTTTCAAAGCTCATGGACTTTCTTCAGCTTTAACTTCTGCTTCCAGAATTTAAGTTCCCAGTGGAGACTACAGCACAAAGGAGAGTGGAGCCAGGGGTAGGGCCGGGCTGTCCTGGATGTAGCAGAAAATAAACCCCAAGCTACAAGGGTTGCTGTTGATCTGCAAAACACAAGATGTCCTTGGGGGTAACGCAGCACCCTCAGAAATGTCAACCTTATTTTTTGTTCTTTGCTTACTCATTATTAAAGCTCTTCTGCCCTAGAGAAAATCCATTTGTAGTAGTGGGGAGGTGCAGATGGTCTCCTGAACTCTTCAGACACATTTTGGATAGCAGTTCTTTGAGCTGATGGGGCTTTGACTCAGGCCTATGATCTCTCGTGCCCTTTCTATTTTACTTATGGTGTTGCATTTCCACATGATAGTGCCCTCACCAGAAATGGCTGCACACACAAAGGAAAAACCTCAAGTTGGCAAGCTCCCTTCCTTCTTGCTTCCTGCTGTGTGATATAATGAACAGAAGGATGGACAGACAGACAGGCTGATACATGGATTTATGGATAACGAAATGGTTTCTTTAAAGATAAGGCTCTTTACTTGAAAAAGAAAAGAACATAAATAATGACTGATAACCAGGACTCTCAAAGACAATGACATCTTCCCTTTAACAAATTTTTTGCTGTCCCTCATAGCTGAAAAAATTGCCCTTCTTCAGCTAAAATTCCATTCTACGAATAACACCATCAGCCCAGTTTCATAATGCTTATATTTTGTCAGCTGCTGATTTGACTCTGGTGACTAAGTTAAAGAAGATTTCTGCTAAAAATCTATCAGTCTATTGGTTGAAACATAGCCACACTTTTACCATCAGGTAGAAATGAAAGGAAAAGATGAAAATTATAAACACAATGAACTGCTTTGTTTACCACAAATACGTGTTAATAGGGCAAAGTTTACTATTTACATTCCTAATACCCTCATGATTGCAGCATATAGAATTTTACTCTCCTATTAATATGTTTACATGTAGCAATACCTACATTAATTGTTTTTCATTCATTTCTATTAAGGTCATAGCTGCATAGGCCAGAATCTACACTAACCAACTCTTGCTAGAAGAAGCTGTTCTTTGGCATCATGCATTTGCCTCGGTGCCCGCAGAGATGCACTGAAAGCCAGTGAAAACTGCCCGCAAAAGCCACAGTGAAGTCACAGCCCTTTGGCCCAGCAGCCAAGCATGTGCATGCTTCACTGGCAAAGCACTTACAAGGTGTCAGCGGTACCATGAGGGTAAAAAGAGCATAAAACTAAGACTGAATGCTGAGAAGAAGTGAAGGAGTGGGGCTTGTGCAGCACTCAGCTCAACAAATACAGTTATCAAGTCCTGTTCAGCATAGGAAAAGTAAGTCCTTACTGGAGTAATAGAGCTCAAGGGAAGGAGTAGGTGTAAGTGGACTGCAAAGGAATCTTGCAAACACAAACCATGCAGAAAGAAGTGAATTGTCTGCCTGAGTCTGCTGGCAGCCCATAACAAACACCATCAGGGGAACACCTTATTCCTGTCTATTGCTTTGAAATGACAGCTATGACAATATTGATGCTGATGGTGTTAATTATGCCACTGCCAATCTTTTAAAATAAAATACTGAGTTACTGTTCTTTCACCACAAAAATCTTCTTCCATATTTTCCTGTGTGCCAAAATCATCAGCCATTCCATACTCAACTTGTAAAAGTGCTTGTTATATTCACAGCTTGCCTCACCCAGTCCTAAGAGCATCAGGAATAGTAAAGAAGGAATAGCACCAATTTTTAACATAGAAATGAAAAATTTCACTGCTGTTTTAATGACTGAGTTATTCATTGTTCCATTCCATTAATAATAACAATAATTAAAAAAAACAACTTTCAAATTGAAAAAAAGTTACCACAAAATTTCCCCCTGACTTGCAGACTTCCACAGAATGCAGCAGAAATTAGCTCCACTTTGTGACAGATGCCAATGCAAATGTGCTCTCTTTTCTTCCTCTAATTCTTGTGGGTTTCTTTTTTATCATCCATTTAGCCTAAAAAAAGTCTTTCTCCAGTTTGTGGGTTTCCTTTTCATCATCCATTTAGCCTACAAAAATCTGTCTTCACTTGTCTGCCTTCTTGGATCATTACAAGAAATTTGAGGGTGATCTCTACTGGCTTGCATTTTCTGCCATGATTTGATCTGCATGTCACGTGTGTGTAACTTCTGACACAATGCCATTTTGCACTGACTTTGCAAAGGCAGAGAAGACTTAGAAAGGGTTGAGGCACTGTGGAGTGAACAACTACTCATGTTTAATTCTCTCTTGCAGAAGCTCAGTTTGCTTTCTCTGTTGCTATCGGGTTGGCTCCTCTTGATTTATGCAGGTACAGAGGGGAGACCCTTCACCCACAAACACAAACCAACAGCAGCCAGTTGGTTGCCACCACACCGATGTATAAGGCATCCGCACTGGCAGGACTAAGAGCAAAAGAATGAGCAGACAGTGCTGATTTACTGTAATTTTCTCATGCTGCATTACCTGTTACGTAGCTGAAGCGCTCCTGACTCACAGACACTAATTGCAGCACTAGGGGGTAGTTAATAGGCGCAGACACAGTTCATCTTCTGTATTACAGTGACTTTATAAAGCTGAATCAGATTGATTCAGTCTCTGTGTGACAGACGTGAGCAAACAGGCTGTTGCTAACTGCCCACTGACTTCCCAGGCTATAACCAACCCCTTTCCTGCAGCCCACTGAAAGTAGATGTCTCATACTACCTGCAAAACTTCAGCACCTCATAGCTGTGGTCCATGAGCAACTCTAAACAGTAAGGAAAAGGAGCAATATCTCTTTGCTGCAGATGGGTGTTGAACATCTTTGGTTCTATGAGCCAAGAGGGGATGCAGGTCCCATTCTGCTTCCCAGGAAATCTGTGCTTGCCTTTGCCCCACACCGGTTTCCCAAACATTGCCCAGGTTTGACTTCTGCCCTAACCCCATAAGATCATTTTGGCTTGGGACACTCAGAAGAGGTGACAATTAATTTAAACCAGATGTGGAAGAGGCTTGGATATGTATATGGAGGCAGGGAGCTGGCCCAGGAGCTCTGTGCAGTCTTGAGAAGACTGTGCAGAGTAAACAGTTTCCTTCTACTAACCTAGGAATAACAAATACAACAGGCTTCATGCAGCCTGGTGGAAATGCCCTGTATGCTCCCCAGGAAAATCTTACACACAGTTTTCTTATACTTTGCTGTCTCCTGAATCCTTTCGTAAATGTTTCAATAATTCCATTTTATATTTATATTCCATCTATCTATCTATGCATCCATCCATCCATCCATCTATTCATCTAAGAGAAACAGAAGGGGGCAGGTAGCCTCAGGAAAACCTGGCAAGAAATCATTTAAGATGCCAAGCACTCCTGGTTTATGTTTTTTCACAGATTCACACACACATGCTCTGCTGTTCACCCTTCGCACACTGCTGGTACCTACTAGGATGTTGCTGGCTGGTAGCCCCACCTGCAAGCCTCACTCTGATAATGGCAGCAGGGAAACTTCCTCCAACTGGAAATGGGGCATGACATTCACCCCTAGCTTCTAAAACTGACCATTAATCAGATTTAGTGGCTTAGGAGCAACATAAAGAAACTCAGGTTGGAATATAATCAAAGAGAAGAGAGGCTGACTGCTTGTCAGTGCTGCAGTGACGGTGAGTGAATATTTTGAGGAAGATCTGATTGAATTCAGGGTGTGAGTTTCACTGGAAATCATGACATAGTCAGAAATCTCATCCTCCAGCTAAGCAGATACCTTTTGTTTTTCTTCAAGATTCTGGCCATAGAATGTAAATAGCTTTGTCATGAGTCAAGACATTTTCTTTAATCCTCTCTACTAATACCTGGATTTCTTGTCCTGACCCACCAAGATCCAGCTATGCAAATGGCAAGTGAGGTTGTGGGATATTTTTGAGCAGGTATCTCCTGAAGGGACGGGGAAGCACTAAGCCCTTCGAGCAAAGCCTGTATCCTCATTTAAAATACCTTGTGATGTGCCAGCCACTCTTTTCCAGAGAAGACTAATTCAAACTGGAACTGGCATAACCAACTGCTGCTAGGATGATGAGGGTAGTAAAGAGTCAATCTACCAAGAAAGGACTAACAGAGTCTGATCTTTCACATCATAAGAAGTGCTAAGAAAAGTTATGACTGCTGTTTACGTACCTCAGAGAGAGAGAAGGAGAGAGTAAGGAAGGAGAGAAATTTTTTGTCACAGGACAAGAGTGGCACAGGAACAAGCTGCTATCTTCCAGCTGTGAATTAATTTGTGCTAGAAGTGAAATATTTTCTGCTTACTGAAAAAGTAAGGGTCTGGACTCAGACCTAGTGGGAATGCAATGAACTTGGGGAATCATAGGACATAGCCTGCTGGATTATAAATGAAGCTGTATGAGGCAGCTACCTGTAATAACAGGGAATTAGACTGGTCCAGGTTTCTGTTCGGTGCTCTCTGCACTGCCAGCAGGTCCCTCCAGATGAGGTGCCCGCTCCTGGTAAGAGGGTTTCTTTCTTCACCCTCCACCACACTGGCTAGTTGCTCTCCCAGACAGACAAAACAAACATTTTTGCCTGAAATGTTTTTCAGTTGCTGTTTGGGGAATAAAATAAAAAAAAGGAAAAATGTGTGGGTACATAGCTGTAGAAGCGACTGCAAAGAGATAACACATTGAAAGGTTTATTTTTGAAAGCAGTTTTGTTAGCAGTAAAATGGATAGAAAGCCAAGTTGTTATTACTCTGAAGTGAAATTGTTACAAAATGGCTCCTCTGTGCTTTTATTTTTTCCAGTGCAGGAGCCTGATAAAGTGACATGCACATGTTGGAGCCTCATAAAACAGCAGTGTTGTCTGACAACTGACAGGACAACAATGACTTGCTTTGTGTTGGGACGGGGTGGCTCCAGGCATTTCTTTTATGACTGCCTGTTATTCTCTGAGATCTCAACGGCAACTTTTTCCACCTGCCATCGCCCCTGGCTGCAGCGCCTGGGGGGATGTGTGGGATGTATTGCTCATAACCTCACTACTTGCAGAAACCAGAGGCGTGGAGCGGTTGCATCAACACAACTTGTCTGCTGCACTGCAACTGTGTATATGCATGATCACACTCGTTTACTCGCTAATGATCAGGGGTTCGCCAGGGGTAGAGATGCCCACATCTACAAAAAGAAGTAATTCCCCCTGGCAGCACATTTACGTTGCCTGATTGCATTCACACTAAGATTCATTTTATTGCACTTTTTGTTATTATAGCAACACAAGCCATATGAAAACTGCTTTCCAATTATTTTTCCAACACATTCAGCAAATAGTCAGGAGTCATAATTTTGTTTAATTATACTCTAACATCTTCCTTTTGGCCTCTGACTGGAGTTCTCATTCCAGGTAGGTATGGGTTCTGACACAGAGATGCAGAGTGAGAATATGACACCATGCTCACTAGCGTTTATCCAAAAGTCCCTGTTGTCTTGCACCACAAACATCTCCAAACCAAGTGCTAGTCCATGCCCTGCAACACCTGCAATTTAAGCAGGGAAAAAAAACCCAAACCCCCAAAAAAGAAAATAGGAAGGAAAAGAAAATTTTTATCTGTATTGCATAGGTGGGAGACAGATTCAGTTGTTAAACATGGACAAGCAGTCCCATCAGAGGGTATCCAAGACATCTGCACGACGCTGACAGATACAGCCAGCAGCAGGATACCAAATACCTACAGCATCTCACATAGCTCTAGAGACCTATCTTCAGGCAACGCAAGCAAGCCCTGAGAGTAAAATAAGTTGTCTAAGGCAATGCAAGAAGACAGTGACAAACTAGGAATTACTTGCTTCTCCTGAATTCAGATTTGCAAGACCTCAGTGCTTGTCTTTTCTGAAGCCACTCCCAGACAAGCCCTCATCAGTAGGCATTTTTCTTTACTGAATAGCAAGCAAAAACGAGAGTGAAATCAGTTATCACTGTACTCTGCTAGCCTGCGCTCTGGAGCTGGGCCCAAAGGCTTGCAAGCAGCACTCTGTAGGACAGCAACAGAAGAAAGCTGAGGTGTCTGTGCCACAGGTTAATGCTAACATACCCTACGGAAACAAAGAGGCAGCTGTTTGGCTTAATCAGTAACACAAACATAACAAAGGTGTTTCATTAGAAATGAGAACTTTGCTGAAAATAAATCTTCTGAATAAATTACATCCAAGCAATAGGCTGTGCTGCAGAATGATATAAAAAGAAGACTTTCCTCAAGATTTTATTTCAGAGCTATTTAAAATTTAAATCTAAATAACAACTTTGAGTAATTTTTCATTGTTACATTTTATGCAATAGCAAAAAATCTTTAAATAGGATTCTTCATTACAAAATTAGCTGTTTTGTTCTCCAAGTGCTTTCAGATCAATTAAAATACAATAAGAGCAAAAGCAGGAATTGTTTCTGTTATAGACAGTATTAATTGTGGTGAGCTCTGGGTGAAATGGAGATGACAGAAGTCGAAACTCAGAAGAGTTAAGAGCTTGTGAGGGACATTGCTGAGAGCCCACAATCTATAAAAACTATGCTCCCAACTCCTTTTAATTTCTCACCTGCTGTTGTTTGTCACACTGACTGTGGGCAGCACACACATGCCTTTCTTGGCTTTCTGTTTGGATCTGCCTTTGAACTTACATGCTCAACACAGTTTCAGGGGGACCCCGCTGGTGTCAGCAGCACACACAGAGGTATTGGTATCTAAGCACCCGTTTGCAGCAGGTTCTCACTGCTGATGTCATTCCATTCCCTACTGATGTTAGTAGGCAGTTTCTGGTCTAGACTGAGCTTGGCAGTTAATGCCAGTGCAGTTCTTATAACCTAGCTGCAAAAACCTTGTTTAGAGAAGGCTGGTGAAGGTGGTGAAAGACATGGCCAGTGTGCTGGGCAGCTGAGCTCTTGATAACACCTCCAGGGGGTAGTGATAGCTGTCAGAAAGGTGCAGCAGGGAAAAGGCTGTGCATCAGGAAAAAGGGATTTATTGACGGAAAGATCCTTGTTGGAAGCTCCAGAACTGCCTCATGCCTGGCCCCATTGTGGCTGAACATGCCTTGCACAGCACTCAGGGAGCCAACTGAATGGCCGCAAGGCAAACTGGGGAGCAAAGATGACCCCCTTCATCTGTAGCTGAACTTCACCTCCCCCTTTAACAGCATATGTTTTCTTTCTACCTACAACCAGACTAAAAAATGAAAGGAAAAGAGCTGCAATGCAACTTCCAGCTTTAAATGGCTCAACATCCATCCTGAGATGCTTGATCCAAGTTTCTCTCTAGGTTTTCTGCACTTCTACTAATGCCACACCACTGCGGTAGTGCTCTTCCTATCCTACAAGAAAGAAGCATTGTGTGGTATTGACCAGCTCTGACTTTTTAAGTAGAATACGCCAATGCAGTCATCCTCTGGCTACAAATATCCATGGGAAGAATAGATGTGTCCTTTAATAACAGAGAGAGTGCTTAAAAAAGAACATTTTATTGCACTGTTGCCTTCACCACAGTAAATTGCAGCATTTTTATTTTCCTGTATTTATTTCATTGAAGTGTTTATATCACTGTGAAGCAAATATTTGCTTTCAAAGGTCACTCATTGTATCTCTCTTCCTCTGGGGAGATATGCAGGTCTCTCTTAGACTTCACTATAACCCCATAAGGATATATAATGTTCTTGCTATGAGATTCTTTATTGCATCTGAGCACTACTAAAACAGCAGATGTAGAATTCAAAGTATAATAGGCTACGCATTTCCATTAGCCAGTCTTTCTTTGTATTTTTCTTTAACTCCTAGTCTGTTGTACTTTTGTACAAGCGCTGGCATAACATATAAGACTGGCTCAAAAGGAATTTGATGTAAGTTGCTCAAGTCCCTGAAGTTCCTTGCAAAACTAGAAGACGCAGAGCACATCTTGGTACATGACGTACACAGTTTTTGGTAGCAACATTTGGGCTTCTGTCTCCTTTTAAGAGAGCACCGTGTATGTTTATGTGTGAACGCAGAGGATTTCCTTTCCCTTTTCTGAAATGGAAAACCCAAGGTCCTTGTGAAAATTTGAGCTTGCATTTGTATATACAATTACTGCAAGCGTAAACACAAATTGACTGAGTGTGTGCTAGTGGCTATAGCTTCTGTAGCAACTTTTTTTTTTAATCAAAGTTTTAGTTCTAAAGAGCTTAACATATTACATCACAATTTTAGTTTTCTGATCTGTCATCTCTGCAGTGACTATAGACAAAACAAAATGTAGTTTATGTTGAAAGTACAGAGCACATTTTGGAGAGTTTATTTCCAGTTAGGTTAGAGGTTCCTAAGGCAATTACAGAATTTTGATCCTTGGTTCAAATTAGCTTGAATGAGAACAGAATGAAAACTATTAGCTACTATCAAAAATAGAAATTCCACAAGGAATTTATTATCCAGAGTTCTTATATAGTATCTTTGGCCTGTACTCATTCTAATAAAACAAGAACAGGTTTCAGTGGGTCCATGACAAACCAATACCTTCTGCTTGTGAAAGTCTGTCCAGTAATAAGTGAGATGAA
Source organism: Falco cherrug (assembly GCF_023634085.1). Taxonomy (NCBI): domain Eukaryota; kingdom Metazoa; phylum Chordata; class Aves; order Falconiformes; family Falconidae; genus Falco; species Falco cherrug. Next base: position 8,377,378 of record NC_073709.1, read on the forward strand.
ATCTGTTATGGTTTACCTTGTCTTGGCCATTCCTGTAATCATTCAGTTTCAATGTTTTAGTACATCAAGAGGACTATATATAGGTGTTCCTAAGAAACACCATAGGGGGAAAGCTGTTAATTGGTACTGCAGAGAAATCATTCCCTTTAAAACAAATCTGCTTCCTACAGGATTTTATTGACAAGAGGGCTTGTTGTTGAAAATTCATGACACTGGAATGGAATTTCAGCCTAAATGGGACTTTGCAAGGAAAATCCTATCTCTAATCTGCCCTATTCCACATTTTAAACTGCAAAATCTGCAAAAAAAATAAACCCATTCCCAGCCATCTGCAAAATGTTTATCATACTGTGTGCAAATCAGTAACCTTTATTGATTCTTGTGCACAGTTTTCTATTAAATAAGGTTGAATCAGCACTGCTGCAGGGCACTTTCGTTTATGACTAAAACTTGATGTAAAATGACTTGTACGGAAGAATGCTTTTTGCTGTTTCTCAATTCATTCTAAGTACTTTACAAATACCAAACAATCTCAATAAACCTGTCAAGTTTGGTCACTTGCTACAAAACATCTTTCTGGTTACAACCTCTGACATTTTTTTAGCTTGATGCAAAATAGGATGCATCTGTCACTAGGATGCCAACTGATGGTTCTAACTAACCAAGAAGGATAGCACTAAAGAAAAATAACGAAGTTTCTCCACTTTGTTTCTTTTTCGAATGACACAATGCCACCACTGGTTCATGATCGTAAATTCATAAGTAAAAGATCAAAGGTCAGGCTGGAATCTACTTGAGAACTGAATGATCTGTGCAATTTTTATTATCTGCAGTGACTGACAAACAGACTGTTATTATTCATTATTGTCAGTAGAAGCACTCACCTCACCTTCATTCGCTTTCAGGTCTGTAATCCTTCAGCTCACATTGGATATGCCTAGAGACTGAACCAAATCCCCTGTTAGCATCCCATCCTCTCACTGATGCATCACCTCCCACTTCACAGCTAGTAAAATGCTACTAGATAGACACAACATCGAACCGGTTTCCTGCCCCTCACAGCTATATGTATTTACCAATTAGATCAGTCCCAAAGTCATGTCTAAATTTTCCTGATTTTTGCTAAAGCTCAGTGCTGCTTTTCTGCCAGCACAAGTGTAGCAAGGGATCCAGGCAGTGGAGAATATTTTAGCCAGATATTCTTAGGTCCACAGACTTAATCCTGGTATTCTGTCACAGAGGCTCTGCCAGAAATATTTAAATGCTGAGTTTTGCCTTGATCTGCTAAAAACCACAGTTTGTGAAGCAGTGACCAGTGCTACTGCCAGCCTGCCAAGTGGGACAGGAGTTTGGAGAGCAGTTCTTTACCAAAATAACTTCTTTTTATTCCAGCTGAGCATGCTCCATTACTGATCAGGAGCAGTGTCTTCCTGGAGCTGTGAAAGGGCAACACAAGTGCAGCAGCATGGTGGGAAGGTTGGGGTGGCCTTGAGAGTATCCCCACATTTCTACATGCCCTTCAGGAGGAGACCAATTCCTGGGTCATCTTTTCATTCTAAACCTCATAGTGTGCCATTTTTTGTAAAGCTTATTTACTGCTGTTTGTGAGCATCCTTGAAGTGTCTGATATCAGTCTGAATATTAGCCATGAAATTAAGCTCTGTTTGCACCAGCTGGGGCTGCAGATGAGTTTCTTAAGCTTGGTCCTTTGCACCGCTGTGACCATGCAGCTGGCAGAACTGGGTGGGCTTCTCCAGTGTACATTTGGGTTCCTAAACATTGTATGACCCATCACAAAATGTCAGTTTCCCTTTGACAAGGATGTGGCAATGTGCTCAGTGATGAAAGTAGGATGCTGTGCCAGTAGCTGCGGGGCTGACTCTTCGAGATGGATTTCTTTCTGCTGTAGCTTCAAAGAGGAAAAGCAACCATGAGTGAGGGCACAGCTAATGTGAAAGCATGAAGGTCACATATTCCCTCTTAGATAAGAAAAAAAAGCAAATCCATTGCTGAAGCTGCAGAGAAAAAGCAAGGAGCTGTCTGCTTTCCTTATACATTTCTAAGCAAACAGGGCATGATCCAGGAAATATCCCTGCCACACAGCTGTACCTGTCCAGCCCATACTTCTGATGGAGAGCACTGTCAAAGTGAGGAACAGATTAATCTCTGAAGGATTATAACTTCCATTTAAACAGAGCTATTATTGCTAAAATTTTAAAGCCAAGCTCTGCCCTGACTTATCTTTTTTCATAAAGTCTACATGTATCGCAAAGACAGGACAGAAAATAGCCCCTGGGATTTTGCCTTCTTAGAGCAGCTTTGGTGAAAGGGGCTGCTTTTGTCCTCTTTCTGTAATTGAGCATGATGGCATGTGCTTTATGGCTGTTTATTTGCAGTCCCCCACAGCTTCCCCACCTCCTCTGCACCTGGGATTAGGTTTTCCTGCAATGAACAGATCTAACATTCAGTGTGCAGTAATTTGCAATGTGCCATGCTTGAATCAAGTAAAGAAATAAACCAGTGTTGTTGTTATAAAGACCTGACAGATGGTAGGAGGACCCGCCTTTCTTAATCAAGTCATGCTTAGTAATCAGAGCTAGCTCAAATTTATAACAAAAAGAAACCTACCCAAATGAGGATTAATGGGCTACATCCTGATCTCTGGTTAGGATGAGCTCAGTGGCGTTGTTCTGTATTGAGAGGGATAACAAAGACCAGAATCTGACCTGCTTTGGAGAGAAGTTGAAAATACCAGTTAGGTCCTGCCATCACTTCCCCTGAAATGAAGGATTCTCCCAGTAGACGACTTCTTGCAGTCTAGTTGTAAATATTATTACAGAGTTTGAACTATAGCATGGTGGACAAATCATTAGCCAACAAAAATCCACAAAGTTTCATTGTCTTTAATTTCATTGCACATGTATTAGCTAGGCATCCAGCCCTCCAAGCAATGCAGCTGAAACAGGACGCGAGGGGTTGACATGTAGCCTTGACCTTGACCTCCTTCACATTAAGGCTTTTAGTTCTAGAGAAGAATGAATGGGTCTCAAGACTGTTTCTGGTAGCAAGTAACACCTCCTGTGTCTCCAGTTTTGCTATGAATAGCATTTGAAAGATTAAGAAAAAAGGAAGGATTTTCCCAAAGAGCCTGACAAGGATACATCACGTTTTTTGAGAGTGATTAATAATACAGGAATAAAGCACCACCTTGAACAATCCTGTGTGGTCTCTACTATGTAGGAATTGCTATCTAGAATAAAAGAACTTGGGTGAGCATACTAGTGTAATAAAAGCACTTTTGTGGGACTGACATTTAAGCACAATTCACTTAGTCAGGGAGCCTAACCACACTGTTTCTTTTCCTTTTTGCTGTCTTCCAGGCTCACAAGCAGCTGAGCGCAAATCCTTGATCTGCAGCTTCCACAAACACACCCACAGCTAAAATGGCGGAAGACGCTGATATGCGCAATGAGTTGGAAGAAATGCAGCGGCGTGCCGACCAGCTTGCTGATGAAGTGAGACCAATAGCTAAACAGGAAACTTGGGGTTGGGTTTGGCGTGAGAGGCACATCCAGAAATAGGAGCTGATCCGGCAAAGGATTTCTAGAGCTGATTCTGTTTTCCATCAGCTTTACACTGAATGCAGAATTGGAAATTAAATGAGCCGGGGTAAAATTTAATGTCATGTTTAGTCTAGATTAAGGCATTTATTGATCTTGAGTTTGGTTTAGGTATTAGAGTCTGCATCAATTTGACTGTCCTCAGAGCAAAAAAAGCATCAATTTAATATTTTCTGAGGATTCCTTCAATTTGCCAAACGTATTAAATGTTAAAAGTCCGTCTTAGCTGAAAACCACAGACTTTATTTTTAAAGTGGAACACCAGCTGTTCCAAGCAGTACTGCCGCAGCGCGTGAGCAAGGGGAGTGCAAACCTTAGAGACTGCAGCTGCCTCGAGATGTGGTGGGAACTGCTGCATTAGCAAGCTGTAATGCAGAGCTGAAGATGAAGAGATCACCAGTACCCTGCTGATGGCCTGATTCTGAGGGAAGGCAAAGAGTGCAGGAAAAAAATACTGCCAGCATGAGCCTGAACATTAGTGTTGGAAGGTGTATCTTGCCAAATCTAAGTGTTTTTTCCTCTGTTTTTTTTCAGTCCCTGGAGAGCACCCGTCGAATGCTGCAGCTTGTTGAAGAGGTAAGGACTTGCATTTCGTTTGCACATCTGTTGTGAGCAAAAGTGATGGAGACTGACACTGGAAGTGGCATTTTTTTAACTCACATTGCTAGAGCATGGTCATGGCTTTATGTGCCGCTCCATCCCCCCTTATCCTCACCCCTCACAAGGATCATTCAAGACACTGTGCCCTAGTTGCAAATGTCACACGGCAGACGGACTGCTGAGGCACTGTTTTGCCCCTGTCTGAGCACCCATTGAGACAGGCTACTCGAGATAAACCAAGGGAACAGCCTCTGAAGGTGACATGTAGTCAGGGACAAGTAGCTGAGTTTGCTGCAGAGCTCCTGAAACCTCATGCTGGCACTGCTCTGACATCCTTCCCATAACACTGTGAGTGGGGAAGCTGAGAAAGGCCCTTGATCTGTTTGCCCTGTTATCCCTAAATACTTTCTTCTCTATAAACACTTGCAGCTATTGGTCACCATAGCATTTAAATGCCACTTCTTTATGTATCTCTGAAACATTAGTATTTCAAGGCTCATGAGATATCCTAGATTGACAGCTTTGGAAGAGGAAGTTAGCTGATTTTCCACAGTGCCAAGGAAGGGGACCTGGACTTGGTCCTCACAATTAATACAGCTTATACCTGCCTGGAGGGGTCACTCCCAGAAGGGAAAAAACAATTCAGTCAGGTGGCATTTCACCCTCTTCATAATAAAGGGTTTTAAAAGTTGGAGATTCCCAAACTCGGTTTAGTTCAGAGTGTTCAGCCATCAGGTGGTGGAAAACTTTGCTCCTGCCTGACAGGACACATTATTTTCAAACACCATGTGAGCCTTGGCTCTGGAGCTGGTGACATTTTTAATCAGGGTCATCAGCACTGACAGTCCCAGTACTCCTGACAACCAGAGGAGTCTCCAGCAGAGACAACGGGAAGAAAATTATATCAGGTCCCACGTTCAGGAACAAGCACAAGCTGAGCCGTAGGCTCCATGGTCCTGAAATCAATCACAATGGTGAGGATCAATGGAATCCAGTGGAAACAAAATTAAATTTCTGTGTACAGAGAGACAGAGAGATGGGTCATTGAGCATAGTCAGCATCACTTCTCCTCCACAAACACTTCAGATCTGAGCCCCCTGCAACGGAAACCTGCTCTTGTCTCATGAGTACAATCTGTTTCCTTTTTGATGCTCAATTCCCTGGACATGCCATTTCTGACCATCACTTTATGTGATGCAGCTCCTGCTGAAATCAATTCAATGACATGGAAGAGAGTCTCATACGGGTGCCTTCACAAACACAAGGCAGGAGAGCCTGCTGCCCCAAAATGCCTGTGATCTAAATAGACAAGGCAGATGATGAGTGGGAAGAAAGAGAGGTGCAGGAAAGGGAAGTGGTTTGCTCAGGGCCAAGCCATCAGTAAATATCAGCCCTGTCTCTCCTGAGTCGTATTTGTGTGACCTATGTACTGCTTGAGTCCTCCTAACATATTGAACCAGCATATTGTGAATGCCACTGGAATTTCAGTATTAAATCACAGCAAATGGCAAAGTGGGAAGAGAACTGGGACTGCTGAATTTACCAATTAATTTATGTAGGACTGTGGCGCTTCTTGGAAGGGCTCGGCATCTCTCTGGACCTGGCTTTTATTCAGATGCTACAATATCTTCCTGTCTAAATAGAGAAGTTTCTAAAACTGGCACTGAGTAGTCATGGGAATTCTAAAATGAGCTGAATATTATTTTTCCTAACGTGACTACAAAAGACCTTTAAAATTCTTCTGTGGTCTAAACAGCTGGTTGATTGCTCCGATCCCATTTCCTAGCTAGTTTTAAAAGAATGCAGCATTTAGGGAGTGAGAGATGTTATACTGAAAGGACAAATGGTGTCTTTGAAATCGAACTTGCACTGCTCTGATTTAATAGACCCCAAAAATCCAATTAGACTCTCTTGCTTAGCAGAACCTGTCTAGTCTGTAGAGATAGAAAATATTCTTCCTCAGTGAAAGAGTGTTTTTTATTCTGTTCTCTTGATACCACAAATCTGTTATTCCTTACTTAGGAAAAGAATGCCTCCATGTTTAAGCATTATTACTACATACATATTTATGGATTCCTGTCATGGTTGGCTCCACTCTGTTAGATATTAGGAAAATACAGAGTAAACAGACTGACTTGGCTCAACTCTAGAGACAGAAGAGTGCTGCAGGGAAACCCTATAGCTGTACAAGTCATCCTTAATGCTGAAATGTAGGTCATAGCCTGGGAGACAAAATCAATGTCCCCAAAGGACTGTGGCTTCCTTGCTTGAGAGGACTAGGTTGAGCTTGGAGACTAAGCCCTGGTGTTATTCCCAGGGAACGTTGGCAAGGAAAACCAAATCTGTTACTGTTTCTTGTTTTTATAAACCAGCTTTGCAAGAAGTTGATTTTGTTAGTCCTAGACCAATAGCGGAAGCAAGAAGAAGCAGTGAGTGGCTGTTGTAAAGTAGCCACTGCTTTGTGCCAAGGCAGCTGTATACTGGGATGGTAGACTACAAAACTCAGTTTGCTCTGTGGTGCGCAACATACCCATGCAACACAGTTACATCTACACTGACCAATGCTTACTTGAGCTACTCAGGTTACTCAGTGCTGTAAATACCTATATTTTATGGTGATGCTGTGCAATGTTTGGGCCAAAACATAAAATAGAAATGAACTGAGGCAGGAGAAGTGAAACTAAATACACAGTTTGCAGCTGACCTTCTTGTTCAAGCTTTTTACCTCTGAGCTGACTTCATGAAATGCAGAGTAACACATGAAAAGGAAAAGACATGAGTCTACTACCATCTTCCAGTGGAACCACCATGGTCTTTAAGTAAAATCAGTCACTGTAGGATGGAAAAATAGATGATTTATAGATATGAGGCAGCAAGGGAAAAAATGACAACTAGATCAGTACTGCAGAAAGCCCAGCAAGAAAGCACTCAGCGACACATACAGACAAATGGTCTGGTTTGTACATTTAAATCCAGACAGGACTGTTTTGTCCTCTCATGTGCTGGGGGTGACAGTCAAATTTACTAACATATCAAAGCTGAAATAGTAAGCTATAAAATGTTTTATAACCTCATGATGCTGCTCTACGCAGGACACTGAACACACAGTATGCCATTTTACTAACTTCCTTCATTTGTGATTGGGAAGTGAGTTTATCCCAACATTATTATCATAGTCAAATGTCCTTTAGTCTGAAGAATAAAAGAAAAAATATTCTATTACTTTAGAGTTTGGTCCAAAGCTTGTCAAAGCTAATTTGAAAAATCTCTTTGACACCATTAGCCATCGGAACAGTTCTGCTCAGAAAGAAATACACATCTGGCACAGGAGGATGCAATTCATAATTTTGGTCTCAAGGATTAGACCCCTTTGTCTATGTAAACCAGTGGAGTAGCACTGGAGGGTCATTGCAGTAGATGACCACCAGGCAAACAGGATTCAATGGCAGGGTCACAGATTTGTATCAGCTGAGGATCTGAACCACAGGGTGAATTAAGAGGCTGAGAAGTAACATGGCTTTTAAATCAGCTACGGAGAGACACTGAAGCATTAACAAGTTGACAGTGAATTTGGAGTGGGAGCTGAGGAAATGCATTACTATGGATGACTAAAAAATGTTTCTTTGATCACATGTTTGTCTTTAGGGTGTTGACACTTCTCTTTAATGTCTCTGGGAACTGTTAGCAATGTCAGCCTGTCCTGGTACATAATTGTCCATATTAATTTATTCAGAACAAACTCTATAATCCATATCGATTAAAGCAAAACTTTTTAGCAAAGTGGAAGTTTATGTGTTCTTCACATAACTGAGAGTGTAGATCTGTTTTTCAGGGTATCTTCTGAAATGCAGAAAAAGCGATTTCTAGAATTTGGATTCTCTATCAGATACATTATTCCCTTATACTGTTAGGAAGATCACCCCTTGGGCTAACCTAAAGTTGGAGTAGCTGGCTTTTGTAGCAGGCATGGATAGGATGCAACAAACTGTGTTCCTGGAGGGACTGATGGGCCCTTTGAGAAGTCATTCCAATTTTCTTCCTAGATTTATTCCCACCTTGGGAAATTAAGTGACATAACAACAATAAGAAGAAATGATATAGCAATGCATTTCCCCTCCAAAGCGCTGGGAATGTTTCATTGCTGACTTGCTCTGAGTGAAACCCTCACAAAAAAAAGGGTTTAAAAAGCTGTTACAGAAGATTGAGGATAAGGTAAATTAAAGCCTCCAAACGGGTTCCCAGTTATGCTCTTAAACTGGTTTCACTGAAGCATTGACAGACTTAGGTTATACAAGAGCTGAATTAAGCCCAGAGTTTTAAAATCATGTATTCCGTCTTTCTGATCAGTAGCTTTGCTAGTGATCCAGTGGGGAACCTGGGCACGTGGTTCATAGAAAGTACATTGAACCCAAACCAGTACGCCTTGTTGGTTTACCTAAACACTAGAGCTTAATGCTACTGAAAAGTTGAAGGGCATCAGCTTCCATAAACTTTAGGGGGTCTATATTCATGGTGCTGTTTCATCTAATGTGATTCATTTTTAAGTTGAAAGTGATGGTCTCCTGCTCTGAGTGGTTATCTTGTGTGCGAAGTTGGGCAGATCTTTGCAGAAAAATGGTTGGCGACCCACAGCAGTCTCCATGGAAATCAAAGTCTAGGAGGACACATTGGCTGACCTGCTTATTCCTAGAGTCAGGGCTGAGTATGTTCAAGGGCTGCATGGGAAAGATTATATATTTTACCATCTACAGTGTATCTGTTTCCTGGATAAACAGAGGAACTCCAGAGCTGTCAATTTAATGCCTCAACAAAAGCAATTCATGCTGTGCTATTTTCTTCTAAAGGACAAGAGTGTGAGATGTTTGCTGTACCACAGAAAAATCCGGTGGTCCAAATTCTCTCAAGTGCAACAAGAAGACAAGGGGAATAAGAAGTAATTCTGTAGAGAGAAGGCTGTTATAGTTTTAAGACCTGGATTAGAATGGCATGTACTGCATGAACTCTGTAGAGTCCTATGAAAGAGGCATTTTTCTTCTTTCTGGCCTGAACTACCCTAAGCAGCCCATTTTTAAAGAATCCTTATTTTGCTGCAAATTAAACAGATGATCACCTGTGCAAGGGCTGGTAGGTCTTAAGAAATTCCTCCCTTGCACAAGAAGAAAGAAAAAGAAAGAAAGAGAAAGAAAGAAAGAAAGAAAGAAAGAAAGAAAGAAAGAAAGAAAGAAAGAAAGAAAGAAAGAAAGAAAGAAAGAAAGAAAGAAAGAAAGAAAGAAAGAAAGAAAGAAAGAAAGAAAGAAAGGAAGAAAGAAAGAAAGAAAGAAAGAAAGACAGACTAATCCTGGTGACAGTGTACCATCAGCACACATTTCCATAACAAGACAGACCTTCTTAGTTCTACCTGTTTGTGGTTTCCCAGGTAGGATCTCACTGATGTAGGTGAGCACTGGATGTGGGTGGGAAGCCTTCCTGGGCCCTCAGGACAAGGCAAATCAAAGCATGGTCATCAGGTCCCTGCCCTGACCATGGCTTTTCTGGGAGCCTGTTATCAAGGTTTTATGACTGGTAGTTGTAAAACATATTCTTCTGGGCTGGCATTTTGCAAACACAGTCTTCGTCACCTTCTCTTACACACTTACTAAGCAACCAGTTTGAGTGTGTCTGCTCCCACTGAGATTAAGTGTCCTGTGATACTTTCAGTGCAGAAAATGCCAACATTGTCTGTGTTCAGGCCCCGCTTGTGTGGCACATATCTTCCTCTCTATTCCTTTAAATGAAGAGGGTTTGTAGTTCCCGGAGATGGCTCAGTCTGTTGTCACTGAGGGTCAGTTACTGAGTGTTTCTCTCCTACTCAGACATCTGGATGGTGAGCACATTTTTAGAACAGTTCTTATAGACATGTTTGGTTTTGAGCTATCTAAAACATCAGTCACAATGGAAATACTGAACTTCTAGGAAAGTCTAGACTGTTTCAAATGCACAAATGTGATTATTTTTTTAAAATTGGCTTTACATGGTTAATTTTTTGTGAAAAAGCTGAAAATCAATGCTTGAAAGAAGCTTGGAATAGGAGGAGATTGTCACTTGATGTCTGAATCACCTCTCATCTCTGTCAGTCAGCATCTTTTTATTAGCTTCAATATGATTAGACCTCAGATGCACACAAGTATATTCAATGCACACCCTTTAGTATTTTCACATTAGTATTAACACTGTGGCAGGCTGCTCTTAAGAGATAGAGTATTGGCTGATAAAAGTAAATGGCACCGATAGGTAAGTAAAAGAAAACTGTACCTCTTTCCCTCTGTGCAAAGATTTAATATAAGATACAACCCATAAAGTCTGATTGCTGAGTTCATCTCTCAGCATAGGTCTTACTCAGGTCACTGGACATCTTAGCTGCATAAAAGCAGTTTGCTCAGATGTTAAAAACTGCAGGAAAACAAGGTCAGAGGGTTAAGGAGCAGTAAACATTTTTCACCCTACTATGTTTGATTCACTGAGAGCCAACAACTATCACACCACCAATTGCAGGTTTCTGATTCCAGTATTTAGAAGGGTCCCGTGTCAGACTGCACTGTATTTAGTCAAACACAAGATGACTCAGGACCCAAGAAGCCTTCTTATGTTTGCATGAGGTATGTGTTTTTAAAATCCATGCACACCTTTGGGGGTAAGACATCCCTGGGTACCAAGAGCATAGAAAGAGCACAATAAAAAGCTATTGCACATCCAGTGCTTAGCAGATCTGACACCTGCCCCACAGAAAATGTAAGATAATTAAAGGCAGTTTCCTTACTTTAAATAGGCAAATCTAAGATCTTAGACCTTGAGTTTGTAAAGGTTGCAAAGCTGGCTGGGATTCGAGTAAATGCAGTATGAGCTTGAAGGGAGAGAGAGCAGCAGTTGGGTACCTGGCAGATAGCTGACCCAAGGGCAGTAGGGTGCAACAGACCGTGGGGAGAGGCAGGAGGCTTTTTGTCTCCACCTGGCAACTCACACAGGGTTTTTTTAAAACGAGGGAGAAAACCTGGCTGCACACATCTGACATTTTTCCCAGTTTCTACAGCGATGTAGACAGTAAAGACAAGAATGGCAGTGCAGGCAAAGAGAGGCAGATGAGGAGAGCGCAACAAGAGGCATCTCATATGTGTCTTGAATTGAGCACAATCCTCTTGAAGCAAAGCAGAGAAGCACCAGCTGCACTGGCCAGACAGCCCTCAAGTGTGGCAGAGTCAGGCTTGCAGCTGAGCCAATGTGGGCAGCCTGCTGCCAGCCTGCCTGGGAGCACCCTGCCAGCATGGACTGGGCAGCTGATGGCCAGAGGCTCCACTGCTCCCAGAAAAAGAGACAAGTGATGGCAGTCTGCAGGGCATTTGGAAGGAAGGATAATATTAAGTCCTTAATTTGCCTCAAGGAGAGGGAGGATGGCCTGAAAAGCAAGAGGGACGGTCAGGACCCCAGGTTTCTGTTCCTCACATTCCTTTGCAACTGTGGGCATCTCCCCTGCCCTCTGCAAAATCAACACCACCAACTTTATCTGCTTCACAGGGGTATGGATGGCTCTGTGTTCATTACAGTTCAATAAAGCTAAATTACTGCTGCACATGTCCAGGTAACTCCATGTTTGCAAACTGTCAGGTTACAGAGTGCTTACTTCACCTGTTATTGACATGCAACAGCCAGGAGATTGTTCATGCCATTAATTATTCACAGATGTTATCACTACTCCAAGCAGAATGCAACTAGTTTCCCCTTTGTAATTAAAAAGGAGCTAATCTGATCTGTGATGTAGCTTAGTATCACAGCATCCCAGAAACCTGAGACACCTGATCACACCCTAGAGTGATGATAATGCATGCAAAAACTGTTCTTGTGAAAGGTGCCCTGCTGCTAGTTCAGGCAGGTGGGAGCTCAGAATTGCTAGGCTTTGCTCAAACCCTGTATCTAGCAATGCTGATCGTAAGACTCCCACTAACCTGTGGGAGCAGGGGCAGATTCAGCATGTAGGTGTTTTAAAAACCTGACCTTCAAGCTTAATCCAAAGTTCAGTGTTGCTAAAGGTGTCTGTTGGCTGAAGTAAAACTTGGCTCAAACCCATATCTATTAGATCTCTGAGCCAAAAAGTGTGGCTTAATCTTATTAAATTTTAGCCCGATTTAAAATGGATTTCCTAAGTAGGTAAGCTTTCTGACTTCTGTGTTGCAAGGGCTATGTACAAACCACTATATCTCCTTCCCAAACATGTTTGTGTCATATCTGTTTTCCTTGGGAGTTTCTCCTGTGGGATGAACATACACATGCAATGTCAACACCCCCTTCTTCCCTTCTTCTGCTTCAGAGAACTTGGAGATGAACCCACTCTTTTTAGAAACTACTCATGTAAAATGATTATTTTAATCTCAAGGTCCAGGACTTCGTGTTTTCTGTGGCAGTTCAGTATCCCAGTGAATCCTGAAGGAATGATGGTACAATTGAGAGTACTTGGCTCCTTATACATTATCCAGGCACAGACTGTGCCACCAGCCCCTTATGACCTTGCCATTCCTTTCACTGTTTTTCTTTTGTCTTCCTATGTCCCGTACCTAGGGCTGAGTGTTCCCTCACTGATCTCTCTTTCTCTCTCTCTCTCTTTCTTCTCCCCGCCCCCCTCCTTACCTTGCTACCACTATTGGGATGTAGAGTAAAGATGCTGGTATCAGGACTTTGGTTATGTTGGATGAGCAAGGAGGTAAGTTCAGATTGCTTCAGTAAGGAAGTATAACCATTCTCAAAGTACTGTACTGACTGTGTGCAATCCTGAAAATGAGGGCCACAAAAGAGGTGTGGTTGTGCATGAGAACCCCAAAACCTCTTTGCCTTTAGCTTCATTGTCTGACAGAGGAATGTACAATAGCTGTGTAAGAGTCTGTACTACTTTTGATCTGTTTCCCGTTAATGTCAAAAAGAGCCGCAGGCTGAACTCATCCAAATCATCATTTTTTTCAGCAAGCTTGGGGTCAAGATCCAGCTGCATGATGAGAAGATTTGCCTACATAAGTGTAAAATCCAACATTATTTACGCAGGTGCTATGTAATTTTCTCACTTGTTTTAGCCACAAATGAAAGGCATGCAAGAAATACATCCCAAGAGAAGGCAAAACAGGCTTAGTCTGTGCAAAATTCAGTTGCTTTTTGAATAGAAATGTCAGTAAGGATAACGGGAATTTAAGATTAAAAGCTATGACATGATCAGCTCATTAGAATTGACCATATAGGATCTTTCAAGCCTAGACAAGTTCCTGTCTGTGGATGACAGTGACAAAGGCAGAGCTAGATATATCCAATACGTTCCAGGAAATTACATTTTTGCCCTTCATAATATTACAAAGAAGTATGGAGCTCCCCCTCTTCCCTGCCCCCCCTAAGCTAATAAGTCTTTGTTTGCTGCAGATCCACAGCATCAGCAAAATGGTGTCTCCAAAGCGGAGTTAAATCAACAGAGTCTTAATTTTTGCTACTCTATATCAAACCACTCCTCATAAAGTCCTTGTTATTATCTACTATGTGGCATGATACAAATCTGCATTAGGAAATGTTTTCTACAGAGGTAATGCTGTATTACTCATCAAGCCCAGGCAATTATTATAAGCAATGGTATGACATTGTTGGGAAATGGACTGAAGAACCTGACAGGCCCTTTTCATCTGTAATGTCTCTACCTCACTGGTGCTGAAATGAATGGAAAGTAGTAACAAGACCTAAACAGAAAGTATTTTCTCCTATTTGCTTTTTCTATGTATGTCTCATTCCTTCCCCCCCACCTCCCCCTTTAGGGAAAAGAATTTAATCTAACCAAATCTTGTCACATCAATTTATCTTGACAAGAAAAATATTACAGAGAATATTTGGTTGTCTTCAAATATATTTTTTTTCTGAACCGTAAAAGAACTATCACTGAATACAGAAAACCAGAAGTTACTTATGTTGAAACAAATATGGCACCTGTCTAAATAATGTGTTTTGTTTCAGAAGTGAATTATACTGTTAACATAAATCACAAATATTGTCAAAGAAAGTCCATAAATACCCAGTTGCGTCTTGCAATGTAATTCACAAGTAGATAAGCAGAAACTTTAGTGGTTCCGATAACTTCCCTTGTGTTTAGTCTTGGGAAAATATGTTTCTGTTCTTTAACTGCTCTTTTTCCACAGATTGCTAGTGGGTTTTATATTGTTTTTAACCCTGAATTTCATTTTTTATTTTGGAGTTCTACTATTGCTAAACCTCTGTATGCAAAAATTGTCCAACCAGCTCTCTAGTCGTGCTAGGAGGGACAGTCGTCTGTGTGAGCCAAGGAGCTGAGACTGGACCCACTGACCTCGCTGAAGTCCAGGGAACTCAGTATTAAACTCTTATTGACAGTGAAACCTGAGATGTATATTGTATGGCCAGAGATGGAGTTAGTCAATAATTACAGAGAAGAATCAGACAATTTGAGAGCCTCTTTAAATTGGTTATGGTCATGCTTTAAGTGATTCAGCAAATTTAGCCTGTGACTATACAGTATGGGTTTCTCAAGGAAACAACAATGCTACAAACCGTGGGTATATTGTAACCATTGTACTACGCTAAATGTTTAATTAAGTTTTGTCCATTTTAGCCATATGTAGCTGTAATAATTCCTGATATTATTATTTTTTTAATTTTAGCAATAAAGGAATTATAGTATTGGGCAAGATACGCTAATGATGACTTTGAACCCTCTGTAATTAGTGCAATGTGTGCAACTGATGGGTGTCTCAGCAGATAATCAGATTAAGCAAATAATTTGTTAACACTGCCATGTGATCTCTTTTCAGCTGACTGCACAAGTCACTTAAGATTATTAGGTGTTAAAATATACAAAAAACATGACATTGATCTTTCCAGTGGGAGGCAAGCAGAATATCTAATCTCCGCAGTTGCTTGAAGCTCTATTTCTAAGTTTCCTTACAAAATTGCTTGCTTTGAAGTCGAATAGACTTTACAAGGAAAACTTCTTTGATCCGATCTCAATCTAAATAATGCAAAGCAGAACTCATTTTCTGACATCAATAAGCAGAAGTCTTTGGGATCATAAAAGGAAATAAGTCAATATAATTTTACAGTACTAGGTATTTATACGATAAAGCCAATGTGGCTAGCTCCTGTTGCCTGAACTGTTTAGCGCAGCTGGCCACATAGCAGACCACAGAGTCTGTTATAACCCTTCACAAGAGCTTTCATTACTCCTGTTCCACAGAGAATAGGACTGCCATAAAAACTAGAGACCTCCTCTAGCGCACTTTTAAGTCACTGGGAATTTGAATTGGCTTTTGGAGTAGGCCCTTTGCAATACCAAGAGTTACTAATTTTTGAGCCAGATATTGTCACCCAAACCAGTTCAACACAGTTCTTCCCCTGGGGAGCCCACAGGAAAGAGCTAAGAGGTTAGATTCTCCTTGTTGAGATTTTTTTCCATTAGTGAAAAAGTCTTTGCCAGACCCTATGTGCATCCATAATGTTTACATTTCTTTAAATCTGGCCTTGAGTCCAGCTCCCTTAATTATTTAAATATAAATATGTACATAACACTTTAAATTAAAATATTTGCTTTTCACACTAAAAATGTCATGCTACAAAAGATTATTGAGCAGTGGCAATAACTCTGCTTCATTAAATAGGTATTTGAAACATGCTAACTTAGAAAAATACCAATACTTGGATGTATGTTGGTTAAAAGCAGACTGCAGAAATTAAACTGATAGTACCAAGTAGGAACATGAAGATAAACCTGAACTGCTGATATAGGAGGGGTCTCAGAGTGGTAGCTCTCTTCCTCCAAAGGAAACTCCCATCACATGGGAGTGTTAGCAGGCAGAGAAATTTGGGCCTTGAAGGACATTTTTTTGTCTGATGATGTCCTCATGCAGCTTATTACAAAAGAATGTTGTGTTTGTATTCCAAACAGGGTGGAGGAGAGAAACTTTTCCAATAATAACAGTAGCAGCACAGCCATTTTTCATCTAAAACAAGATACAGGAATAGCCACAACTTTGATAAGCCACAAAGAAAATGTCAATGCAACTGAATTTTTCTCCCTGCACCATGGCAACAGCAAATGCACAACCCGCAATACCAGCAAACATAGGGAGCAGTTTAATCTACCCAGTTGATCTGCACTCTAGATCAAATTGAAGTATGGAGATAAAACTTGGAATAACTGGGCAACTCCACAAGCAAAAGTGTTGTCACCATGTGATGGTACCCAAGCTAGCTGACTTCTGCTTTGTCAACTTTGCAGGAGTTGTGAGTTTTACGGTTTTGTATGAGTTATGGCTGATCTGCTTCTATGGCACTGGAGAAACAACTGCAGTAAATACAAAGATAATTAGCATTCCTTTCCCTCAGAGAGCAAAATCATGGCCCCTTGCACAGGCCCCTTCTCCAGCTTATCTCCTATTCAACAGCTACCATGAAAATTGATAGACAGCCAGCCAGATGCTAAAAGCAGAGTTGCTAGAGGTGCTCCAAAAACACCTATAAGCTGAGCTGATCACAGTCAGAAATGGTTTGCTAATTAGTGGGGAAAAAAAAGGTATCTATCAACTATTCCAGGTTCTACAGGGAAAATAGTATTAATTATGTTCAAAATGTAGTGCAGAACAAAAGACAAATGAACCCCCCACAAAAGGAGGTTGTGCCTTGTCTACTGTTATTTTTAGCCCAGCTACATGTGGGCTCACAAGCACTCCCCGCCAGCTTTCTTCCATTTGTACCTGGGCTCAGCAATCCCTTTCACAGCAAAGCGAGGTCAAGACTCAGGATTTCTGAAAAGGCTGTGCTAGAAATGTACTGTGCTCCAATATGATTCTCCTTTATGGAAAATGCGATCATGGAGTACCATCGCAAATAGTTAATCTTTTGACTCTCTTTCAGATTCAGCCCTCTTGTATGCAATTACGATTACAATGTGTTCTTAGGTGTCCTTTTTTTTTTTTTTTTCTTCTCTAATTAAAATTGTCCTTCGTGGAAATTGCTTCATTGCACAATACTCCAGGCCAAGGAGCCAGTTCCCTTCTCCACAGGCATTTAACTGACATTCAAGCACAGGACTCAGATCCCAGACACTAGTCAAGAAACTTTTGTTATAAATTACAGATGGAGCTGCAAAGGTGGAGCAACACCACACTTGCCCTGTCCTGGTCCTGCATTCAATGCTGTGCAAGATGCTTTTGCAGCTGTGTTTGCTTGAGACACCACAGGAGCAGCTGAGGGATGTCTTTGCTACAGCTTTCCTCTCCCAGCCACTTCCTCAGATCAGTCACAGAGTGGGGATTTGCCAGGCTGGATGTTATGGAAGATCCTGGCAAAGACCCACCGGCAAGGGGCTACAATGCTACAGTATAACTAACAGGACTAGCTTATGGTCCCTCAGTTGCCTACAGTTTTAGCACAGAAGTAATTCATAAGTATAACTATACAGGTAAAAAAATAATTCTTGTTTGTATCCTAAGACATGCCATTAGTTTGCTGTAAGATCTGGAAGAAGATATATGGCCACTACATTTGAATCAAAGTTACATTCTCAGACAAAAAAGGGTATCAATATGCCAAAAGGCCTAATAATTAGCAGAGCTTCCAGGGAAAAAAAAAAAGAAAAAAAAGAAGGAAATCTCAATAAAACATACCACTGGTGGTTGTCTGCTTCCAGACAACACTAATTCTCTTATGTATCGTATATAAGATATAAACATATATATAGATGTAGTATATTCAAACCATACTGCAACAAACTATCAAAAGATGTTTAAACTCTGACCTTGAAGTGCTTCTCTAAATGGGGCATAAAAAACATGATCTTTTCTAGGTGTGAATTTTCACAGGTTCATGGCAGTATATGCTCGCAGACTGTCTTCCCTAAAACTTTTAATAAAATACAAAATTTGGAACAGGAAAGATCGATGAAAACAGACATTAAATTAACCTTCTGATAGCCATCTGATTTCTTACGGGCAGTGATTAATTCTGGGCCAGATTTTAATATCAGTTATACCAAAACAAATCCAGAATGACCCCATTAAGTCAATTCCTCTATAATATTTATGCCTCAATAATTGTGGTTAGACTTATAAATCTATTTCCGTGCCGGTGGGACCAGATCTTTGACAGGTATAAATTGGTGTTGCCGATGAAGCCAGCATAACTACACCAATTTAAACCAGTCAACAATCCAGCCCATGACATTAACTACTAGTAAATGGTTTCAGGACCAGCAGCCAGCTGTCCAGACTTCTGGACTACAAATATGACATAGGTTTTTTACACTGATGAGGTTTCCTTTAATGGAAGATAAATTAGTTGTGGGTTGCTTTTCTATTCAGAAATAGCATAGGCATCACACACAAATCCTGAAGCAGATAAATTAAGTCAGGTTCCTGGAGAGAGCTATAATTTAAATGAAACTCTTTGAGTCATGTCAAATATACTCTTCAATTAGCATTCATCTATTCAGACAGAATAGGAAACAGGCAAGGAAAGTTCAAAAGGCCCTACTACATGCTTGGCTCCAGAGAATGTGCATCTAAGCAAGGAAACATGCTTAGACTGAAAGCCATCAATGGTATCAGATCTAGGACTGATCCCTGCAGTCTTACCTGGCTTTTTCTACTGGCCAGCCAAGATAGAGAAATACTAGCTGCAAGATCAGTGGAAGAAAAGTCAGTACCTCTTGTCCCTCCCAGTGCCAAAATACATGTGGAAATAGCCTTAACTGACAGCCCTGAAAACCAGCTGGGCTCTGCTCTGCCAACATGGCTCTCACAAGAAGATGGTGGGAATCTATGACAGAAATTTAGCAGTTGCCATCATGCTGCATGAACCAGCATAAAAACCAACTCACACTCACACAGCTGCTTCCCAGAGCAAGAGCACGCGCCCAATTACACAGGAGCAGGCACTCCTGAGTTAGTGAGGAGCAGGAGCATTTAGAGAAGTATCACCTTCTACCACATGCTCACATTTCTGATGATATTGGCAACTGAGGCTACAAACATGAACCAAAGCTTCTACTAAAGCCTCCCAACTGAAATGTAAAATCACAACGTGCATTAAACCAATCCAACATTGTATTTCAGTTTCTTGGCTCAGCAGTGTAACTGGCAGAACTCGTGCAGCGTCTCTCAGGTTTCCTTATTAGTTTCTCAATCCTTTGCTCACATCATATGTGCCCCTTGTAAAGGACAGTACCAAGTAACCCTGATCCTCTAAATGTATCAAAAACTCCTGTGGTATCAGGAGGCAGGCACATCCAGCTGAGGAGAATGAGAACTGACAGCTGAAAAGCAGATGAATCTCACAATACTGACATGGCAGCTCTCCTCAAAGCCCAGCCTCATGCAAGAATTAAACAAAGAGCACAAGTTCAATATTTGAATTATTTCAGCTTGAATAATTTAGGCCAGGATTTTCACGGCCCTCTAGGGGTGAGATGCCCATTTCCCATTAAAATTATTTTGTTTAATTAATTTTAATAGGAATTTGGTATCCAAATTCCCCAGAAAGCTTTGAAAATCTAAATTTCAATTGTTATTAGAAACCCAAGTAAGAAAGTAGGCCTATTCATGTTTCCAAATTAGTCAAGAGGAGTTTTATACTGATGTCAATATGCACATGATTTTTTTTTCTAAAACGCTTTTTTTTTTTCTTCTTCTGGATAAGACTCAGTCAACATCAGAGATGACATTAAATGCCTCCTATAACCAGTGCTCTCTTAGGTCCTTTCATCAGGTCTAATTCTGTGATTGTATATTTTCTATTCAATACAGGGAATAGGGGTGTATTTGGTTTTTACTGGGATTGCTTTACTTTGCCTCTTTAGGAACAGTTACAAATTTTAATGGATTGAAATGAATGAATTGAATTGAAATTAAATGAATTTTAATGAACTGAAATACACTCGGAGTAATTTTCTCATCCTGTGTAATACTTATTTGGGTATATCCTTCCTGAAACAAATGGTGAGGCTTTCCACCCCCGTAAAATGCTGTTGCTACCGCTGACTCCACATAAGACTCCTGACCCCACTGGATCTATATTAACTTACATCAGAGGAGGATCCATTCCTACAATTTTACATTGTGGCATTTTGTTCTTCTAGGCCATTTTCCCCAGCTTTAATAGTGAAGAAATTAACACATCAAATTATTCTGAACTACCAAGTCAGTAGAAAACCCTACATCATTGTCAGCCTTAGGTGGAAATAAGCCAAATTCTATTTGATGCCAGTGGAGAGACAGTGTCTCTATATGGCTGGTTACTGGGCTTGGTGCTTCATAACTTGCCCTGGAGCAAAGCAGAAGTGACCCCACTGAAGACTTGAGTCTTCACCCAATGCTTGTTTTTGTAAGATCCCTTGGGGACAGAGGCAAAAACCGTCACAGCCAGTGGTCCTCTTTCACTGAGCATCAGGCTCCTGGAGTGGTTGCAATTGCTCTGTGTTCACTGGGGTTACTCCTGATCTTCAGCATCCATACCAGAAAAAAAAGCAGCCCTGAAGCCATACTCGGATTAGAGATTAATATCCAATGCAAATCAAAGTGGCAGGTCTCAGTTTCCTCAGCCTCTGGAAAAACAAGTACTTGGACACAGATCTTAACAGCTCGCTCCATCTCTGGTACTGTTACTACCAGCTCTCTCACTCACTAATCAAAGCAATCATGCTGCCCCAAACCACCTAATTCCAAGGCATTTGTAAGCATAAGTAACTGAAGTATTTTCCATGGAAGGACACCTTTTCTCTTGTATTAACATACATAAATGCAAAATAATAACACTATCTTTCTTTCTCTTGGATGTCATTGGTGTCTTAGTAAGTGGATGTATTGTATTATGTTTCTGGACCTTGAACTTTATAACCCTTCCTTTCTACATCATTACATCTTGTTTTAATTAATATATTTCAAACAAACTCCTCCTTTGTTTTGCTCTTCCCATATTAGTAAAAAAACATCTTTGGCATCCATTGCAGCATACATCCTTTCAGCAATGCATCACCTCAGATTAATGCATTGTAATGTCATTATTAATTCAGTTCTACATGGTCATTTTTCATGTTCTGTTGAAGACAAAAGCAAACAAACAAAAATACAATTCATTCCACACTGTCATCCCTTTGTCCTGACCAGAACAACTCGATCGTGTTGAAGAAGGCATGAACCATATCAACCAAGACATGAAGGAGGCCGAGAAAAATTTAAAAGATTTAGGGAAATGCTGTGGCCTTTTCATATGTCCTTGTAACAAGTAGGTACTGGGTACCGGCTCTGCTATGTGGTGTCCAGTTTTTTTTGTCACAGTGAATGTCTGAAGTTTTTGTCTTTTTTTTCTTTGTCCTTTTCCATCTGCTTCATTCTGTGGGGATAAAATACTTGTGTTTAATCAGAACAACTGGAACGCATCGAAGAGGGAATGGACCAAATCAATAAGGACATGAAAGAAGCAGAAAAGAATTTGACGGACCTAGGAAAATTCTGTGGTCTTTGTGTCTGTCCATGTAACAAGTAGGTGCTGCCTGCCTCATCTCTTTGAGCACTTAAGGCTGATCCCAAAGGCCTTGTGAAGCTCATCCTTGCTAGGCACATGGACAGGATGAGCATGTGGCATGCAGAAAGAACGATTCTGGTTCAAATGCATTCATCTCATAGCATAGACAACTGACTGGGAATTACTGTAGTTGCATTAAAATCAGGCATACTGCAGTGAAAGCTTCACTGTTGACACCTTTTAATGGTAAAAGTTTCAACATTTTACACAAAGTGTACTGAGTGGTTCCATTTTCCAGCAAACAAAAACACTGGGGCTACCTTATTCCTGGAGAGCCTAAATTTTGAAACATATATTTACATACAAGTTTAATGAGAAAAAAAAAAAACAAAACAAAACCAAAAAACCAGCTGAAAAAATTCAGAAGAGGACGTAATAAACATTACTCAAAATTTTGGATGAAAATCGCATGTTTTTTCATTGTTCAACTGAAATAGCCCTTGATGAGCTCTTGGAAGAGACATGATGTTTCACAATTGGAACACAACTTGAAATGGTTTTCATCCTGCCATAGGCAACAAATTTGAGAAATCCTGAACATGCCAAATTTCTCTCATTTGGGTAGCACGTACACTAAACAGAAATGTTGAAATGCATCGAATTTGCTTGCATGCCATCAGACTTGAGCGAAATTGTCCTCCCAGTAATGCAAAGCTTGTTTTAAATGCCAAATGAAAATGTGATGTGCGGTTATGTGGGTGTAGGAAATTGGGGACAAAGTGGACCAACCAGAAGTCCTTGAGGAATAGCAAATCCAGCACACAGTGAGTAGGCATGCAACCAAGCTACAGTGAAAACATTCATAAATGGTTGGCCAGAGATTGGGCAGGAAACAAAGCAGAGTGCAGTTGTTCGGTAGTATTGTGCTCCCTTAGTGAGTGGCACAGATATTTAGTTCACTGCCAGGGCCTGACCCTACCATGATTATCAAGACCAAAGGGAAGACAGCTGTCATGGAGCTCAGTGGATCTTTTGTCAAAAATCAACACAGTAGGACTGGGTTTCTGCCTTATCAGTCACCATTTATTTTGAAGTTAATTCCCTTGGGACACAATACAGATACAACCTTAGATTAAAAAAAAAATAAAATTAATTTTGCTCCTGTACCAAGCCACAAATACTTTGCTGGGGTAAACATTTTGCCTAGAATATGAGTACTATTGCCTTGGTATGCACAATGGGAGAGAGGCAAGGAGGAACAGAAAGAGCTACACACACACACAGAGCCTTAGTCAGTGGGACTACCTGCAACTGATATCAGCTGTGCTACAGGCTTTAGCCCTGCTGTCCTGCACCAGAGAACCCAGTGCAGAAAAGCTGCAGGCACAAGAGCATGCAGCAGAAACTTCACATCTCTCACACTCCAGAAGCTGTTGCAGGGTAAAAAGGAACACTGTTCTGGCTTGCTCTTCCTGGAGAAATCTGGCATAATGCCTACATCAAAAGTTCACCCTCAAAATACAAAAGATTCCAATGTATTTTGCAGGAATTGTCATTTTTTAGAGCAGCTTTAATATTCCGTACTGTAGGAAAGGCTGCTCAGAACTGACAGCCAGACCTGTGGCATGTATGGGGCTAGCACCTGACATGTAGCCTTAAAACATTTACCACTTCACTGTGATTGCAGTATCATGAAATCAATAGATGCAAGAACAGAAAGATACTGCATGCATTTGATGTGGGGGACATTAATTTTTAGAGGTGTCTCTTTCCTGCTTTGAAGCAGTATTTTGACCTTTGCAGTCTGCAGCCAGATTTCATAAACCAGCACTGCTAATCAGTCAGTGTGTTCAGTAACAGAGAATGAATGAGCAATGCTTTTTGAGACTGTTCCTTGAATCACTATGCCAGGACTCAAGAAAGGAGAGAAATCCATACAGTTCTGGGCATCAGTATCACCGTGATCCCCTAATGCTCTTCTGGCTGGTGGTAGATTAATGGCATATATTGAAAAAAAGATTGACCATTTCACACATAACTATACTTCGATTTACAGAGCAAATAGAACTCTGTAAGCCTTACCAAAATGTAAGGCTTGATCCTACATTCTTAGGAGATTGAAAATGCCCATGGGATGAGACTTTGACCAGACTGCATTCATAAGGACAATTGCTATTGACCATGAGGAGACCCAGACTCCATCTGTTGACTTTAATGGGAAGTCCACAAAAAAATGGAGATCAAGTTCTGGGTGTGTAAAGTCATTCACCTCAAAAACAGAGACTGACTCTCTCAAAGTTGCACAGGCCTAAAGAACAGACAGAAACCTGTAAATGTATGTGCAATGAGAATTACTTCCACTCATTTTTAGAAATGCCAAAGCTGATGTATAGTTTCAGAGAACTAAGAACAAACAAGCCAACCATCATCTTTTTAAGTCTTCAAAAAGTTTAAAAGAAATAAGCAACAAAATAGATAAGTAAGAAAGATCCTCTTTTCACCTACATTTTAATTGTATATTGGAGCATACAACACATCTTCAGGCTCAACAGAAGCTGAGCTGCTTCGAAGGGCATGGAGAGAACATAACACCAGAGGATTATGGGTTTGTTGTGTCCATTCCCAAATCCTCCAGAAGCACATTCAGTTTATCCCCATAAATCCAAGCCACAGGGCTGTTTATACGACTGACTGGAGCTGACCAAAGAACAGGGAAACCATGGAGATTTGCAGTTCCCAACAGGTTTGTTGGAAACTGCTCCATTTCCAGAATAAAATCAAGAACTTACACCTACAGACCCCAAACATTCACACTCTCCTATTAAAGTGTTCCATTTCATCTGACAACCCAAATGACAGCAACCCTAAATATGTTGCACATGCTAATCTGCCACTGAAGGTATGCCTGGATTTTAATTTTCTATCCATGGCAGCTCAGTCAAAAATGGCTCTCTGAAAGCTAATGTAACTGTCATAACCAACAACTATAACAAGTTGCTAGGCTATTTTAAAGTCCTGTGGTTTAAAACTCCTGAAGGAAGTGATGATCCATTTTTGCCTGTGTCTTGCTTATTGTGAAGGCTGTTACCGCTGATGCATTAAGAGTATGATGAACTATTGGGGCAACTGTGCTTAGTGAGAATGCTTCACTTCTTATTCATGCCTGTAGCTGGTGCATGAAGAAAAATGTAGAAAAATTTCCCTTTCTGATGCTAGATTGCTCGTATCTTTTCTTTTCTCCTGCACTCATTTCACTTCTGCCTATTTTACTTTTTGTCTCTGTGGACAAAGGTTTGTACATCAACTGTCGATGTATGATTACTATTTTCAAGTACCGATATATTATTTGAAAAATCTAATGAACCCTATGAATTTTATGATAAAATCATCCCAAATCACCTTGGGAAAGGGTAGTGGCTTTAAATGCCTGTTATGCCACATACATGTTAAAATAATATCAACAGGAGCCCAATCTTCTGCATGGTAAAATGTTAAAATCTAGCCAAATCCATTTTTCTCTAGGAGGGTGTGTTGCTGTGATGTGATGTACACACTATACTTGGCAGTTCTGTTTTTATGTTTGTCTGCCAGTACGTTCTCTGTGTTTGATGTCAAAATGTATGTGTCACTGAAATGAAACAATGTTTTCTACTTATCTGTATTTCTTCTCTTCTTTTTTCTTTTTCCTTTTTATTTTATTATATTTTTTTTTAATCTTCTTTCTGGAAACTAAGTCAACATCCAAAAACCTGTGTGCGGTGTTGTAGACTTGACAACTGCAATTCATCCTATTGGAGACAAACCCTCTGACCATCACAGTTGTTGTGGCAGTAAAGTAAAAAAACAAAAAACCAAACCCCTCCTTTTATCCAGGGTTATGATATATCGGTATACAATCAATGACCCTCTTATCTGAAAACTCATTTGCTTGATTCAGCTTTTAGCTTGGAGAAGTAAAGTTTCGTGTTTGTCCTTGTCCACTTGATGCTCTGTTACTCATCATCTTTTTTGCATAGGCTTAAATCAAGTGATGCTTACAAAAAAGCCTGGGGCAATAATCAGGACGGTGTTGTAGCCAGCCAGCCTGCACGTGTTGTAGATGAACGGGAGCAGATGGCCATCAGTGGTGGCTTTATCCGCAGGTGAGCCTTTTATCTACTGTTTTCTCTCTTTCTCCTGGTCACTGATATATTTAGATTTCTTCCATATGGTCATGAGTTCTGTGACGCTCATTAACTCCTTCGGTGGTGCTGAGTAATGCAGTGGAGCCAGTGTTTTTCACCAAGTGGTTTGTGCTCAGATTCAGGTTGTCAGTGATTAAGACAGGCACTAAAGGCTTACCGCATCCACTGACTTCCCGGGCCCTGTGGGTGCTTCCCTGAGCTACTGCAAAGGATGGTTACGTGGCTGGAAATCCTGGAAGAAAGGGTCTTAGCTCTGAGAACGAGAAGATGCTTGAAAACCTTGCCCTAAACCTTCCTCCTTGAGACTGACCAGATTTGGGCAATAATAAAATAGAAATAGTATCCGTTTATTTACTTCACAGCAGCAATGTGAGGTTGCAGACTGTCACTGCCAGTAAGCACTGTCTTCTGCACTCCAACTGCCTGCACTTTTCCTGGGGGCATTATTATGGGCCTTATTAATGACAGTTGTCAAATACTTCAGAAATTAATTGTCAGATAAATACTAGTTTATTGTTATTATGTCTCAAGATATGTAGTGCTCATTATCCATCCTTGCTAGAAGATGTACCAAAGCATCCAGCACCCCTTCCTTTCTTTTCAAAAAGAAAAAAAGCCTCAGGCTCCTTGCCAAAGCACTGAGCCAATTGCAGAACTTGAAGCACACTTTTAACTAGAGGTGCACCACTTCCCTGCTTGTGACTATCAAAAAAAACTCACTAAGTGAGAAATGACGCCCCATTCCCTAGCTGCTGTAAAGCCACAATTACAGAGAAACACTGATGCTTTAGTGGCAACCCCTGCGCACTCAAATGAAAGCCAGTTTGAATCACACAGCTATATTAATGACAACCAAACTGCAAACTTTCAGCAATACATAGGGATCCTGCAATAAGTACATACTGATTACAGTGCTTATAGAGCATGTATTTAGATGACAATGCTATCAGCTGAATGGATAAAGGCATACCAGTAGGCAAAGCTTTGATCTCTGAAGATTAAGGACACCAGATTAATAAGTAATTATCTTTCCCAAAACTATTATCCACTTATTTTTTTGGCTGCTGTGATAAAGGGAAATCAGTGTGATAGAAACAATGCTGTCATGCAATCTGGAGCGTGGGATGGAGTTGCCATTTAAGTTTGCTGGGTCTGCCATTCACTTTTTTCCTTTCTTTCTGGATGGCAGCCCCACCAACATGAAGGCTGGGGCACGATAACAGAATAGCAGCAAAGGAAGTTATGCTACACCATAATCATTCTGCAAATAGCCTGTAGCACTCTTTTGGCACCTACAGAAACACAAATCGCATAAAGCTCAAGTAGCGATCTTCCGAGTGGAACCCATGGACCTTGCCTTTCCCAGTGTCAGTCATCACATGCCTCTCTAGTCACTGAAGAGTTGAACTAGGCCTTGGCCTAAGCACAATTTTTTTCTACTAAAAACCAAACAACTGAAAAAGACAGTGCTAAGAATGAGAGACAAAGGTTCTTTACTAAAGCCAGTAAATCTGAGAGAAGCTGCTTCTGTCATTTACCAGAAATACATTTAATTAAGTAGGATGTTAAGTCAGGATTTTTACAGCTGAAGCAGCTCTTCCCCAATATTTCAGTGAGCCCCAAATGTACAAGGAC
Source organism: Falco cherrug (assembly GCF_023634085.1). NCBI lineage: Eukaryota > Metazoa > Chordata > Aves > Falconiformes > Falconidae > Falco > Falco cherrug. The sequence goes on from NC_073709.1 coordinate 8,404,958, forward strand.
TGGACAGTATCCATAGCTATGTGTAGTTCAAGGAGGGGAGCTGGTATAGCTCCAATTCCACCACCGTCCAGCACTTCCCACACACTCTAACCACACACAGGTCCCAAAGGAGCACCCTTTCAGTCTTTGTTTGAGAAGGACCATCACTAGCAGAGAGGTGTACTATGTGGTACAGACAAGCTCAGACAGCAACACTTCTAGGAGAAGCAGACATGAGCAGTACAAATGAAGTGGTGATGAACCTAGACAATTAAGCCCCAAATCAAAAAATTAAGTCTATGTTTTTCAGGCTAGCTACTTATTAATCCCTTTTCTTCTAAGCCGAGCACAGCAGCATGCTCCTCAGATGACAAGTGAAGGAGGATGCAGAGGAGGTTTTGGGTGAATCAGATTTTCAGGGGGAACCTCCTTTGTGTCTGCTTAAAAGAACTGGTTTTTTGCTCCCAGGGTAACAAATGATGCCCGGGAAAATGAAATGGATGAGAACCTCGAGCAGGTCAGTGGCATCATTGGCAACTTACGTCACATGGCCCTGGACATGGGCAACGAGATCGACACACAGAACCGCCAGATTGACAGGATCATGGAGAAGGTAAGAACTGACATTTCTAAGAGGACCAAAAAGGGGCTGTTTTTCCTCTTCTGCAGGCACAGGCTGTGCACGCTGCTGTTTGTCTTCAGTTTGGAGAAGGACAAGGGACAGAAATAGCTGCTAGAGCTCTTCTCTCTTCTCCCTCTAAATCCTTGGGCCAAAGCAGAGCTCTCTGCTGTGGATCTTCAGTAACCTCCAGTGAAACCACAATGTTGTGCTTGCCAGATAACAGCTGGCAAAGGGACCTCTTAGCATGAATTGAGGCTCCTTCTGCAACAGCTTTGTGAAAGGAGAAGTGCCCTGAGCTAGGCAGAACTGTGGGGCCTGGGTCTGAACACCCCCACACTTCCTGGCAAGTTTTAAACTTTCCTGGACTTTCCCTTCCCTTGGAAACTCCATAAGCAATTCAGAATTGGATCACCTGTTTGGAGGACCAGTCCCCAAAAGAGGATGGGGATTTATTAAGCAAGACTTTGCCATATGGTAACAGTTCAGCCAGTCTTGTCATACTGCCTGCTTATAATCACATTAGGACAGAGATCTGCCAGCAATCTTGGGGGGTGTGTGTGTGTGTGTGTGTGCGGAGAATGGGAGGTGGGGGAGAGAGAGAGAAAGAGAGATATGTGCATATATATCTATATAAAATCCTGGGCTCTACATGGCCCCTGTGAAATACAAAAACTCAGCAGTACTACAAAACCACCATTTAAAAAGGCAAGAGAGCACCATTCCAGTGCCAGACCTGCATTGCAGATTTCTCAAGCAGACAGCAGCATCCTTCAAACCTGGCTGGGAACTCACTGCCATCCTCAGATCCCAAGATCTGCAAGCCATCTGCATTTGTACTGGCAGAGCTCCAGGCACAGGCACAGCCAGGCTGAAGTGACATAAGAGGCTAGATCTTCATCTGGTGTAAAATCAATACAACACTCGACTTCCGCTGAGATTTACACAACCTGAGGATCTAACCCAAGGACTTACATGTGCTACTTAGAGTTAATTCTGACCTTAAGTGGTAGAGCTTGTACTCTTGAGCCTTCTTACACGTGCAAGCCTTCTCACACAAGCACGATGCCCACGCCTATTTTTCACGTCAATTAACTACATCAGAGCCTAGTGAAAAAAATAAAGAAAATACTGCACTGAGGGACTCACTCAGATAGCTTTCCTTATTGGAGTTTGATTACAGAGAGAACTGAGCAGAGTATACATTGTCTTCAAGGTGGGAAGTTCATCTCTGACAGACAGACAGTTACATAACACAGCAGAGCACATGGCTCTGCATCTGTCAAAAGTTTTGGTTTATAAAGCTGCATCTGTTAGTTTGACTGTATTGAAAAATGCACAATATTACTGTGATGCCATTCTGCAGCATTTCATATTTCTGGGAAAAATAGGAGTGGGGTGGGTGGGGGTTACTGCTGTTATTTATATGAAAGGCACTAGAAAGCAGCATATCTATCTACATCGTGAGAAGGGACTGGGAGATTATACAGCCTACATCATAACTACTTGTAAATAAGAAGTCTAGGACATGCACTATTTTCTCAGAGAAAGTATGAGGACATGCACTATTACATGTTACCAGTCACCCTACAGATGACATAACACAGTGGCAGGAGACACTGTGGATGTGGATGGAAATGAGCTGTGTCCTACCTGTGCCTGCAGGATACTATCACAGACTACAGCAAGCCTAACAAGTCACTGTCCTCCTATCTGTTCAGGCTTGCAAACTTCTGGGTTTTGAGGCACGTGGGCCAAATCTCTAGGCAGTGCATGTGGAGAGTAGCTGGCTAACTGAGGGACTGGCCTTCCACATCTATGCAGTCCTCTTATGGAGTTAGGCATTTCATACAGCAATGGAAAAACAACATCGCAAGCTAATGTGATTCATTAAATCCAGCCTCACAGGAAGGCCTTGTCAGGCAAAGCTCCTGGCTAAGGAACAGTGACACATTCCTGAAAGATGGACTTGCAGTGTAGTCAGAGGAATCATCATGAAAGCAGCATAAAAGACAGTCTTCAGTCTTGGTGAAAATCTGCCAAATTTCTCAGAGTAAGGGCACATAGTAATGAGATACTAGAAAAAAACTCAATATATTAGAAAAACCGTCTATAAAAGACAGAAATGATGGTTAGCCAGATAGTACTGAAACCACAAATGCATGCACATCCATTTTACAATGAAATATGCCAACAGACCATTGTCCCTAGCTGGCGGTGGGCATACAGCATTGCTGGAGTTGCTTACTTTTCCTGACCAGCTGGAGCACTGTACTTTTGCTCCATTATGGTCATTAGAATGACCCTTGGCTGGCACACTTTGTGAAAGAGGGGGTGCATCACAAAGGTAACCAAAGTGCTTCTAAAGCATACATGTTAAACTGGAGCAATTCTACAGTGCAGAGGTGTAAGCTGATCTAGGCATAGTAATCAGGACAGCAATGAATAAAAGCCTGTATCCTTCCCTCAGATCAGAGAGAAAGGAACAAAAAGTAAAATAATGATGGGATGAGTGGGTTACATGGTCCGGACATCACCACCAGAAGACCCTGGCCCCAAAATGAGCCATAAATAGGAGGCTGGGAAGAAAGTAGTTCAAAGTGTTCTGTCTTGATCTAAGTGGGAAGATCTGCACAAAGACTCCCCTTGACTTTGATGCAATGTCATCCACCATCATTAGACCTTAGTATTTCTATTTAGGAACATAATGTTTCATCAATATTCAATGAATATTCATGTATTTCATGGCAAATGTAACTTCTTCCAAAACCATGATCTTATCTTTTAGGTAGTCTTCATTAGGTAAAAGCACATGAAACCATAATGTGGTAGACAAAGTCAAACTTATAGCTAAAATAAAGACGTATGGCTTATAATGAGTGGTTATACTGATCCACGCTTGTTGAGGATCTGGCACATGCTACTGTACTAAAAATACATGTCTACATAGCATTTGCCAAAACAATTATGGAGAAAAGCCCAAGATATTTAAGAATGATTTATTGCACATCAGTAAAACAAATTTTAAAAGATTTTTAAATGTATGTGGGAAAGTCACTTCACCATTCTGTCTTTGCAAATTGGAGATTTAAAATAAATCTGTACAATTTGGATACACCCCAGAGATGTGGGAACAATCATCGAAGCTAACAAAATAACAAAACAGAGACATCAACCACTGAAAAGAGTTTACTATTTGAGTTCATGCTTTTAAAGCAGTAACACATCTCTCACCTTTCCCACAGGTCTGACTTTAGAAATTGAAACCATTTTCTATCTAGTCCCCCTGCTAGCATAAGTTGGCATAGCAACACGGGCTTGAATGGAGCTTTGTCAGTTCTTTGTCAGCATCTTTAGTCTCCAAAACTAACTTCTGCAGAGCTACAGAAACCCATGGTCAAAGTTTTTTCCCACCCAAAGAGAGCTCCTAAACCTCCCAAGTGGTGGTGTTTTATTAATGGAATTTTATATTCACAGCAAGTGTTACCCCATGGAAGACAGTGAAGTTAACAGTTGAGCCTATGCTGGACTAAATTCCATTTTGGTTGATTCAAATAACAGTAGAAACCCTGCTTTTTCTTAATTCCTGTTTATGCTGCTGCCCAATAAGAGAGGTTACTCTTCCCTTCCAACTACACTGTTGAACTTTGTTGAGAGAAAGGAATAATGGCATCACTCCTACCTTATTCCCTTCCTTTCATGTGCAGAGCAAAGAAATCCAGACTGATGTATTTTGCAATAAATTTATCTTTGCCAGCATTCCCTACATCAGATCATCTAGCTTTGCTGCTTCAGCAATTCTCAAAAGTCTATTTAATTTTGACTGCATGCCTCATGATCTAAATTAGAACACGCCCAGATCCACTGAATCTGACAGAGCACTGAAGCTTTTCACCAGTGAAATCCACACGTACCTCATCCGTTCTTATCCTGCCATCCACTACCACCAATACTGCTAGCACTATCAATAGCACCAGCTACAGATCTGGCACAGCATTTACGAGAGTTCAGTGAAGCTGAATACAAACATAAAAGCTCTGCTCAAAGGCTACCTGAAGTGTCACAAAACCAGCAGAGGTGCAATTTCCTTTTGGGTCCCTAATGCCAGTACAAAAAACAGCTCTCCGGAACTTTCAAGCTGCTTCTTTTCCCTGACCTAGCCAAAACTAGAGAATTGTCCATAAAGCACTGTAGGTGTTCTCTTTCTGCCCTGTATTCATCTGTTTTTTTCCTTTGTGTTTCCCTAGGCTGATTCCAACAAAACCAGGATTGATGAAGCCAACCAGCGTGCAACAAAGATGCTGGGCAGTGGTTAAATGCAGCAAAGTGCATTTCCTTTTATCACTGTCCGACAGGGCAGTACCTTCATGCTTTTATCATGGTATTTATCTACTAGGTTTGCACACATGCACATATCAGCCCCATTGTAAATGTTGTCCTGTGTAGTTCGTCAGCTCTCCAAAAATGATACTTGTAATTATTTTTTTCTAGATATCTTTCTTTCCAAAGGTTGTACATAGTGCTGATTTGATGGCTATAGCTCACTATGATGATTTTTGGGATTTTTTCTTTCCTTGTTTCTGTTTTGGGTTCCTTTCCTTTTTTCCCTCTCCTCTCTTTTTTTTTTTTTAATCATGTTTGCTGAATGACAACACTGTTGGAATGCTAAACGTGCTGTTAACCTTTAAATATACAGTATTGTTCTTGTAAAACTGTGACATTCCACAGAGCTACTGCCATGCTCCTGTCTTTGGGTATCATGATGTTTAAGCACTTGAACCTGCTGTCTTCAGTTCTTCATAGCCATTATCTGTTGTTATGATTTCATAATTAGACAATGTGGAATTATATTACTATAACAAGCATTGCACTAAAAAGTGATGTGATTTATGCATTTATGCATGAGGAATAAATAGACTTTTAGACTCCTACTTAAACAAGAATTTTCCCATGGCAGTAGCACACCAACAATGACAACAAAAGCATGCTCAGTATTCGGACTCTTTTGGGAATATGTTATACCAGCAAGTTCGCAGTTGTGCCACTTTTTTCTTGTTGATATATATATATATAGTTATTAATCATGATAATTTTTTTTAATTATGAAAAAAAGAGGGATTTGGCACTCACCATTTAGCCATTGCCAGCAAAATAAAAGCTTGGCTGAAAATATGTCAAAGACAAAAAGAAATAAGTGTAATATATTGGGTTTGTCTGCTGCTTTTGAAGACTATCTTTTGGAGGAAACGACTACCATATGAAATGGTGCAAAGAAATGTAATTTTTATAAGGCTCTCTCTTACTAGTCGCTATCCCCATGTGGTTTGTTATCAGTACAGTTCTCTGTTGCTTACCTAGAGCTATGCACACCAAATCGCTGAGATGTTTAGTAGCTGACTTAATTAAAAAATAATAAAAAAACCTAAATGAATGAACTCTAGATAAACTGTGAGATAAATATCATTTACAGCATGTAATATGAAATTCCTTATGTCTCCTGTCAGTTTGTGAAGTGATTGACATTTTGTAGCTAGTTTAAAAATTATTAAAAATTCTAGATCTCAGAATCCATGCTTGCTTTATCCATTTGTGCCCTATGTGTCAGTGACAACTAGTTATTTGCCTCTAACCTGGGAAAAGGAGAAGTGCAAAGCCTGAAGACTCCTTACACACTAGTTCTGTATCACACATAAGAAACTAAAACATTTCTGTTTGCAGTACTGTATAAAAGTAACTACTCTAAAAATAGCATTTTATGCTCAGTACATTCCAAGTGAATATTATTTTCAATAACCTGGCTTAGATTGCCAAACGCTGAATCAAATTATATTCTCTTATTCAAGGGAAAGAAAAAATAAAATAAATCTTACAGTACAAAAGGATACAGTTCCTTAGTCAATAAAATCTATTGCTGTAGGGGATCTAGCCACGTGCTAGTACACCTCTTTTCAGGGCACACTTTGAGCTACAGAGTTTGTATGATCTGCTAAGAATAATTTTCTCAAGTGACTAACAACAACTAGTCTTTACTGCCAATGAAAAGTGTTATCATATTTTCCCAGGGTTTTTTTCCACTGTATGGACAAATTATAATTAACTCTGCATGAGTGACAGTTCACTCATGTGTCTCACATGGCTCTAAGTCAAAATACACAAAGAACATAAATGCTTGCATAATTAAAATCGCATGATAATGTAGACAAGTTACGTTTTCCTTAGCAGCTTTTTATTTTTAGTATCTATTAAAAATTCATTTATGCAAATATTTTGCCCCTCTACTTCAAACCAAAGAGTAAACTTGAAGCAAACATTTCTAATCTGCTGACCATTTCCAAACCTGTTCATTCAGGGATTGTAGTATTTGTGACAGCACTATCATTCTGCAGTGTCAAAGCCTACTGAAGGAGTGCAATAATTGTACTGGAAAATGCACCAGTATGGGACCAAACATATACAAGGATATTTGAGAAGGGCAAGAAATACATAAACAAATAATGAAGATATTAATGGAAGCATTCATCTGTTTGACAAGAATGCACCCTATCTGAAGAAGATCATACTTCCAAAAACCATTAAAGATGATGAAAAAATATAAGCTCTTGCTGTGAAGGAAGTCAATATGTTTTGACATCTGTTTTTGTCTTGAACAAAGATCAAAACCCAAATTATTGGAACTTTTTGCCAAATGGAAAGTTTAAAGGATAGAAATATTGAAATGTTTCATTGCATTTGTCTTTGCATCCTCCTCCACTGTATGCAGGGTCTCTTAGGAGCTGGCTGAAAATTACTCAAGTAAATAAGTTTAATATATTGCATTTCTCTGATGTTTTTGGAAATTGACTTTTGAAGGATTAATTATTCTTGAAATAATTCAAAGAAAGGCTTGATCTCATGCATTTTCTTTTTAAAACAATCCATTTCTGTTCAAGTTTCGTGCAAACCAAATCCCTGATGCAGCCTCTGATACAACAGAGTCGGGCGGGGGGGGAGAGGAAAGGCACATTTTGAACAGAACATTGCCTTAAAAGTGGCATTTTAGCTTGGAGAAAAGAAGGCTCAAGAGAGACCTTATTGCTTTCTACAACTACCCGAAATGAGGTTTTAATAAGGTGGGGGTTGGTCTCTTCTCCCAAGTAACAGGTGATAGGACAAGAGGAAACGGCCTCAAGTTGCACCAGGGGAGGTTTAGATTGGATATTAGGAAAAAATTCTTCACTGAAAGAGTTATCTCTGGAGGTATCTTAAAGATGTGCAGATGTGGTGCTTAGGGACATGGTTTAGTGGTGGACATGGCAGTGCTGGCTTAATGGTTGGACTGGATGATCTTGAAGGTCTTTCCCAACCCAAATGATTCTATGATTTCCTTTTTTTTCCCCTTTCCCCCTCCGGTCTACTGTTTTATCCCATGATATGCTGCAGGCTTTCCCTGAGGCTGAACAAGCACAGTTACCTGCTTGAGAGGCAAGGCTCACTAGAAGGAAGGGGACACAGCAAGGAGCTGGAATTACAACTCCTACAAGATAAAATGGTCACATTGACTGTGGAAACAAAAAAATATCTAGGTTTTTCTGAAGGCAAAGCCTTCTTCTCCTGATAAGAAATTTCCTTTTGACCACATCATATTTTCCAATCAGTAATTTCTTTTGTCTCTGTACCAGTGCCATCTGGAAATCCAAGTTTGAGATAAAAAAAAAAAGACAGTGCTCAAAGCTTCATGAAATAGCACTTATTTCTTGACTTTCAATGCAATTTCACCAAGTTTGTAACATAGCAAGATCCTCACATTGGTGTTGTTTTGAGGTGGTCATAGGGAAATGTTTTTTTCATATTCTCAAGTGCCATAGCTGAATGAACTACCTAGCTAGATTATTCTGAATTTTGCTTAAAAAATGAAGTCCAACTAAAAGACAAACTTCTGTTGAGTTCTACAAATCCACAACTAATGATTTCTTTCATGTCATGCATTCTCCTTTCCTAGTCTGTGCTCGAAATGGAAATATCAAAATAATCCCAAGGAAGGATATTCGAATGTTATTTCTCAACAGAACAAAATTTAGAAGTAGTGTAATATCTCTTGCACAAAATAATAAATATAAAAAAATTCACCTTCATTAAATACCTGGCCTGATTTCACCAGTAAGAAACTAAGAAAACTGGAAAAGCTAAGTAAAAATCAGGGTGGCTTACCTCAAAGAAACCTTTACACTTTTAGGATGTTAATGATTCCCAACCTTAGCATAAACACACAGCTTCTAAACTCAAAAGAAATGTCACAGCTTTCCAGATTGACACAAATACAAGAAAAGAAACTATGGAAATAAACAGCACCTTGTAGTATGATAGAGCACATCTTAGGAAAAGCAGATCGACCTGATGTAAAGGTACAGAGTCAACAATAATTGATTAATATTCCTTGAAGACTTGGTGGTATTACTGTATATAACAGAAAATGATAACTCAAAAAACCTCTGATGAGCTGTTGGCTGGTTTATTTTTTTTTTAAGAAATGTGAATTTTGTTAGCTTACATGGGTTAAATAACAAAGCAACCTTCATTTCTGAAGCAAATTAAGTATGCCAGTTTACATGGCAAACTGCAAAGCACTCCCTTAGAGAGATGTCTGTGCCACATGACACACTTTTTACAGATACTTTCAAGTCTAGAAATAAGATAATTATTCTCTAAAATATTCTGTGTACCACACTAGTGACTGATAACCTCCACAAAATTTGGATATGGACCTGAATCTGGAGAGATCACTGAAGACTTATTTGAGGGACCCAGAGGCAGACAAATCAATTCCTGCACTTTTTTCCTATTTCTTCTCCTGTGTGTATATATGCACATATAAATCTTTTATTTTAGAGGCATTGAAAAGGGAAGAGTACTTAGTAATAAGGAAAATTATGTGTGTTAGAGACAGCTTAAGTATATGCACTGCTGCTGTGTGTGCCTGTGGGCGTAGGTGTGCAGGATTTGACTGCTGTCTTCTGAGCCATTTTGTTGCCTTTCTAGAGAGAGATGAGGACTGTTTGCAAGTGAGCAGAACATAAAGTATTTTTAAACCTGCAAATAACTACAAGAAATGCAGACATGGGAGATAAACCCTACTGAGAAGTTAGGGCATTGGACTGGTTTGGTGGGGGTGAGGGGGGCATGTTCTAGCTGATTTATTTTGCAAAGCACTTGCCACATAATGTTGGATCCTCTCTGTAATAGCATTCAGAGGGATTATGTGTTGTAAAATACCAAGTGGTTTTGAATGTTGTTTTGCAATTAACAAACACCACCACCCCTGCCCCGAAAAAAACCCCAAACCATGACCAAATGCAAAAACTGAACAATCAAGTGACAAAAAAAATCACCCCAAAACCCACAGAAGATGGCAGTGAAGGAAATGAAAATAAATCACGTGTGGGAATCAGCATGGTCCCACATTTGGCATTTATTCTGAGATCACCGCTACCCATGCAAAAACTACATGTAATGGGGAAAACAATGTGGTCAGGCAGTGGGTAAGAGGTGGCAGGGGGCTCATTTGCCTGGTAGGCTTCACAGCTGCTTGCTGAAAGTGAAAACTAACAACTAGGGTATCAGGGCTCAGTTACTGCCTCGGTTAAACACAATGCTGTGGACGGTCTTTCATGGATGAGTCCCAGCCTTGAGCAGTCTTCCCCACCATCTAGAAAAGTACAGCTCCCTCCACACAGCTCCTACTCCAGTCCACCCTGCACCCCTATCCCCTTCTTCCCAGCTTCTCTCAGCTCTCCACATTCCCTCCTACATTCCCCACCACCTACCCAATTTGTTTGTTCCCTTCCCATTTTTCTTGGGCTGAGTTAGCATGCCTTCAGTCCTGTCCCTCATTTCACTTGCTTCACAACCCTCCACCTGCACGTTTTTCACCCCTGGGCTTTCAGTCAGGCTCTCTCCTCATCCTCAGCAGGAGAAGCATTTAAGAAACAGCCAGCCTTCTGCTTTCCAATCCACAGCTGAGCACCATGTCAGTGTCACCTGGAAGGACACCTGCAAGAAAGTCTTGCTCAGCCCTGAAGCCCCAGAAAGCAGTATGCATGTTGCCAGGGGAATTTTTTGGATAGGCTAGCCAAACAGATCTAAAATGTCTCTGTAGGTTGATGCAAACAAAGATGTTTGGACAGCTGAGGACAGACAGACAAGCACTGGATAGCTATTTCACAGGAAGGTGATAACTGAAAGACCCTCCAGCCTGCAAAATGTTGCATCTCTGGTCTGCAGTACTAGTGTCTCGTAGTGCTTTCTCCATGAGACAGCTGGAGATTCTTTTCTAATACAGGCACAACAACTCTCCTTCCCTTCTTCCACAAATTTCATTCATTAAAACTACCAAGATTTTGGGTTTGGAGTTTTGGTGGGTTTTTTATTATTATTATTTTTATTTTTATTTTTTACTGAAGCTTTTAAAAAGCAGATAGAGGAAGCAGATTTCCCTCACCCCACTCAGGATAACTATCCAGTGCTGGGATATTTAATCCAAAATCCGTAACAGCTCAAGTTGGCATAAGAAAGTCAAAATTAAATATTATATCAGGAATGGTTTAGTAAACTTTGCTATAGGCAGTCCTAAGTTAATTTGCTAAGTGTTAACTTAAATACAAGCAGCTGTAAGTTCCACTTACAGCACAGTACGTTTTCCATCTAAATTCTGATCAAAAGTTCATGAAAAGAAACAAAATGACTCTATTCCACATTCATGGGGGGTTGATTAGACCTCCAAAGCATGAATATGCATAAATCCCACTGCACTAAGGGTATTCTTGGGTATCAAAAGCAACAGTATGCAAATGTGAGCAAAATATATTTCAGAAACCTTACCTATCTTGACTTTACTGTACATTACTCCCAGACTTTACTGTATCAACAATAATATACCCAGCTGATGATTGTATTTTATTAACTACTTTTGATGCTCTGCAGGACCCCTAAAAGCCTATGTGGCTCTAGAGTTAATTTATGAACTCCATGAAAACACATGCTGAAAAGTTAATTTTAAAGAAAGAACAGCTATAATTCTGACATTCAGCCCCAAGCCCTTATCTTAAAACATATTTTCAGTGTCCACTTCACATTTCTGTTTCTTGGATTAAATTAGAATACGAAGGGAAACTAACCAGAAACATAAAATTTAATGAGCTGCTGCTTCTTTTGGGCGATCCTTACAGCTTTACCCCCAGAAGTCAACCCATATTCACTGACTCTTGCTGGGCCATGAGGTGGAAAAAAAATTAAAAAAAAAAAGAAAGAAAGAAAGCCTATGTGCCTTTAAACAAAAGTATAATTAGGTTTTAAACCCCTAAACGTACACCAGAAGCACTGGTAAGTCAGGCAGCTGGAGAAGGGGAAAGGGCTGAGGCCAGAGAAGGGTGCGGAGGACAAGAAATCAAAGCTGAAAACAGACACAATAAAACACATGCTGCAAAGCAGAGCTGCTGCAGTGGATGTGAGGACACAGTGGGAACTGGAACTCAAGCCACAGCCCTGCAATTGTGTTCTGGTCCGCAGTGACCTCATTTAAAGACACAAGAAGAGTACAGACAGTAAGGACTTGATAGTACAGGCCACTGGAAACGTACAGGCCATTGGAAACAGACATTTACATGAATGAGCAAAGACTTGAGTAAGATCAGGGGCTCAGCTGATACTAAGTTGGAAACCTACAGATTGCATATTACTCTATTATGAAATTAATCCAGAATAGTTCCGATTATGCTCAATAGTGAAGGTTAAACCAAGAAAAGCAATCTGGGGGAGGGAGAAAACTTGACCAAACCCTATTGGTAACTACTCAAAATATTTACTGATAATTCCCTTTAAAATATTTCTGTTTAGAGGCATTCAGAAGAACTAAAAAGCCTTAATTCAACTTTAGTCAGCAGCAGTTTATTGCAGGAAAGGGTCTGACTTGTTAGGTGTTAGGTGCCAGCCGGATGTTCTCGCTGCTCATCAAATTCTCTGCACCAACAGCACTTGTGTCACAGCAGCACCTCCAGGCTCTTACTGAGGTGTCAGCATCCCTTTGGTACAGGCACACAGAGCCCATCACTGCCCTAACAAGCTTACAGCCTAAGCAGACAAGACAGGCAAAAGTATAGTTATAGAAAAGGAACTGTATGTAGGCAGTTTGCTCCAAAGCCAGCATCCATACGTCTGAGGGAGAAACTGAACTGGCACAGTGCTATCTTCTTTGTCATCTCTACCAATAAAGGTTCATCTTAGTTGAGTCTGGCTGGCAAATGTGTTGACAGTGCAGAAGTCTGAGTGAACACAGTTCCTTTTTTTCATGGCTATCTACAGACTCTGCAATGATGCAAGTCATCCCACGCTAATCAAAATCCACCTCCTATTTATGGTCCAACACATAGAGCATGTTTCTGCAGTTTTAAAAGTGAGAATGGCTGCTAAGAATTGAGCTCATTATTAAAGGAGTAACATATATAAAAAAATATACATCACTGTGTACCAGCTTTGATTTTCATCCCTCATTTAACTGTCCAGAACAACTAATCATGTTATTAGTCATTTAGAGCTCCAGCCCCAAAAAATACTAAGGAAAACCTAAGAAATGGTGAGTGGGGTTGCAGCCACCATGGAAATCTCTAAGGTGTACTTTACCTCTTGCTGGCTCCAGTACAGTACTTCCTGGAAATACTTAGTTCAATAGGTCTTGCCTAAGACAAACTCCTGAAGCTCTGAATACCATGAGGCATAGGAAACATTTTAACATAAATTCGAAGTTATTTCCACAAATCCTTTGAAATACAGAAAATCTTTTGAATATAGATAAAGTGTAAGATGAAGGTGACAGGACTAAAGATTTTATGGTTTTTATGAAATAGTGACAAAATGCCAAGCAGAACATTTGTTCTCCTTTATTTCCCAAGTCTTCAGACAGTGACTGCTAGTTAAGTATTCAATCCTGAGGCAGCACAGCAAACTAGCTAGTTTCAATATTAAGTCTGAAACTGGATTTCTCAATGCTATTTTACTTAAAGAGAAACTAACTAGGACATGTGACTTCAGTCAATGAAGAGACACAGGTAATAGTAAAATTAATCTGAAAAACAAAAAAGGCACAGGTCCAACTAAATAGATGCATGCTCTAAACAACACATGCATCTCTCAAATAAAAATACTCTGAACTGTCACTGTCCTGTAAAAACTCTCTAGGATTAAGAATCCACTTTGTGTATTGTACAACACTGCAATATGATCAGCTTTTTATGAAGTTAGTGATTCACAAAGCACCCAAAAATCAACATATGGAAGTTACATGAATTAAATATGATGGAAGCATGCAAATAAATGGTTCCATGATACACAAGGACACTGACTTCTGCCAGTGAGTCACACAAACACAGAAAATGTTAACAACTGAGGCAAGGCAAAAAAAAAAAAAAAAAAAGAAAAAAAGGCAGAAAGCAAGGTGAGGAACAGACAGCTCTAAACAAGCTCTGTCTATCCTTTCACTAACAAATGGGTGGCAGAACTTCAGTCTGAATTGAACACTTAAGAGACAACACAAAAACCCCACACCTCTTAGGTCTGGTATAACCTTTGGTTTTGACCCATCTCTTACAGAATATCCTTGCAGATATTTCCCCACCCCCCTATGAGTGATACCTTTTATAGCATCTCTTTCTACTTACTTAAATGACCAGCCACATTAAATTTATTTTTACAGTAAAGAAATAAAGGTTTTTTAGCCCTTTTTTTTTTCTTATAAGAAGTGTTTCCCCACAAAAAATCATCATTGTTCTATTAAAAAACCAAAGGCAAGCCTAAACCAAAGTCTAGTGATTTCAAAACTTCAAAGTAACACCACTGGTTCTTGTTCTTGTCTGGGCTAAATTTCAGTGCTGACGGGGGATATAACACAGTGTTGGTGCAATCATAAGTAATATGAAGTACTGTGGGACAAGTAAGATTATCCCCAGGGAGGGGGGATAAAGGGTGTGGGTGGGTGGGAAAGTGGTGGTGATGTGAGGAATAAAAAAACCCCCAAAACCAACAAATCTAACCCAAATCCCTCCAAACTCACCAAACTAATCTCCAAAACAAAACCCAACAAAACCCCAAAACCAAAAAGTACACAGAAGACCCGGACAGCAACTTCCATGAAACAAAGCAGCAGAATTTCCTATACTGTTGCTGGGGTTTTTTTCTCCCCTTCAAGTTGTATCTTGGTTTCTAGATGAACTACACTTTTTTTTTTTTTCCTTTTAAATTCAATATTATTTTTTTGGGGCTGGAAAAGAATACTTTTTTTTCAAAGCATCTCTCCATTTTTCAACCATCTTTGTCTCTTTTCAAGGAACATGCAACACCTGCAAAGGCATATACTGCAGCATCTGATTTTCACAGCTGAGAGTAACTTTGGCAAAAAGGTTATTTTGCAGCTCAGAGTAAAGAAAATACGCCATCAAGACAAACTACAGCTGTTTAAATCATTCCTCTGTGAAGCAATGGTTTCCCACAGGGAGAAGTCCCAGAAATGTATTTTTGCATCTGCAAATGCCTTAGCTGCTCTTCTGCCCAGCACAGCATGGAGAAAACTGAGATGATGAAGTCATGCTTCCACAGCTTGTGGTTGGGGTTGTTCGTTGTTGCTGTTTTTTGAACAAACACTTCAGAAGAGGAGAGAACATTTCTCCCAGCCTCAAGCAGCCACACTAAAATCGGCATGGCTGTACAAGCCGTATTAAGTGCTAAACAGAACACACACTCTTTGGCTGTCAATGGGTTTCTGATGTTGACCCTGACATGCTACAGCACATCACAACCATATGGATGTAAGTATAGCTAAGAGCAACACTGAGAAAACATGTAGGGATATTCCATCCAGTTTTGCTCCAAGGGAATTGGGTGCCTGGACAGGGGACACCTTCAGGACATCCCCTGCAACTCTGGGCCAAATCCTATTCACAAATGCACCAAATTGACCTGGAGTTGCTCCTGACAGCAGACAGTATAGGGTTGTGATTGCTTCTGCACGTCCATACCCGTGGCACAGCTTTATGCTGAGCTGTGTGCTCTTGACTCTGGAGACATAAGATTATGCCATCATCTCCATCAGAGCAGCGTCAGGAGAAAATTAGACCTAAATGTCTGTATTTGCCAAAAACAAAAGAAAAATTAAAAGTAATAAGCTCCATTTTTCTTTTCAGACAAGGCCAAAATATACAAAGCCTCTGCCAGGAAAGTAGGGTGGTGAAAAGAATATGAAAAGAAAAATTCAGTCAGAAATAAGGACTTAAAGGTAAATTAAGAAGAAACAGCTTCAAATCTGTCATTTTCAAGAGGTCCTAAGACCTGTAATTGTGAAAGAAGCGGCTCTGAAGCAGCAGCCTGAAATTCAACAATTTCTGTGGGAATACAGCTGGAGCTCTTAGCTCTTGCTAGCTCCACTTAAGGAGCATATGTTCAGGTGTTCACTGCCACTTAAGAGAGCTCCCTTTCCCCAAATACCAGGAGGAATCTCCTAACAGCACAGGTATAAAAAAAAAACCAAAAAGCAAACAAAAACACTCTCAACCTTCACACACACACCCCCAAACTAAGGCTTTCCAATTTGCAGAAATTACTGTGACACCTTGCTCAGCTAGGGGAAACATAGAAACTCTGGAACAGCATTGGATTTGGCCAGGCAGGGATGCAAGGATATACTGCACAGCACCATCTGCGCTCCCCCAGAGATGCACTCGTCAGGACTTGTTTTAGGGTCACTGATGCAAACTAGGAATCCTGCCTGTCTTGGCACATCAGCTCTTTGCTTTCAGTGCTGGCTCTCCCAGGCACTACATCTATTTGTGTCGCTGTAGCCTCTGCAGACAGAGGGCTGAGGAGCAAGTTCAGCAGTGCACCTCACGGCTTTCTGCTGCAGCCTTGCCCTGGAGGGCTGCCAGCATCAGGGATGAACGGGGAGACTGGTGGCTCTGCACAGCCTGGCTTGACCTCCTCCAAGCTCTGTGCACCACATGCCATCCAGTGGACTGCTGGCCGTTAAGGGCCGAGCTGAAAATACTGAAGCAAGATTTGTTAATGCAGCTCTTCAGGAAAGTGCTGGATTAGCCTGGATTAGCAGCTGATATTGTGGTTGCACATAATGAATTATGTAAAATGGTCCTGTTGGTGTAAAGCAGATGTCCTACCACATGACTTCAGCTGCAGGCACAGCCAGGAATAAAACAGAGTGGATTCAGTTAGGGGGAGGATTAAAAAAAAAACAAAACAAGGAGGGGGGGTATTTAATATACTTCTCAACGTGCACCAGATCATATTGTTTATTCCAGTGATATTTGACAACACCACAATACAGCGATTTCATCATGGGAAGCAAGAACCAGTTCACCACTTAAAATTAGGGGAAACCAATTTCCTTTGCCTCTCTGTTTACAGTTACATGACTCAGGAAATACCATATGAGCCTCCAGGAACAGCAATCAGCTATAGCCACTCTTGAAGAGATACTGAAGATACAGTCTAATAATTTTCTATTTAAACAAAAATGCTTTCACCTAATAAGATTACTCTGTGCATTTTGATAACATGCTCCCCTTCCGAGTTAGGTCTTCTATCAACTTAAATGAACCCAACTGCCAATTAAAACAACCAGCACAGAGACATTCATCAGCCGACAGGAATAAATATAGGAAATCAACCACTGGGAAGAAGGAAAGGCAGGATAGCTAATGTTTTCAAAACAAACATAAATGAGATTAATTTAGATTGAAATGTGGTCAGCATACCCTTTAGATAATACACATGAAAACACATATATTTGGAGAATATGACCTCACGGTCCAGCAATACCAGTTTACCACAGGCAAACCTCACACAAGCAAACACTTACTGATGTAAAAATATATGATGAATAATTTGTCTGTGGTGACTAGATAAAATGGCAAAGGCAGCTAGATACTCCATACCATCAGTGAAGTTAAATCATGTGATTTAAGCATTCGGAGAAAAGCCCTTCCTTCCCTTCTACTGACAGTTTTGGTAGATGGACCAGTCACAGAGACCTCCCCAGTTGCTCACCGCTACCAAGATTTCCCTTCTTGAGAAACCTCATAAATGATCTTGCCAAACACAGCCACAAGTTCCTCTAAAGCTTATACTTTAGGTCTGCCACTGTCTGGAATTAGGCTGAGACATAGAATTGAAAATACACTAATATCACTCCGGCAGTATGTGTTGTCAGAAGAGGGAAGACAGGCACTCATCTTCATCTTCTGTGCTGCTGCTGCACCATCCAGCAGCAGGAAAAGTGAGAACTTGCTGTGTGTTTGCCCGACATAAAAGTGGCAGGGCTTTAGGGGAATGTACCAAAATGGTTCTAGCCCTTCTAGAGAGAGATTCCTCCCTGTGAAAAGGATGCACACCCTCCACTGGGAAATGCACTTACTGATCACACCAGAATCAAACCTCTTCCTGCTCTTTCAGCACTTACATTTAGCCATCAGATGAGATACACAGACTGAAACTCCACTGCCATCCATATCCACACATCATTCTTCTATTCCTTCAAGTTATACAATTTATTAGTAATGCCGGTCATCTAGATAAGATCGGTCTATGGATGAAGAACAGCCAAAAAATCTGATGAGGCTGGTGGGAAGAATACAGAAATAAAAAGACTTGGTGCTTGCTTAGTTCAGTCTGCGCTTCATGCAAATGGGACATTCAGTGCA
Source organism: Falco cherrug (assembly GCF_023634085.1). Classification (NCBI taxonomy): domain Eukaryota; kingdom Metazoa; phylum Chordata; class Aves; order Falconiformes; family Falconidae; genus Falco; species Falco cherrug. The sequence goes on from NC_073709.1 coordinate 8,423,285, forward strand.
GAGTCCAACAGAGACTCTACATATCCTTGCCCAGCTGATGATTTAGACTCGATCACACACACTCTGAAGTAGGTTTATACACATTACTTGGCACAGGACTAGGGAAGAAGCATAACATGGCAGAAACAAATTAATGGCTAACTAGCATGGGGAACAATGCCACCATCCACACAGCAGTTGTTAACCAGCCAGAAGGCTGGTTAAACAGCAGTAATCCAATGTTGTTATGTCACACCTGTGATAATTTTAGCACATGCAAAGCAACAAAAAAAAAAAAAGATAAAAGGGAAAGAGAATTCTCAACAGTTTGAGCAAGACAAAATCTTCATATCTGTCTGTTAAAATAAATTGTGACAAACTATTTTTCCACTCCTTCAAACCCATATATTTTGGATTTGATTTTTGCCTTTTAAATTGACTGTTTTCAGAAGAATGTATTTTACATTTTCAAAGAAAAAAGAGTGTATTATTAATGCTGCTCAGTTCAGAATCTAGATATTCATCTGAAAAAAAATAATAGTATTTTGATTGGGAAAAGATTTATGAACAAACAAATCAAATGGCACGGAAGTTGCCTAGAAATGTATGCTGCAGCATTTTATATTGCAGCATTTTGAGCTGCCTATGAGCTCTGTACATTTAGGTGATTTTCAATGAAATTCAGCACACTATGTTGCAGGCAGGGAAGCCTGCCAACAATTTTATTTTTAAGATGCAGCAGCTACATGAACCATTTATGCCTTCAACAACTAGCAACTTCTCCCTCAAAAGAAAGAAACCACCACCTCAAAGCTCAGTGCAGATCTGAGTTTTGTTTTCTACCCTTGCCACATGATGATGTGGAAAAGCAGCAAGGATTGACAGTGGACAACTACTGAGATCTGGCTGTTTTCCTTTGTTCTTCTGATTTTAATCTCCTCATGTCCAGAAGAAAAAGTGAAAGACTATGAGAGAATTTACTTTGGTGACTGCCAAATAAATTACCACACACCTATTATTTGATGAGGCCCTAACAAAAACAGAGATCTTGTCTGACAGCATCAGGAAAACAACGGCATTTGCCATCCTCTTCAAAACGGCAGGGTCCTCTTCTGTACCTCCCAGTTATTGCTTTGGCTGCATGTCAGTCAGCTGGTCCTCTCACTGCAGAGATGGCAGAAGTCTTGTCAGCCCATTATTTATAGAACACTACAGTGGAAGAGAACAGGCTGTTCCTTAGGCTTCCTATGGCTCACACTTCCAGGAAGAATTGCACTTACTGTACATGGGAAAAAAAGAAAGGTGGCTTGTCCAATTCCTCAGTCTGGGACAGACATGGCCAAGTTGGAAAGTGGGAGGGAGGGCTGGGGGTAGAAAAAAAAAAAATTAAAACCCTCACAGCAGCTACCGAGCTAACAGACATGATCGACTGTGCTATGGGAAAGAATGCCTCACTATACACAACAGTGGGGAAAGCAAATGTCCTCCTTGTGCATCTCTGGGACGAAATACATCATGACTCCCCACTTGAGTCCCCTAGTATGTACGCTAAGATAACCCACATTTTTAAAACCAATATTAGTCATGTCAAACATTTAAATACCCTCCAATGCTCACCCTTTCATAATAAGGCAGACTACAAGATTGTTTTACAGTTATAGTTTTTCATGTGTTTGGAAACTGTCAGATTCTTATTTTCAAGCTTCTCAGTACCAATCAGTTTTCATATTTTTTTATCTGAAAACTGGGACTCCAAGTGTTTGTAATAGCAGGAAGAAGGCAAGCTCACAGAAGTTTTTGCAGGAAGCACAAGCTTATTTCCACTATTCAAATAAATCATCAAATAACAGGCTTATTTCCACCACTTCAAGACAGAAGCCTTAAGAGTTAAATTACATCTGCCAAGTTAAATCATTATATCTGATTATTTAACACTGCAGTAGAGGAGTACTCCAGGCTTCCTAGACAAGAAGAGTGAACACTTGCACCATGATGCAGAAGTAATTAACCAGATACACAGTAAAACTCCTGCTGCCAAAGGGTGGAACCGTGGCTGTTTAGGCACGCTCTGAAACCCCAAAGGACTCTCAAGATTACTAAATGGGCATGAATCTAAGAGTATCTTACAGAAATAAAGGTTACAGATTATGCCAAAACTAGGGATTTGGGACAGGTTTCTAGCAGTATGATACATGTATTTGCCCTCTGTTGCACATACAATATCCTCACTATAATTCTATCAGCTGCACAAGTAACAGCTAGGCCTTATTTATGATTCAAATATGTCCAAAAATCACATATTTGAGCAGATTAACAAAAGAGTACTTACCTGATTTCCCACCGTACTTCTGTAGAGATGATTTGGACCGAACTCAAGATTAACACTTAATGATGGCCACTTCTCTTGACTACAGCTTCAAGCAAAAAACATTCATATATACATGCGCATAAATGAAAGCATATTCAAACATATAAATTAGGAGGGCCATTGCAGTGGATGAATTGCCAGGAATTCATTTGTTCTGATGTTGTGAAAACAGACAGGACAAAATGAAACAAGGCTAAAGTAAAGCAGTCCAACTGAAATGGAGGGAACCCTCCTAACCAAAAAAAAAAATCTGAATTCACCTATTATTTCTTGGAGGTTGATTTGGATCTTTAGCATTAGTTCCTACCATTTCAGCAACCAGGGTATTTTTTTTTTTTTAACCGCAGACTAAAGGCAACTATGATTTATATTTTCTTTGATTCCAAAAGGGAACTTTCTTAAATAATTTCTTTTTCAAAGGACAGTAAAATATCTCATCCAAACTCACAGATTTCCCAGTTTCCTGATACAGATTGAGACTCAGTGTTCATGTGCTATCCTAATTCTCAGGCCAGTCTTACATTCAGGCTTTCTGGTGGTCCAGTCTCTATGGTCACAGTTGTGAAAAGTCATTTACTGCCTCAGATGTTGCTGTAAAACAAAATCTGCCTAGGTCCTATTGCCCTTTCTATCAGACTTTTCCAGTAACTTTCTGCCATGTTTGCCACTACAGTGGTTCAGAGACAGCCTTCCTAGGAACAACAATATACATGCAGATAGGTATCTGAGAATCCAGATAGACTGCACACATCACTTGAAGCAGTTCCCTAAAAAGATCAAGGGACATAAAGATCAGTAAAACAGGGCTTTGACTAATAATAGTCAAACCACTACTGAGATGAAGTGAATCAGATCTTCAGAGAGCTCTAAATTTTTTCAGACTTTCTATACTGCTGAATGTCTTTCACAAAGTCAAAATAAGGAGGAAAAGGAGGACACTGACTTTGGATTCAAGATAGGAACTACCGAAGTCTTAAACTACAGACAAAACACCTTAGTCGCTTTAGAGAAAAAACTGTAGGATTTAAAAGTATGTGCCTAAATATACTGACAAAGAGGAGCATTTTGGAAATTTTTACTTGAACAGCTTAGATTAATCTTGGCTAGAAAGCAGAAGCAACACAGGTAACCAGTTATAAGAAATAAAGACTGAAGAATACTTAACACCCATTTCTCCAACAAATCAATGGGCTAGAAATCCTGGCAATTTATTCTGTGATTGACGATGATTTTTTGTGTTCCTGGGGATACGAGCCAAGGAATTTTGGGGTCTTCATGCATAGCAGCCTGAACAAAGAACTCCCTCTGTGTTTGTAAGAGTGCTTGCTCTTCCTATTTGCTGTTTTGAGATGGAAGAGCGCAATGAAAGTTAACAGCATAGACTGGGGCACAAATTATTTTGGTAAATTACCTCCGGCAAACAAAACCATCCTTGCTTTGGCTGGCTAATTCCAGAAAACTCTTGTTCAACTACTGGACCAAGAGCACTATGGAGTCCTGTGAATGGCAAAACTAAGTCAATTGTGTGTCCTGGAATCTCTATTACATCTCTTCCTGTAAAATTATGTTCTCCACAAATTTCTTGCTTGACTTTTAAACAGAATTATGCCAAGACTTTCCATTAACTTCAAATATACCTATGAAATATTTAAAAAAATATCCTTGTAATTGCTATATAATAACTTAAGGCAGCCACTTAATACTCACTGTTATTGAGTAACCTTTAATTTAATGAGCCCATTTCAAGTGTCTCAACACTCAGATTACAGAGCACCAGTTCTTTTCCTCAAAAACCACGCAGTAATCCTATTTTTATCATATCCTTGGGTGATCAAGTAATGCTTCATTGTATTTTAACCTAAAATACACTCTGAAAAGGAAGATATCATAAAGCCAGTCTCAAATGGATTCAATCAAGTGCCTGTCATGAAATTAGTTTAGTTAATGATTAATCTTATCTATATTTCCTTTTATATTAAACATTCATTTGCTCTGTGCTACTAAGAAAACAGCAACAAAAAGGACTTTGGTATTTTCTTTTACTTTCTCTTTTCTTCTCTGTGCAAAAGTCCTATATTTTCATTACAAGACCAACTCAATAAAAACAAAATACATTTTATTCCCCAGAATGCTTTATTTTAGCAAGCAGATTATAAGCTATAGTGTTGAATGCTGAAAGCTGGTTGAATAGTTTACCACTGTCAATTCTGCCCTAAGGATTCCTGTATTCAATTAACCGAGCTGGTGGAATGAGATATCCAGGTAAAACATAAGACACCTCTTTTTCTTTTTTGTAAAGAAATTCCGCTGATGCAATACACTGACACAGAAGATATCCCAGTACTGGATCAGCTACAGTGATATGACACTTTGTGACCACTGGCAAAGGAGAAGTGCAAATAGAGCATGGAAGAAATCAGAGTAAGAGCGCTTTATTTTTTCCCCACCCCAAACTATCTGTTTTATGGCCCAGCTAGTTACCTGTAAGAGAACTGAGAATGAACAGCAAGGATAGCTTGTCAACAAGCAAAGAGGCTGGGAGTACGTAAGAACTCCACTAACGACTTCACAGTCATCACCTTCCCTTTCACAGTAAGCTCAGGACAAGCACTAGCCTGTGCAGAGTTTCAGTAGCTTGCCCTGCTCAGCACTCACATCAAGTAATCAAAATATATCAGAACCAAGAGGACTGCTTAGATGTGAATCGACAAAAATAGGACTAGTGTTGCTCCAGGCCAGCCACAGCAGTGCAGAACACTCCTGCTGTTGAGTCACAGCAACAGGGAGTTGTGAGTAGGTGTGAAGCAGTCAGAAAACTGCAAACCTACCACAGGATGACAATTGTCAGAAATGACTAGTGATTTTTACTATAAAACAGTTTGTGACCAGTGCAAAAATCTGAATGCTGTCATTTCTTTAAAAAAGATAATGCTTGGCACCTTTGGAGATCAGGTCCCTTTGGCTATGGCAGGTGACTATAAAGCCACAGTCACTGTACCTGTGAAATACAGGAGGTCAAGATGACTCAATGTGAGACATCTTAACAGGACTTACAGCTCATGTCCAGCTACTTCCTTTGTAATAAAGATGCCAATTTAAGTACTGAATCACAGGAACGAGAACCTATTGAAGGGATCCCAGACTTTTTACTACAATAGAAGGATCCATTTTAAATCAGATAAAAAATGATGGGTTACATGGAGGGGATTTGCTCGAGCCATGACAACACCATGCAGTGAGAGATGCTGCATGTTACATGGCACTGCTCCAAGACCACATGATTATTCTTCACATAATAGAAGTGTTGAACACTCAATAACTCAGTCTTCTGAATGTCATGACACTCCTGGCTGTGCAACTCAAATAAGTACTGACTGGCAAGCATTACAGAAAAAAAGTTTCTCAATTTCACCAAGTACACAAATCACAACCCTGGATTTTGCTGCAGAGATCACGCCTGCTAATCTCATGGAAAAGAAAGTCATCCCCCACACTCTCCACCTCCTGCCAAAGTTAGGACACCAATAGGTGAATTTAGCAAATATATTAAAAATAAATTAATTGGATCAGAACATTTTCAGACATAGTTCAGGACACATTTGCTTCCATAAGGAAAGTGAGTTCAAAATTTGTCTTAAAATAGAAGTCCTGAGATACAGTCATGGCCAGATGTGGAAGGAAAACTGCTTTTGGTAGAAGATGCTTTATACATTGCAATTAAAAAAAGTTGAACTTATTAGATACTTGAGATATAAAACTTAAAGAGTGAAAGAAATAGTGCTTGTCATCCCAAACCAATAGACTACTTTGATCTTGTGAAGGAAAAGAAAGATAGAATTCACACCACACTGTCATTGTGGAAAGAGCTACCTGCATTTACCCTGGACACACCAGTGAAGTGGAAAATTCAAAGCAACTGGAATTTCTAGCTTTTCTGCTTCTAAAATCACAGGAAAAGCTTGTTTTTTAGAACCATAGCATCTGGATACACTGTGCATGACTTCATAGATTGCTTTTACCCACTGAAAAGGAAAAAAAGACTAGAAATTTCATAAAATGCTTTTCAGCCATTAGGACTTGCTTGATACTAGATTTGTTGAAACATATGGCATAACACTAACTCCTAAACAGAGATATTTATTAAAGAAAATGGGTATAAATATAGATCGAAATAAACAGCTTTCAGCATGAAAAACTCTCCAGCTCTACCTCCTTTGTTTACCCATGCTAGCTCTTCCTTAGAGCACTATATACCACGCAGATAGCTACTGGCTGAACTTTTTTTTTTTTTTTTTTAATTACTGCAGATTATTGTAAAGCACCATTACTGTTTGCTTAAAACTGATTTAATACTTTCCCCTAGTGCTGACGGCTCTGGCTCTCACTTTTCTAAGAACAGTCTTTGGCTGTCATGTCATGCCTGCAGTGTTACTTTTAATTTGCTGACTATTGTTTAACTTAATCCATTCCACTTAAACCAAGCGAGGCAAAAAACCACCTGAGAACCCAAACTATTGCTTATTCCAAAGGGGTTAATGATAAGGAGGAAGGATAGACTGACTGCTGGCATGGGCAATGGCTTAGAGATACCTGTTCAATAAGCAGACACAGCACTGCCAACTGGTTGACTCACACCTACTATAACGGACTGAAATAACTACAAATGAGCTATTGAAATGTAATTTATAGCACAGTATTGTTTTAATGTCAATCACTGATTTGCATTAAAAGGCAGTGGGTTAAACTGCTGGAGCTCAGCAATGAGAGCCCAGGGACAGGCCAGACTACTGGGGGTTTTAACCTCTTTGGTCTTGCTATTCCCACCCACCAGCCAGAAACAAAATATTTAGAGAACCCAAGTTCAACAGCTTGTTCTGTAAAAGTTTTGCCATGAGTTTTGCATGTTTCACTTGCCAGTTTTTTGAACCGACATAAGCAGCACTGCAGTGTTTCACTGGTATATTGGGAGCAGGGGAGGAATACTGCTAAGGCCTGAGCTGCTCTGGAAATAGATATGTCCAACACCAAGAGAGATGTAAAATGTACATTTGCAACAGAACTATATCACCATTCAAAATTTTACAGGCATTTTATGCAAGTTAAACCAAATGACTGGGAGTAAATGCTTGCCTTACCTCAGCAACCTGACTGCAGTCCCATGACAGCATTGCAGCAAGCAAAAGTAATTGATGACTTAGTCTTATCTAGCAACCAATTTTTATTTTTTTTTTTCTAAAATAGGAGTGGGTTTGGAAGGATTGGACACCTGCCATTTTCTGTCCTTCACTTATTGCCCATCTGCAGCTGATAAAAGTGTTGAAGTATACAAACAGCAGAGGGAAGAAAAGCAGCAAAAGCAGAGCAGCAGATATTTTCTTTGATTTCCACAGTTACTGCAGACATAAATTCAGCAAAAGGTGCAACTTCCTCTCTCTTACAGTTTCCTTAGTCTAACAATTCGCAAAAAAAGCTAATTCTAGAAGAATGGACTCTCATTCTTGACATCAAGGGCATCTCAAAGGTTTCAACTTTTAATGTAAAGTGAACTTCAGTAATAACTTCACACACAGGTATAGCAGAACTCTGATACAGAGCTGCAAAATCCCAGATGCCCAGACCAAACGAACACTTAATCTTTAATTTACAAGGATGTGGATGTAAAGCAGAAAATCCCAGGCCCTCGGTAGACAAGACACAAGTTTAAGACTCATGAGACAAAAGATCAAATACCGCCTCTTCTCACCTAAGGTGTGACCTACAGCATCTTAGATTAGAAGAGACCTAATTTATCTGGAAGCTGCATCTCTCCACACTTGCTTTGCTGTAAGAATTATCTAACAAAGTGAACCTGACTCTGCCCTTTATTTTATATGCAGACAGTTCTGACTGAAGAACAACTTTTTTTGTTTGCTTTTTTAATAAAACCAGGAAATACACATGGGTTTTTTCCTCTCAGAAGACTCAGCTTGGTAGCTGGGGCAATCCCACGGACTGTGGGATGCTGCCACACAGCACAAGGACTTTAACTGGATTCTCAGGTGAATGCCCTAAATCAGCAGAATATCAACCACATTCAAGTGGATCTCTCCTAACTACCTCCATCCCCACACTGGGGGGAGGAGGAAGCAAATAGGGCTTATTTTACTGTCTTGATTACCACAACAATGGAAACAAGTCTAAAGTTAAGTCCCCAATGTACATTAAAAGATCTGTTAAATTCATCTTGTGGCCTCTTACTACTAGCATTTACATCATGAATAATTCAAGGCTGCTCCTGCTGCAGAGGACAGTACTCCATCATGGGTGGTTTGCCCAGCCTACACTGTGCTTTGCAGTGGTATTTTTTAATCTGTGTTTTGTATGCTTATAACAACTTAGTGCATTTGTTTACTCACAAAAATGTGACCATTTAGACATCAGGAACCTAAACCATTTTAAAGACTTGCTATTACAGAAGAGCTAACCAGTCTGGAGTACATTTACTATGAAGTAAATTTCCTAGGCAACTTAAACTGTAAATCTTTTTTATTATGACTGTTATCATCTGATTCTGTGAGTTATAGAAGAGATGGCATTCAGTACGGGTGGGCAGAAGAACAGAGACATGTAGAGAATTCAAGAATAGGACATGCACATCTTTCAGATTTTTTTCCCCTGCTGTCACACAGTAAATCTGTCTGGATCTGAAGCTCAGCCCTCCCGCTCTGTCCTCAAAGCGGATAAAAGCGACTCCATGATCACTTGATTCTTCACATGATCTCATGATTCTTACGACCAAAGCAGAGCCTGAAAATCTCTCACTAAAGCATGACCCAGGGCCTCAGACAGTCCATATAAACACTTTTGTATCTCATCCTGCCAGTTCAGTATTTTCATTATGGCTTTTAGGTACTGGTGTTAGAACTAGCCAAAGCAAGGCTCAGCTCTAGACATACTCCCTTGCAGATCCAAAACCTTGCTTGCTTTGTCCCCTCACTTTCGAGACAGATTTTTAAACACTTGCTCCAAATATGGACATACCTAAAGAAACACACGTTTAGGCATAACTGAGAAATAGTCTTAACAGTGCCTGTTAAAACTAAGAATCCAGACGCAGCCTGACCCAGAAAGCCCTTAAACTGCTGATTGCTAGAAGCTACAAGAGCAGTCAGGAGAGTTCTTGGTGTTCTTTCTTCAGTACTTAAAGGCCACTGTAGAGAGTAAGGATAATTGGATCTCATTTGAGAGTGTGCTTACTTTGTCTCATCATTAGTCGTATCTTTTGAGGACAGGGACCATCTTTTTGGTCTGTATCTTGTTTTGTGCCTTGTATACTCAAACAGCATCAAGGAACAGACCAAATTCTCAACATGGGAGTGGGGAAATGACCCTTTTCCACATTCCTAGGACAAAGAAGAGACAAAAGTCTCCTTGACATACCTAAGATCTAGCCCAAATTTTGAGTATTTTCCTTTTTAAAGATTTGAGTAAAATCAGGTTTACAGTTTTTCTTACCACATAAGTCACTGTAATCCCACCAATAAAAAAAGGAAGGGAAAAAAAATCTTAACAAAAAAAGCTTAACACACCAGACAATCAAAATAAAAAATGTTAGATTATGAGAAGGTCAGAATCTCTCTCATCAGCTCCAGCTCTTGCAAGCTAAGCTAAGTGCACAGCACTACAACATCCCCCTGACACATTAAGGCCAAAAGAAACCAACACACAAATGTGCAAACTCTGGGAACACAGCAGTTTCTGAACCTACCGCCTGGCTGAAGCCAGGAATCTTTCTGGAAGACACTTTTCACACAAAATCTCCAGGTTCTCCATCAAGGTCTACACACAGAGCCTGCCATATACTGATGATAACCAGAACCAGAGAGACCTACAACTGCCTTCAAATTCATCACATGAGGAACCTTCTGTTGAGATCATTTCTTCAACTCTATTATCAAACTGACCCTGAGGATTCTGCCAAGAAGAGGCTGAAGCACAGCACTTTAACTTCTGGATGTCTTCTTATGGCAAAAAGTTCATATCTAAGTGACTTGCTCACAACAGAGATCACGTTCCGCTGGACTTCTACTGATAGCCAGATCTCTGACTGTAACTGTGGCAGCTACAAATAATATGTCTGTGTAGGAATTTGACCAATCCTTGATTAAACATTACTGAATGCAAGTGACAAGCATATTGGACATAGTTGGCCCATTTTTACTCAATAAAATTCAAGATTATATATGCAATGCACTGATTTTTTGTAAAGACCATAGTGTACTTACCACAGAACTAATGCTTTTATTACCTGGAAATATCAATCTAATTCTCTATTCAGGGAGCCTTTCTACACAATTATGATAAAATTGTGGGTTTTTCTTCCCTTCCTGTAGAGAAATAATCTTTTGGCCTGTGGTTTCAAATCCACTCGCTCCTCTGCATTTCTTGGCTGTTTTTAAAAATTGTATTTATTACAGCTATGGAACTGATTTTGTGCCTTACAAATTACTGATTGTTTGCCACTCACTATGCCTCAACATTTAGACTGGCACTTATTCTCTATCTGAAGCTATTAATATAAATGCAGATAAGAAAGACTTGCAATTCTAGCAATGACAAGCCAGTGTTGAATTGAAGGCAAAACTCATAGTAAGCCAGGCAGTCTTGCCACAAGGCCTCACAACACAACAAAGAAACACGATATCCAAAGCAGATTTGCACATTTACTTTGAATCCTTTAATATCATCTGCCTGGCACCTTGCAACAACTGCTATGTTTCCTATTTCCCAATAATACAAGTAGTCCTTCTGAGGCTGGTAGGCATATTCGAGAAAGTTACCTTTTTAACAGGTTAATATTAACCTATCTGCAGCACCTTTCACTATGCAAAGCTTCAGGTCAAACACTTGTCAGCAAAATGTAAACTCACCTATGGATTTTCTCAGAAGTAGAACTATTCTTGGCAAAGCTCAATGAAATGTTAAGCCTCGTTTTTTGTTCAGTTCACATAAACACCTCTCTCGGAGACCAGACATTTCATAGTCAACAATTATGTTCCCAAAATTCTTAGGTAGTGGTCACAGGCACTTTAAGGAACTGTCAAGAACCACTCAAGAAATTTCCACACACATCCCAGAAAATCATATCTAATGCCCCGAACTAATGTTCTTACAATTACTTTCTAAAACTGTAAGTTCAGGTCTTTTCAGTCACTTGGTGGTGGTGTGGATTTAAAAGAGGAAGCAAGAAAGAGAAAAGACAACTGGATTCTCCCCTTCCTGTCCCTCTCAAAATATCTCAAGATTAAAAAAAATCAGGGTTTAAAGGTGGAAAGGAAAAGTCAGTTATTTAAAATACCAAGATTTAGTGACAAAATTCAGATCGTGCACTTACTGGAGCAGAGGCTGTATGTGCTTGCAAAGCCTTTAAAACAGCAGAACTTTAATGTACTAACATCCAAGTCTCAGGAGAGAAACTAATAATTGAGGATTTAACTTACAGGTAAACAAAAAATTTACACTTCTGTGCAGTGCCAAAGATATCTACAATTCCTAAGCTTTTGTCTTCTGTAACAGAGGCTCATTAAGTCTAATTTTCTTAAACCAGAATGATGTGGGTCTATACTGTTATTTTAAATATTATTAAAAAACAAAACACCACAGTTCTTTTCCTGTAAAGTGCATTTCAATATTGTAAAACTTTATTCTTTTCTTCCCCCAATGTAAGAACAACTCCATCTTCCTTCGCTTAAAGGCACCAGATTCAGACAGATTTAGTCCTGGGTGACATTATGCCCATAAGTAAGAGTTTTAAGCAAAAATAGCCTATAAGAAAAGAAATTCTTTGCTTTCTACTCTAGTGTCTTTAGAGCCAATAGCAAGGTAGGCATTAAATCCCTACCAGTGTGCAAAACAAACCAAAACCACCCACACACTGAAAACCACTTTCTCAAGATTACACTGAATACTCACATCTAATATGGAGTTTGGGGATGCTTATGATTCTCTTTGTGATACAGGAATTTTGCCACTTTGCCATGAGATTTTTGGCCCGTATTTTGCACCACATACTACATACAAAGTCATGGACGAGGTGCATACTTGAATCAGGACTACTTCAGGAAACTTAAGACTTTCATTCTGGGCTCCTACACATAGAAATTTATTATAAATTTAGCAATTGTTATGACCAAACTATGAACACTGAAACGAACTGCTCATTCAAACTATTTCCTGTAGTTTGCTTAAAATGTTAACTTCATCATGAACTTAAGAACCATAATGCAATCTTAAAGCAATTGCTTAGAACAATTCAGCCATGCAACTGTATCTTTTTCTCAGTTAATAAATAACCCCACTGTCTTAAACATAAGCTATGCATTAGAGAAAGGTATGTGTTGCTACCCATTGCCCACATCTCTTCATAAATTGGTTCCACCCCATGCCAATATACACAGATCCAAATGGAGGCAGTCCAGAAACAGTGCTTCTCTAGTATATAAAACAGCAATCACAGTTAACCTCAGCAATTTCGTAATGCATTCCATCTATTCCTTAACATACACTGTATTAAACGTAAGCAATAATGTCACACACAAGTTATTCTTGTACAGGAGCAAATACTTCCCTGGCCCACACAGAGACAGACTGGAGTGACACCTGCTGTCTCGCATGCAGTTTTAGGAATAAGATTTTTAATTTAGCAGCCATTTTGATTAAACATATGCAATGGATTGTCTTAACACCTAAAACCAGGACACGTGCACTCAGCTCTGCTCAGAACGCCGCTATTCTGTTGAGCACTGATATGAAGAAGCCCTTGAAGAGATTTTACATTCACAAAGACGTCAAGTGCATACAGCATTTCTTATTGACACTACAATATTTCAGTACTCAAAGGAGGATTTTACACAGCAATTTTCATTATTAAAAGTCTAAACTAATTTCTCTGCTGTTTTCCTTTGGAGTTGAATAGCTTATTTGGAAAGGCCTGCACAATACCAATAATCCAGACTTTTTTTTATTTATTATTTAATACATGGGTCAATTGTCCCACTCTTAAAATTTTGTATTATATTCTTCTAATTACCAATACATATAAAACCATTTATTCTAAAGATAAGAGACAGCAGGGACATCTTCAACTGTCTTAGCTACTGCCTGATTAATCGTCTCAGCTGAGATCAACTTTCAAGAGAAGTGTTCCCAGCTGTGGAGCATTAACATATTTGAGTGGCCAGACCAAACACATCACTGCCTGTGTATAATACTGAAAAAGCGTAATTCAGGGACACATTCATACAAGTACAGCAACAGGACAGGCAAGACCTGATTCAGTAAAGATATCTGGACCAAACATGAAGCATGGAAGTCAGTGCAATACTGATCATAAAACAACATGACACTTAAGCGTTACAGAGACAGACAGTTTCAGGAGCCACTTTCTAGGATCATGATTTTGAACACCCCAAAAGGACTCAGGTACAAACTAACAATCTAATTTTCCTTTTCTCAACTCTGTTGGCTGACCTCAACAAAGAAGAGGCCAGGGTTAAGGCACCAAAACCAAAGCGAAGAGTTTGTCCTAACTTTGTTAGTTACAGAGGAAACATTTGCAAAAGGCTGGCATAGACATATGCCATGCCACATGCACCCCTGTTTAGTAGGCACCATGCTGGTGCAAATTAAATACGGAAAAACTCACTTTTTGGAGTCACCTCATGGACTGCAATACTCATACGATGACAGAAGGGCTGTGGGTCAATCCTCTGCCTAAATCACATACGTGCTCATATCCTCAGATCACGCTTGAGGAAGGCTTTATGGGTGCAGGTAGGTGGTCTTCCGACCTCCAGCCAGGGAGGCCCACAGGAAGTGGCTCTTGGGCCTTTTCCCCTTTTCAAAGGTATTAGGAAGCCATCTCAGCCTTCCCAGAAAGTGCAAAGTTCCTCAGTCCTTAAGCACAACTTTGAACCTTGTTTCTCCACAGGTAGGTCCCAGCGATCTACCTCAGAGGAGCATGTGGATCATGACAGGCACCCTGTCACACCTGCTCTAGGTAACAGCCACCTACAACCACACCTTTACACCATCCACAGCCAACAGAAGTTGGGATTTTCTTCACCTGGTTTTCGAGGTCAGCCCTTTTGGCCATTTGATCTCCAGAAGCGGCACACGTACCTCCTTACACACTCACTGCACAAGCCATAAAAAAAAAAAAAAATCTTGTTTCTCCCAGCACCTCCTCCAGGATTAGGCTTTGCTAACGTCTCCAGTGCTCTTCCTTAGCTCTTTCACCCCCTCCTCCAAGTTTCTTGAAAATTTTTCCACACCCTTTAACGACGACGAGAGGGCTCACAGACGGCAGCCTGTGAGGTACTTCAGAGGTGCCAGCAGGAGGGGCTGTGCAGCGCCCACAGGGAGAGGCCGGTTCTGGCCAGTTCCAGCCAGTTCTGGCCAGTTTCCGCTGCTGCACCACAGGGTGCAGCCCAGCCCCTGAGCCATGCCATAGGCCAGGCTGCAGTACCTCTGCATAAACAGATTTAAGAAAGGGCAAAACGCTGCTCAGCAGCGAGGAGTGAGGGGAGGAAAGCAGGAGAAATGCAGTGGAAGGGCATTTACCTCAACCCAGGGGGTTTCCACCCCATTTTGTCCCTCAGTCCGGGTGAGGTGGGGAGTGCAGGAGCAGCTGGGCAGGCACCTGGCAGCCGGCCGCAGACTGCCCACAGTCGCCTGCAAAGCAGTCAGATATATCAGAAACCCCCGAAGTCAAACCCCACTACAGCTCAGGCTCCTTGGGCACACGGACAAGGAGTCATAAATGAGGGCATAATAGTTTTGCTTCTGCCTCTCTAATTCACAAAGTCTTTCAAGATCTGGAAGTACCACAGTCCCAGCAATTCACTGAAAATCATTCCATCGTCACTCTTGAGTAACCATCCATCAGCAGGTCCTTCCTAGCCCCACACACAGGTGATGATGCAGAGGCTCTCCAAGTCATCACCAAAGACTAGGGAGCTCATTTTGTCCCTAACCTCCTATTTTTTTTTTACCCAATACTCACCAGCTCTAACAAATCAGATGAACAATATCATATGCCATAAGGCAAAAGATACTAAGGATAGCTTTTAAAGATTAATGACAGGCAACGTACCTTCTCTACTTCCAAAAAGACTTAATGGTAATAAAAAGAAAGTTCTGGATAAGGAATAGCTGTTGATGGTGTAGTATGCTGCCACAGAAATCCTTAGCAGACATCATGTAATACTGTCATAATAAGAAGCAGCTAGTATTTATTGTGTATCCAAAGAGCGCTGATGTTGTCATGAAAGAAAACAAGAAAGATACTAGTAATCAAGTCTGCAGAAGCCAAACAGTACACAGCTGTGGCCTTCATGGCACACGATGAAAGCTTGAATAAAAGGTTTTCATGTGCAAGCAGATTTGTAAGTTCAAGTTTATAAAGATGTTTGTAATAAGGTATGAAAATAAAATTCTGCAGGAGGAATGTCTACCAGAAATTTGTAATCTTAATGTAAAACTAGGTCAAGAATAATGGAAATCAGCACAGTTAAAGATACAAAGTGCTGAGCCCCATCCTGGAACCTATTCTGCAATTAATTTTATTGGTGTGCGGACTAATGACATGGTGGCTCTATCTACATATACTATGACTATATTTCTGCTTCCAGCATAAAGAATAAACTTGTACATATGTTTGAGCTTACAATGTGCACGACTAATTTATACAGTGTAATATATATAGACAAAAATAAAGGTATGTAACTGAGAATTTAAGATCACAGTGCTACTGGCCAAGAAGTTATTTATTAGTACTGTGCAACCTGTCTCTGCTGACAAGTGGGTAGAAATAACTCATGTTTACATTACCGGATAAAAGCTACTACAATTCTTAAAATAAACACTGTAATGTGACTAGCAACTGACTTCTCAAAAAGCCAGTCTGCACAGATTATAAGCATGCTGGAGGCAGTCTTTGCAATAAAAACAGACTGTTTCTGCATCTTCACAACCGTAGTAAACGCAAATCCAGTTAAAATTCTTCCCATGACATCGACTGACTCACAGATACTGATTTTTTCCCAAGACTGAAGAATGCAGTACTAACATGACTCAGTTCACATGGCGCTGCTGAAAATGTGACAAATACTGTATTTTGCTTCTCAGCACAGCAACATAACGGCACAAACAAAATTCAAAAGTTCAGGTTTTGGGTAAGGTGAATTGTTTTGTGGTTGCGATATCCCATGCAATTTTTTTCTTACAAGCTTTTACAACAATAAATACTCTCTTCCCTTTCTGGGACAGATCTAACATTCTAACAGCTGATTAGCCTAAAAATGCCCAAACATTTCTGAAAGAACAAAACCCAAAATAAATAATCAGTGTTACACTACCAATACAGCAAGCAAACTTATAAATCTGTTTCTACCTTGTTTTCAAGGATTAGCACCTATGAGCATCTGGTCTTGAAACACATGCAGAGCACAGACTCGGAAGACATACATGATACAGTAAGGGTTGCTGAGGCAGATGTCTGACAATGCTTCTCTTGCAGTTCAACCATTTCTGCACAGGGCCTGAAGGTCACATTTCTCTGGGTGTGTGTACTGAAGATGTAAGGCAATAAGTTAGGTTACTGTTGCCGGAATTTCAGACAGAAAGAAAACGCATCAACGTTCAATATACAAAGGAGAACAGGGGAGTTTTACCTAGTACACTAGTTTAAAGAGTCTACATAAATTCTGGCCAAAGTTCCCTTAATAAAATTTTAATATTTTAGCAAGGATTTGAGTTTGTTTTGAATTATCTATTTCTTTGTTCCTCTGAGTTCTTCACATTACATCTGGATCTTAGAACTCTTCAGCCACAAAGTTCTATGCCTTAAGAAGAGTTATCTTTGTTCCCATTTTATAGATAGGAAAATAGACAGAAAAAGACTTCAGATATGGCTCAGAGTGAGCCTACAAATTCACAGTTCAGTAGCAGAATCAGTAAAAACCAGGTATTCTGCATTCTTTGCCAATGCCAAAATAGTAATGTTTAATGGTATGTCTACTTGAAATAGGACACAATAATAGAAATAGTAAAGTTCCCTAAAATGATCAGCATTTTCAGGTCATCTTCACTTTGAAGTTTTAAATACCAAATGGGAACTGAAATACCAAATGCAAACTGAAATACTGAACTGAGGAACAACTACATTAAACTGGCATCTTACTTAAATTTGCTGACTTGAGTGATTATAGTATCAGCACTTCTTATTTCTCCTGCTAGGCCTGGAGCACTAACACAGCTGAGAAGGCTGGAGATGAATATTCTTACTTCCTTTGCATTACTGGTAGAATTATTAAAATTTAAATTAATAGCCTCCGAGCAATCTATGGAAGTCAAACAACTGAGGTCATGATCAGAAAACACTTGTCTCTTCGTAATACTTATGTAATGCTAATTTTTCCCATTGAACAAACTAAATTCTAAAGGGAGCAAGAAAAAAAAACAACATAGTGGTTTCCCAGAGGACTTGCAACTAAGGATATTTTATATTGTCAGTTTCAAAACACAGGGGGAAACCTCACCATTTTTGCACCTACGTTTTATCAGAAACACGGGACTTCAGCAGAGTTTATGTTGCTCTTGGATTGAGAGTCAAAATTCTATTTACTTGCATTTTAAACAGTATCCAAACTTGTATTCCTCTTAGGTTACCCATTAAAGATAGTGTCACAGTAACCACTAAAGGTTGAGGAAGACTGTAGTACAACTAAGAACTGAACCTGAACTGTCCATAGGCAGCACTGCCAGCAACTTATTTATCCTTTTCAGTCACACTGGGAGACCAAAATTCATTGTTATTAATAACAGCTATGTACAGAACAATCTTTGGTTCAGGTATAAATGAAATTTTACCTACTTACTGAATTTTTTCCCCACAATTTTCTTATGTGTGATTTTCTTAAAACTGGAGAGGAGGAGGAACAAAATCAGAGCTAACAATGGTTTTATGGGAGCTGTGAATCAACCTTCAGATACAAAGACAAAAGAATACTAGCAACTACTTCAACTTAAATATTGTTTTAATTTTCACTTCACAGCTGTAGTCACTAAACAACATTTTTGCACTGCATAACAAGCTGCTATTATAGGAAGTAAAATACTCTAATTCAACACTCTGAGTTAGAGACGCATAATTACATGAAGTATCACCAAGATTCCTCTGTGCCTTAAGATATACACCATCATTTGGCTTCATTATTCCTGATGTTTTCACATGGTTCATGGTATATGGGAGGATCAAGATATGAAAGGTGCCATTTTAGTAACCAGCTTCCATCTCAACCCTTGTTAACATTCTTCAACAAAATCCCAAATGATGCCTTACAGCACTGAAACAATATTTCAGGTCATAAAAAGATAAGGAATTTTAAATAAATTCTCATTTTTTCCAGTGAGAAAATTATTATTTTTGCTCTTAGAATGAGAAGGACTTTGTACAAAAGGTCTGTAAAGATGTTTTTAATTATATATTTCAAAACTGACTTTACATAACAATTCAACTGCTTCTACTCAGTAAATATATTAAAAACTTAAAGAGACCAGGAAACAAATAAGCAGACTAGTCTATAGCCAACTCAGAGGTTTTCTGGAAAAGCATGTCATGAACAATTTGTCCCTTGTGACTGAAAACAAAGAGGGAGAAGGGACAAAAAAAATGAGTTAAAAGCAAGAAACTGTACCACCCCTTTTGGTCTTACATGCAAACTGAAAATGAGAAAAAAGTTTTGATCATTCAGTCTACAGCCTTATTTAAAGATCAAAACAAGTCTGAGCAGCTTAATACCTTACTTCATTAAAAGAAAAGAAGCTAGGCACAGTCAAAGAGTTAATTGAATGGTAAATGGGACACTCTAACTTGCAGCTTTGCTTAAATGATAGAAGTATCATTATTTATAATCTGTGCTGTATTCCACAGAAGACAATCAAGGTCCACTTCACAGAAGTTTTTTCCACACAATCTGCCATTTCTTTTCAAATCTTCTATTACCTACCTGCTACCTTAAGATCTCCAGGCTGAGTTTTAAAAACTTGCTAAATAAATTACATAAATGAATTAAAATCTTCCGGACATTTAGAAACAAACACTGCATACAGTACGTGGTGCCAAGAACTTCAGAATACAATTTGAAAACAAGTGGCTCAAGATATTTGTAAGGAAAGCCCTCTTTTTTACCTACAAAATTAAAAATATCAGTGACAAAGTTCTGCTGCAATACAAGTCTGTTTCAGTACGTAAAGCTTTTGCTGAGCCTACATAAATTCCAATTCATAACATGTATTTTCTCAGCAAGTGAATCCATCTTTCCATTCCTTTGAAGATGCCACAGAGTTAACATACATCCAAAACTTTGCTTAATGCAGAGGAATATCAAAGCGTCATTCGCTCTTTTGAATACATGAATTTTAATACTCTTAAGTCATACATTACTATGATTTACTGTATATTTAGCTAATCATTTAACAGTTCCTAACAAAAAGTTAAACATTTAAAAATTCTTGAAGGCACAGCAGATTAACTGTCAGTTGAGTACTTAATGGTCAACTGTCTGATTTAATATTCCTGTCTGCTGCACACATTCTAACCATTTGAAGTATCTTAACACATTATATATTACTCTGCTTTCAATCAAGTATCTTGGTGTGCAACATGATTCACATAAGATTAGACCTAATTTTGATCTTCAATTACGTATGAGAGATCCAAAATCAGATTGGCTGTCTCCAGAGCTACTTGTAGGCCACTACACTTCGCAGCAAAACAGTCCAGTGTCAGAAAGTCCACAACCTTTACTGAGAGCTCTTTAGGGCAGCCCTGTATAGTAGGAGAGTCAAACTGGCCTTGCAAAAGCCTCCAGTTGAGATTCTCAGTGTTACCATTAATCCCACAGCCACATTTTGAAACTAAATCTGACCAATTAGAGACAGAGGGAAATCCTGATGGAACAAACCAACAGTGTCCATAAACCATGTCTGTAAGAATTTCTCCTTCATCATGATTCAGAGAGCAAGCTACAGACTCCAGGGAACGGCAAAAACCATCAGCAACCAATTGGTATTGTGTCCGAGAACAATCTAGATCTCTAAAGGTGCTGGTGGACAGACTACAACTCTAAAAAAAAAAAAAACAAAACACAAACGAAACACAAAACCAGGAAAACAAAAAATTAGAACACTTTTACAGAAATAATTTTAATCAAACACATCGTACTGTTATTTTGGTTTTTTTTTTAAACAGATGGTTCAGTCCTACCAGAAATTGTTCATGTGATAATTACTCCACAATAGGAAAGATTTCTAGACAAGTCAAAACCGAGTTCTGCATGATTATCTTTCAGTACAAAAATTCTACACATTTGTTTTAACACTTAAAAAACACTTACCATAATAGGTATCTAAAGAAAGATTAACAAGTACAAATACAGTATTAATAAGTCTGAAAGACAGAATTAGCACTGACTGCTTCAAATAGACCCCCCCTTTGGTTTATATTAGTAGTTAGACAGCAAAAATCAAACATTAATCTAGAAGTGCTTTAACTATAGCAGTGATGCTATGTAAATTCTTATTTCCTATGTATATTAAGCAGCTTTTAAAACCCTTATGTCTCACATACCTTGTGTCTTATGTATGAAGCCAGGTGAGTTTCTGTACAGCCACCTCCTAATAATGCCAAAGGTTCCTTGATTGTTAACTGTAACACATGTTCTGCAGTTTCACAGGTACGCTGAAAACCATATGAATTTATTGTTACATATACCATGATTAACAGGATTTGTCCCCATTGAAAAAATAACTGAAATAAGATTTTCTGCAGTTTCTGGTACAGACTTCATAGACTTGAAGTATGTGTGGATATAAAGCTGTTGAGTGATTTCCAAAAACCACGTTCACTTTAGGAGAAATTGTCTTTATTTGTCCACACGGTATGGAAAAGCAGGAAGAAAAAAAGAAAAAAAAAAAGCTCTGTTTTATTCCTTCTTTGTGCAAACCAGGGTTATAGATAAGAAGTTAATCAGTATCAATGACATTTCTAGAGCAACTATTCAATACAAAACTACGCCTGACTACCATTGCAGGTATTGTTGCTGGCCTTTTGTTGGGCAATTTTTACTTTAGGCTTTCATAGACCAAGTAGTGAGAATGAAAATGTCTATCAAGCACTGGGCTCAAGAACAGGTGAAAAATGTTTCCGTCTCAAGACAACTTCCCATATTAAAATAGAGGTATTAAATGAACATGAGCAGTTCAAGGATTTTGAAATTCTTGAAACCACGGCATTTCTTAAGTGCTTTCTTGAAACTGAATACCTAAACTCTAACGTAACTCATTTACATACTGAAAAATCACTTTCCTAAACTAAAAAATATTTTTCATTATTTTTCTGTTAAAAATAGGACTTTTCAAGAAAAGTTTCAAGAAATGTTGCCTACCTTCAACTCATCCCATGCTGTTTCATTTCTGTTACAGAGTATCAAGCTGCAGACAACTGTATCATTAGGAATCAGATGCACAAAATGTTTTGAAGCAAAACTCTCAATGCGCACATCTTTCAAACTGCCGTAACAACTAGGAGACAACAAATGTACAGAAGCTATAGGCTTTGAACCTGTCCAGTTAAGAAAAGCAGAGAACAGTTTGTATTACTGTCATCAGAACAGCCATCTGTTGCATTTCATAAAGCATGAACTTTTTTCTCTTGGCTTTTTAAATTTATGTATATTCTTCAATACCTAACATTTTAGTCTACACAGCAAATCACAAACAGAAACAAACGTTTTCAAAGTGCAAGACTTAGCAATAGTTTAAGATGAAAAAGTAATTGTTTCATTCTCTCTAAATAAGAGTTTGAAAATAATCTAAGTTTCCAAACAGTTACTACAATTGGATACATGCAGTATGTCATCACTAGACCTGCAAAAGACCAATCTCACCTTAAAAAATGGTTTCCAGATTAGAAAAGAACAACTCTTGCTCAGCTGCTAAGGTAGCACACAGAGAAATAAAATCCTTACTCTACAACAGCACCAACCTAGACAGGTTTTTGTTACGACATGAGCGTTAAGGACAATTGTTTAGTACAGAAAAAGCCGCTTGTTACCTGTCATCTGACTCAGAGGTTCCATCAGAGATAGCCCAGCTCTGTCCACAGCGATGACATGGTTTTCTTTCAGATACTGTTTCAAGGATGGATGGATAACTTTCTGGCACACTACAAGGCCAACCTCATCATTAACCAGCTGCTTTCCTACATTAAGCAACTGATTCAGCTCTAATGTTTCTATAGAAATTCCATGATGGACTGTTATAGTTCCTTCTTCAGGGTTGAAGCTGTCTCCTGACATGGACACACAGAAAAGAGCTATCCTGATCATGTTTGAACAAGTTCTTTTGACAGTAGGTGGTTTTGCCAATTGAATTTCTGGTGTTTCTATCAGTAGACCAGGAAGAACCACAGAATCCACAACTCTTCTACCTTTCACAGGTACTATTACACATTTTCCTAAAACAGCATTACTCTCCACATGACATGGAACAGTAAATAAAAAAGCCTTTAAAATCAGAGTGGAGAGATGATCAACTTCAGTTTTATTAAGCATGCAAGCAGGTTTGCTTGTCAATATGCTACGCACCAAGCAAAGAAGAGTCTCAACGCTGCTAAAATCTACCCGTATTCGGCAACCACAGGCCTCAGATTTGAGATAGTCCATACACAAACTCAAAAGATGCTTACTTATTTTAATGACAATGCAAGGTGCAACATTCAGGCTTTTGAAGTTTTCAATCAAACTGCAGCACAGAATGGCAGTAAATAAGCCACAGTCACTGAAGCGGGATATATGGTTCTGTACAGAGGCCATCAAAACACTCAGCACACGATGACTGACAGAAAGACGACTGAGTATAGCTGAAGATTGTGAAGTTGTACAAACATAGCCTCCCACACCATTGTGGAGCTGTTTGAGTCTACCAGCAGGACCATAGCAAGATTTTAATATTCCAGTCAGCAGAGACAGTGACTGACTAACTGTATCTTTATTTAAAGGTTCACTAATAAATAACAGAGGCTTTTTAGCTTCAAGACGAGACATTTTTGAAGTAAGATTTTAACTCTGGACAACAAAACAGATTTAATTTTTACTTGGATCTATAATTCATAGCACTTTTAAAATTTAAAGCAGTACACTTTCATTCTTTGCAGCCAAGAGTTAGTACTTCAAATATGAAACAGTACATACAGTACCATAACAGCATTCCTGTGACTGTTCATGATCTCTTTGAATGAAGCTTAAATCTTATTGTGAAGTTCATACATAATGACAGCATTAGGCGGTTTCATTGATGACTAGTTTTTTTTAGCTTCCGAATGTGATTGAACAGATTTTTTTGCAGCAAAGTTTACAAGCATGCTTCCAAAATGGAAACCTATAAGTGACAGCCCTGCCACAAGCAGAAATTTTTTTCTACTCCAGTTTGCTTTCTTCATCTTTTCTTCTGGCAACACTCACAGATTAAAAGCTTCAGAACTAGTTATTCCTACAATAAAAACCAGAAAGATATTAGGATAATCTTATGACAATATTGCATAGCTTGAACTGCTATTTTATTTGTCACAAAAAACTCACATAAACAGAACCCCACAGAACCATTTAGATTAGGAAAGACCTTTGAGATCATCCAGTCCAACTGTTAACCCAGCACTATGAAGTCCGCCACTAAATCACGTCCCAAAGCACCACATCCATGTGTCTTTAAAATACCTCCAAGGATGGCAACTCAAATCACTTCCCTGAGAAGTCTGTTCCAATGCTTGAAAGCCCTTTCAGTGAAGAAAATTTTCCTAATATCCAATCTAAAGCTTCCCTGCCACAACTTGAGGCTGCCTCCTCTTGTCCTATCACCTGTTATTTGGGAGAACAGACCAACCCCCACCTCGCTACAACCTCTTTTCAGGTAGTAGAGAGTAATAAGGCATCCCCTGAGCCTCCTTTTCTCCAGGCGAAACAATCCCAGTTTCCTCAACGGCTCCCCTTAAGCCTTGTGCTCTAGACCCTTCACCAGCTTCATTGCCCACCTCCAGACACACCAGTACCTCAGTGTCTGTCCTGTAGCAAGGGGTTCAAAACTGAGCACAGTGTCTGAGGTGCGGCCCCACCAGTGCCACACACAGGGGGCAACCACTGCCCTGGCTCTGCTGGCCACAGTTTCTGACAGAAGCCAGGATGCTACTGGCCTTCTTGGCCACCTGGGCACACTGCTGGCTCACGTTCAGCCAGCTCTGGACCACCACCCCCAGGTCCTTCCCTCACCACCTGCCAGCTTTCCAGCCACTCCTCCTCAAGCCTGTAGCGTTTACTGGGATTGTTGTGATCCAAATGCAGGACCCAACACTTGGCTCTTTGAACCCCATGCAACTGGTCTATATACGCTATAATGCTTTTTAATTGAGAAAACCTACTAGTATGACATATACTACACGCATGTAGTACACAAATTTACGTGTTTGTTAACAGCTTCAATTCTGACCACCAGTTTATATACTGTTTTATTTGTAGGTCTGTAACTAACAGGCCACTATAAAGTGCACTGAACTGTATTAAAGCGTCAAAACTACAATGTTAAACTGTTTTTATTCAAGAACAAAATAACTGAACTACTCAGCACTGCTTCCCAGGCAACCATTTCAGAGACAAAAGCTTTTAATGTTCAAACAACTGTAAGAAATCTTTGCCTTTGAAAAAAAGTTTCTTATTTCAAGATGCCTAGCATACAATTATTTTTTTGAAGTTCTAAAACACTTTCAAACTTAAAGGGATATTCGTTTACATTTGTATGTAATCTCTACAGTATTTAAGACTTCTCTCATACTTAATTCTGTTTGTCATCTATTATAATTACTGCCCTACTAACAATGTAGAATGTGTTACTATGTAAAGTCACAACTTCTGGGCAGTTCTGAACCTGAAAGGACACTGTTGCAGACCCCATCAGTCATAAGAGTTTGACTGGTGCCTTGAAGTTATTGGGAGTTTGGTTTTAAGTATCTCCAAGACCTGCAATACCATCACTTAATACTATCACATGGGACCTAGCAGTAGTTTTTGAGATGTAAGATACATTTTTTGGGTCCATGTAACTAACGGATTAACTCAGCTGCAAAAAAGAATGAAACTCTGGAAGACTAAAATTAGAGCAGCAAGACTGCATCTGTTAGAAAATTCTCATTTAATTTACTCATCTCCTGCCTCAAATATACAGATACAACTGATTAGGCAACTTACCCAAAATACACAGGACTAATGCTATTTTTCTTTATTTTTCTCATTGCTTTGCATCACATATGCCACAATCCCAGGTTCTGGAACAAAGCTCTCTGTCTTCACTTGGAAGAGAGGACTAGACTTGATGTGAAACCAGCCCCAGTGCACCAGCGCAAGGCTAGGTGCCATAACGATCAGAACTTTGTAGTCTTTCCAGATGGTTTTAAGACTCATTGCAAACTGGCATCTACCTAGGTAGAGATAATAATTTATTTTAAATATATTCTAGAAATCCTTTTCCTACTCTGCAATAATAGCAAAGAACAGGTGAGCCTGAATATTAATACCTTTAATTAGTGCAGCAGACATTTAAAACAAAATGACACAAGGAAGTCTTACTTTGCTAACTTTTAAAAAAAAAGCATAAATAACCTCAATTCAGATATCTTTAAGCATTAATTGCTGCATTTGCTTCAAGCTTTGCCATACTAAATCTTAAGTATAACAAAGTAATGAAGCTTTATCCAATTACAAATATTACTGCTTCCGATAGTAAATATTCAGAGTCTAAAACAAAGCAGTTTCAAGACACACCAGTATTTTTTTCCCCTCACATTTAATAACATTCAGTAACTAAGCAAGCTCCTACCAGAATATGGAACTTGCTGACCAAACACGCTGCGATGCTGCTGACATCAGTTTACGTTGCCCGGAGCGGAAACTGTGCCTGACTGTCTCAGCCCTTGATCCTCAGAGGCTACAACAGCATCAGTGCAAACACAGTAATTCATCCTTACCTAAAAAGAATGCATAAAGCTCTACTCTTCACAGGGTTTCATTAAGCAGTACCTACCGTAAGGAAAAAAAGGTATACTCAGTCTAGCAAACTAATTTCTTGGTTTAAACAACGACAAAGACACAACTCAGAGTAAATACTCCTACACCTGCCCAACTTTACCCGCCTGGTAAGAGTAGCGTGTCATGCGAGAGGCCCCTCGGCGCGGCGGTAGGAGCCTCGCAGCCTCACGCCGCCCGGCGCACAGGGCCAGGCAGGCTCGCCAGCCACCCAGCCGGCCGCACCGCCACAGGCAAGCCGCGCCGGCTGCCGAGGAGACGCTGAAACAAACGGCGGCCGCCCGGCCCCAGCAGCCCGTTCCTTACGGGCGGGCCAGCGGCAGGGGCTCGACCGCCCTCGGGCACACCGCGACACGTCCCCAGCGACCCACCCTCCCCACCGCCGCGTCCCAGCCACCGCGCAGCACGGGCGCCGGAGGGAGCAGCGGCTGCCCTGGGGCCACGGACAGCTGCGGAGGCCCGGCGCGGCGGGCGGAGACGGCACACCTGAGGCATTTCTCCCTTCTCCTCAGGCAGCAAGGGACCGCGGGCGGGAAGGCGCTGCCCGACGACCCCCGGCACACCCCTGGGGCTCACCTCGGCTGCCACCACGGGGAGGCCTCAGGCGCCGGTGCCTCGGCGGGAGGAGCACCAGGGCCGCGCACCCTCCCCGGCCCCTTTCCGCCCCCAGCGACAGGAAGCGGCCTCACGCAGACCCGGAAGTGTGGCTCGCGCCCCGCCCAGGGCTGAGGCTGCTGCGCGGCCGTATCCCCTCTCGCTCGCCATTGGCCAAGCTCCGCGCCAGGTGATCACAAGGCGCGCTACGCGCTCTGCTTACGGGCGGCCATTTTACCTTCGGGCAGAGTAGGGCGGGCGGCGGCCGCCATTTTGGATAGGGGAGAAGAAGCTCGTGCTTGGCTGCCATCTTGCTTGGGGGCAGAGGAGCCGTTAGAACCCTTGGAGGCAGGCTCAGCGTGGGGAGGAGGTACGGCGCGATGGCGGCGGTGGACTTGCTACTGCCCGGCTGGGACTCACAGCCGGGAGGCTCTAGGGGGAAGCGGCAGCGCCTCGGTGTTCAGTCTCGCTTTCCTCCCTAGATAAACATGAGGCGATACGCTAGGGGCCGGTGCTGTGGCGCTGCCCTCCCTCTCCCGGCGCGCCTCCCTCAGGGGCCGGCTCGGCGGGTTCCCTGTTGTGCCGGCCTCGCGTCAGCACCCCCTCCCGGCCCGGCGAGGTGCGAGCCTCGGCAGCGCCCGCCGGCCCGCAACACTCGGCCCCCTGGTTTGTGTTCTTTCCCAGCTCCTGCTGTAGGCCCTTTGCATTACTTCTGCGCTCGCCTGCTGGAGCCTGCCTGAGGCGGACGGCCTTGCCCTGGCCAGAACAAGGAAACTTTGTTGTCTGACCTCAGGTTTTTTTCTAAGCTCTTGTATCATGCACCTTTTCTGTATTCATTCTTATCTCTCGCCCTACTCCTGCAGTCGCTCTTCATGATATCTGGTCTTATATTAACGTGTTAATGGATGGGTTTAATTTTAACTTTGTGCATAGTTGCAGAGTGTAAAACTGTAGGCAACAGACAAGTTTTTAATGCCTTATCTCCATACAGAAAGGAGTTTAACAGTTGGGTTTTTTTTTAAGTTTCATGAAACAGCTAAATGCAGTTGCATTTAGCTGTGTCATGAAGCTTAAAAAAATAATTGTTAAACTCCTTTCTGAATGCAATTCAGAAGTACAACTGCATTTAGCTGTTTCACAAAACAATAGCCAGCACCCATCTGTAATAAGCACTCTGATATTCCTCAGAATCTCTCCTTCCTGCAGTTCTATGCAGTTGTCTGGTGAACGGGTAACACTTTTGAAATTGAATTGTTGAACTTTAAAGGAATTCACCTTTGGCAGTTCATGAATGAAGGAGTGTAGATAACAATGACCTTAAAATATGCTAACTTGTTGGAAGGGTAATTTCTAAAGGTTAAGTGGTGAAATGAGCAACAGTGGGCCTAAAAATCCTGAAACTGCAAAATGTGAAGATTCTTGTCTTTTCAGAACTGGAAATGCCTCATTAAATGCATGAGTAGCTGAGTATTACACTGTTCATCCTAAGCTTTAGGATCAGTTCTTAGAAACTGACATATGCTGGATCTGGGCTGGACAGCATTTGACTGATACCTAATGACTGAGAAGTTCAGAAAAATTCTCTTTTATGCTATGATAGTTAATTTTGAACTACAAAATTGGTTAATATTAATTTATTTTAGGGAGTTCTTTGATTAGCATTTGTTTTTCTGTTTCTGCTTTTTTCAGGCCTACATGTGGTAAAGGTGCCCAAAGATACCGGCAGCCTGTGAATGGTTCGCAGCTGTTGTGTTAGGAGCCGCTGTACCTTCAAGCGGGCATGTGTGGCAGTTTTCAGTTCCTCATTCCCACTGTGTTCCAAATTCCCTCACCACAGGAAGCTGCTGCCTTGCTGAGGTAAGATGCTGTTTGTCAGCAGGCAGAAGACACTTTAGCTTGCTGTCTGGGAGGCCATGTTTCCTTTCCTGGCTTCTTGTGATGTCTACCATTCCACTTAATGTCAAATTTAAGAAAGAAGGATATTCTGCCATGTTATTTTTGAAGCATGTCCCACTCTAGTTACAAGGAATGTATGTGTTTTTAATTCTAGATCATGTTTTCTTGTACAGGCTGTCTTACCAAAAATTTAGATGTTGCAATACTCCAAATACCACATCGATATTTTTTTCTAAATATATATTTAGTTTCTGAAAGGAGTTTTTCTGCCTTCCTTGCTTATCTTCACATTTCCTTATGTATAGTTTCCTTTAGAGTTTTGCATTAGTTTGCAACAGATGTGGTGTTCCATGAGAGGTAGTCTTGTTACCAAATAGTAGCAGTTGTAATAGATCTGTGTTTCTTGTGGGTTTTTTAGACACAGAAAATAGGAACTTTTGGGGCTCTCTGGCTTCTTTTGTTGTATAATTGATGGGTGGGTTTCCTCATTTTTCTCATACCTTAGCATTGAATATTTTTTCATTTGTTCAGTGATTTCCTGATGGTTCACATATTAGGTCTGTTCTTTTTTGTTTTCTAACGATTTGCTTACATTTATTCAGTCTGCTCTATTTCCTTTATCTTATCTATATGGTCAATGCAAAGCATGGAATAGTTGGCATACTCCTAAATCGAGCTTACTCCCATGAAGAGCAAATTGAACCGAAGGTAACTTGTGCATCCTTTTTATTTTTTAATTCTGTTATTTTGTAGGTTGGATTTGGAGAGGATTTCTGACTGCCAGTGGTGGCTCTTACATCAGTAGTATCAGACTTGTTGCAACAGTAGTTATTCTGGATGGCAAATTGTTTGGAAAAAGAGAGCTGTTACACCAGGATGATCTCAGCTGATTCTTCCATGTGCTTTGCTCTCAAGCAGGCTGTGAGCATTTGGAGAAGAGATAATGCTCTTGCATGTTTTGTTGCAACTTTTCCTCATGTTATTGCTGCTGTGAGGTTTAATGATAAAATATTAGCAGTGCAAGTAGCGTTCTTCAGAGCACAGGCCTGCAGTACCATTGTGAATTGTATGCCATGTGCAGCTCAGTAATTACGTACAATCTTGGTAAACTATGTCCCTGGAAGCATGAGGCAAAGCACCTTGTGTTCTACCATATTACAAGGTGCAAGCAATTCCATGTCAATATTAGGTCTGTTCAATCTTGTCATTGCTGTTGTAGGAGCTCTTAGTTGATGGTGTGCTCCATAGCAAACTATGTTTGTAATTACAGTTTTCCGAACTTCAGGCCATGATTCTAGATGCTTGGAGAAGAGACTAGAGCATTTAACTGTCCTACTTTTTGCTGTTTCTTGCCTACTGTTTCTCCTATTTTTGATATTATTTTGCTTGGGGGGAGGAGGTAGGGATCATCAGTAAAGCTCTAGGTACTAGCCTTTCATTAATATTAAAACCCCAGTTCTGAAATGCTGCTGAGACCTTGTCTTTTTTTGTTTTGTTTTTTTTTTTTTGTTAAGAGAATCCGATGAGTTGTATGTGCCCAGGTTTTGTGTGTTGTAAAAAGGTTGTGATATATCTTAGTATTTGCTTTTTGGTTTTGCATGATGGCCTGGGTAGTCCTTCCTTGGAGTTCTTGAACACCGAGAATACAATCTTGTACACAGTTATAAGGAACTATGAAATGCAGTTGATTTTCAGTTGGTAGCTGCCATTTCCCATTAGTGTCTCTCCTGACCGAGTACTAGCAGCTGCTGTTTCAAGCATTTCCGAGTTTTATCTTCTACTAAGGTGGTTCTTATAGTTGTACTATGTTTACTTCTATAGAGTAGCACCTTACTGCTTGACTGAATTGAAGTATGATGTCTCAAGTGGTTCAGAGCACTGTTCCTTACATTTGCTGTCGGTAAAGTTGACAGAATTTACTCTTGATAAAATAGAAAAGTTTATAGGGCTGTGTTGTGCAAGGGAGAATGATTGTCGTGTAATACAAGGCATGGTATTCCAGCTTCTGTCTGCATGACTGTTACTTGCAAATTGGGTTTGCTCTATGTAGCTTTCTGCTTACTTGCAACTGATAAAAGTCTAACTTTGAGCTTTTTCAGAACGAACTTTATTAACTGTATTAAAGTTTATTTTCAGTAGTTAGTTACTTGCAGAATAGTTTTTAGTTCAAACTCATTTTAACCTGGTTACAGTAACAACCATTTTACTTCTCTCTCTTTATTATTCTTTTACTGTTTCCGTTCCTTACTGCTTGGATATTGATATGATATATAGAAAAAAAAAAACCATTGAAGTAATTTGGAGTTTTCCTTGAGCCAGTATATGGAATTGTGCCCTTGTTACTTACACGTTTTCTCGTAGTTGTTTTGCGGTCTTGGATTTCAGCATTTGGATATTTGGAATAGAAGCACTACATAGAGGTGTTTGTTTAGTTAAATATGATTACTGTTGAATCTTAACATCAAAATTACCTGTGTTATGCTACGTGGGTCTTTATCTCGTTTTGCACTTTTTTGAAGTTAAATAAGGATAATGACTGCATTTTGAAATGTGTATGTGTAGTGCCTGACAGAGACACGTATCACCAACTTGAGTTGTATCCTGAAATTTTGACAGCTCTATTGCAGTACTTTAACTGGAAGTATGCAATGAGAAATGAGTATGTCTTCCTGCATTCTTATTGTTTTCCTATACCGACTTCTACAAAATTGACTGGATTTCTACATCTTATTAAGAGACTAATCCTTTAAGATATTTTAGAGTGTAAAAGGCAGCTGTATTCAGTGTAGTTTCTGTTGCAGTTCGTCTACTGCAGGCAGTAGCTGCTGACACTTGTTTTTTCCTCTTGATTTTGAAGCTTGAACTGTATTGCTTGGGTTTTCTGTCCAATCCAAGTCTTGTCCTTGCCTGTTGCTATTGTTCCTATCCTGTGTGAAAATAGTGTATCTCAATTTTTTTTTTATTTCTGGGTTTTTGTAAATATTAATTTGGTACTATAGGGCCATTCCATGTCTCTTGTGCATCCTAACATTGTGGGGTTAGCTGGAAAGATTTTAATGAATTTAACCTAATTTTCTGCCTTTTGACAAGTGAATGTTTAGTTCCCATTTATGGGGAGAATGATGGACTTCCTCAGTAGTTTTAGGGGTACAATGGTAATTGTCAGTTTGGAGAGAAAAAAAAAGTTTAAAAACTGCAATTGATGTGGAAGGGGACTAGACTTGTGGTTTGGCTTGAAAGCCAACTTGAAGCTTGTAGTCATTTGCACGACGCAAGGTTCTTCTAAGGGGGGTGGAGTGATGGAAATCTTAGCAATTAATTGAAGGTTTCTTTTTGCATACAAGGTAGTGTGCATTTAACTTTCGGCATGAATTAATGCTTCCTGAGTTACTTGGAATGATCTGAGGCAAGGTCAGTGTCTGTGCAGCTAAACGTTTCACCCAATATCCTAAATCAAGTA
This sequence comes from Falco cherrug, assembly GCF_023634085.1. Taxonomy (NCBI): domain Eukaryota; kingdom Metazoa; phylum Chordata; class Aves; order Falconiformes; family Falconidae; genus Falco; species Falco cherrug. The sequence goes on from NC_073709.1 coordinate 8,455,752, forward strand.
ATCTAAATTCTTTTGGGGATAAGCAAATAAAGAGGACATCCAAAGTTTGCTTCACCTTTGTGCAACCGCAATAATGCTCAGGTTACATTGCTTTATGCCTGTAGTAGTTTAAAATTGTAAATATGCGTTATGTGTATATATGCATGCTAGGTGAACTAGAAGCCATAGTTTCTTATTGCAAAAAAAAAAATAAAAAAAAATTGGCTGTGCTTTGTTCTTGAACTGGTTCAGTCTCTGACACTACTGGTTACCAGAACTGCAGGTAGTGAATGGGTGTTTCAGTTCGAAGTCTGCTTACTACTGCTTGGTCCAAAGGCAAAGTTTGGAAGTTGCTTAGTGTTACTGAGCCCCTGTTAAGAGAGCATATGGAGGATATTATTTCTATAGGGCCACTGATATGTGCAGGCTGATGTGAGCTCCCTAGCTAGGTAGAAACGGAGTATCCACAAGACAGGAAGGGATGAACTTGACGTAGAGAGTTGTGAGGACTCTTGATGGGAACACATATTATTTCATAGATTGTTTTTTCTTGAAAATACTACTTTTTAAATTTTGTGTGGTTTTTTCCCCCTCTTCATTCTTTCTTTCTTTAAGTTATGCAAGGGGATTTCGTGTGAAGGTGTTATTTTGAAAGAGAAACTAGGCTAGGGGCCATATACACAGAGACCAGTGGTTGAGACTAGTAAAGGAATATGGCAAGCTTAGTTTGCTGCTCTTTGAAAGGCTTTTTGAGGATAAATTATGTGGGTTTGTCTGTCTTGGTACTGGTCTGAAAAATAATTCTAATTTTGTGTATCATGTGTTGGATGTTAAGTGCCTGAACAGTTATGAGGTTCACTAAAGGAAACCAACACAGGTAGCTAAGTAATTATCCCTTAAATAAAAGTTTGCCTTGGTTTTCTTAAAGCAGAATATGGAGTTTGAAGAACAGTAGTAATGAAAAAAAAAGAGTAATAGATTTTAGAAATGCTTTTCAGTTGGTATGGAGATCTGAGTTTTTCTCTAGCGCTGATCACTTTTAATTGATGTTTTTGTAGGACCAGCTTCCACTGACCTGTCATGGCATCCAACAAATTTGTCATTAAGGTAAGTAGAATGTCATAGCTTTAATTAAAAAAATAAAAATGTAATACCACTTAGAATGTGTGTATCTTGACTTTAAAAGTTAATGGTGATGAGGTGCATCCTTCAGGCTTCTGGTCATAGTAGCATATTTTGTGTCAGCTTTTCTCTCACTTTGGAAGCAAACTTCTTGAATAGCTGCCATATCACAGGAGAGTGTGTCTGAGGTCAGCTGAAGATTAAAATCATATAACTAAAAGTGATTAGTTGTGTAGTTAAAATTAGAAATTGCATAGTTTCTCGATAAAAGTGTTTTCTACCTGAAATAAAATTTATGATTATGATTAAAATACGTGATTCTTCTCTTACTGTAATCTTGTAATATTCTTTGTGTACTTCCCAGATAATCTAAGAGTTCCTGGTTTAAGGCGTAACAATGTTTTTTAACTGTTTATCACTTGATTCATTTGCATCTTTTGTTGCTGCTTTTCCCATTTTCAGGGATTAGTTGTCTTATATCCAGTAAAATGCGATTGCAGTTTATTTTGCAGTATCTGACATTTGGTTATATATCCAAAGAACGATGCCTTTCAAAACATTCTGTAATAAACATAGCACTTCCTCATTCTTCTACCATAACTATTTCAGCTTATCAATAAGTAAAACTATTTGTTCAGTAAAAATTGTGAAATCCCATCTTTTGGACCTTCTGTCTTGTTTCTGTGTCTAGTGTAGTTTAGGTAATGCATACATTTTGAAGTGATTAGCACAATATATTATTCTCTTGGAAAATGTGTTTTCCAGGAATTTTCTTAACAGAGGAGACATTTTCCTCTGAGGATAAGCTTGGGTTATTTGGAGGGCAGCTACAAAAACCTTCCTGACTGATCAGGTTGTGGAAGCTGCTGAAGCTTTGTTTTTGTGGGTAACCAACCTGTTCAACAAACAGACCAAATGCTTAATTTTTGTGTGTTATGTGTTCTTTTCCAAGGAAAAATGCTGTCATTTAGTGGGACGTTTGCTTTAATCTTTTTAATGTTTAACATGATTGCAAACCTTAAATTGCCAGTATAATGTCTATACTATTCACTGCTTCTGAATTGATACAGGAGTTAGGAGAAATTTCTTTAATTTTGAGTATATTTTAGTTGATACGCTGAGTCTGTATGTCACCGATATGGGTAACAATAGGGGCTGAGCCTGAAGGCATTGTTTTTCTCAGCTGAGAACTCTCGATATCATCAATATTAGTGTAAGCACCCAAGAAAACAAGTGGTGTGAATTGAAACATCTTCGCTAGATAAGAAGCCTGAAGATGTTTGATTACTGACCTCCATTATTACAGCTTGCTGATTCAGCGTAGACACTGTACTGGTATTCAGAATGTACCCTGGCCATCACTAATTAGTTCAACATCACTGAGTATCTGAGCAAATGGATCGGTTCTCATTGAGCATGTGTTTGTATGTAAGGAATAGCACAGACAGAACTTCTGAGAGTGCTAATGAGATATTCTCTTTCTGATAGTATTTGAGAAATGAGGATACATTTTTGCATCTGCTGAATGCTGAAAATTAACTTTGCCTTGACTGAAATGTGTCAAATATATAATGTAAATATGTGAAAAGCTGATTGAAATGCACTTTGTGCACAGATGCTAACACTTATTAGACTGGGGATTTTGTGTGTGAATATTACCTTTTTTTCAGGACTGTTCAACTTTCACATAAATTTTTCAGGAAAGATCCCTGTGCCTAAGATTCTTCGTTAAAAGGCAGAAAATATTCTCACACCTTTCTGCAGGGGGAGTGTAGAAAATACTATATTCTTACTTACAGGTTCCTTGTGTTTGAAATAGGGGTATTTTACAGTCTGTTTAGTGCATGCTTTGTTTTCTGTATTCTCTACTTTTAAGTTTTTTTGATTTTGCAAGCATGTGTATTTTAATCTTTTTGGTAAGATAGCGAAAAGTACAGCTTATCAGTCGTTCAAGTCTTAGCTGACTGGGGCGTAATTAAGAGGAAAACACCTATAATGTGTTTAATGGCTTTGCTTCTTAACAACATGTATTTGATATGAGTCTCTGTGCCTCCAGTGTAATGCTCAGTTTTTTCAGTAGAGGGAGTAGTTTCCTTATTTTTGAAAGGTGATCCTACCCTTGGTTTTATGGGCAATTAACAGCGATTGAAATAAAATAATTGGTGCAGTAAAATAGCTTTAAACCTTAATACAAAAACCTACAGTTAGGTCCTAAACATGCTTTCTTCACTTGCCAAGTGGCTGGATGCTATAGTGTTGTGATGTGCAATAGATAATATTTTATGCAAGTTAATTTGATTGGCAATTTACAATTTCAGGAAATAATGATACTTCATAAAGCATTGCATGGTAAAATACCCCCAAATCTGGAAAAAAACCCATACAAATTTAATTAAGTTTTCTCTGTGTGTTGCTAAAATATTTTACTGCTGTTCTGAGATATAAATCTTAACTTTAATTGGTGAGGCTTAAAGCAAAATCATGAACTCTGTATGGATTTGAAAAATAGCATCACTAGGGCCTTGTTTAAAATTTTGGACAAACTAGAAAGAATTGCTCTTCCAGAATTGTGTAAATTGACTTTATTCATGCCAAACTGCAGAGCTAAATTTAGTATTTTTTATGGCTGTAATAGAAAAATCTAATTTATGGTTTTCTGCAATTCATTCATTTGCCAAACACTGAAGACTAAGTTGTTCAATTCAATATAAGACAATTCAATAGCTCAACTCAAAAGGAAGCTTTTTTTACTTTGCCATTTCCTACTTTGAAAAATTAGGAGCTCTGTTCTGTCTCAGATTTGTAGGTCTTTGCTAGCACATAGATTAAGATAACTATAGTTTCGATGTTCCCTCTGGTCAGCCAGCATACTCTGCAGTCAGATTTTCAGCAGTGTTCCTTGTTATCAATTTAAAATACTGCCTGCTGGAAGTGTATATGAAACTTTTTGGTTATTCCTACTTCAGACCTTTTGCTTGCTTTAAATTGCAAGTTCCTTTGAAACAGCGAACATGTTTTTCTGTTTTATATTGGGCACAAAGATGGAAGTACTGGAAATGATTGGACAGAAAAATGACAGTGTGACTGTAATGTGGTCAATTTCCCCCTTTGTTTTGCTTTTGTATGTTTCCTTTGTTATGTTGATGTATCTTAATGTAACCATTAAGATACTGATTTATAACTAAAAGGCATCTTAACATCTGTCTCATAGAAGTACTGGATGAAAGAGAGTGCGGGTAGAAAGAATGTTGATTATAGGCCCTAACAGTAGGCAGAAGGAAATGGAAAGATATCTTTCCATCAGACAATACACTAGGATGTACTTAGTGCTGTACAGGTAGTTTTAGGGTCTGTTCACAGGTGTGTAGTATTGTTGTGTTTGGTCTGGAATAAGAAAGTGAATAGTTTAATTTGAAGAGGCTTTTTCTGATATTTCCCTGTGTTAATGTTAATAGATTTCTAATGCTACGCTTCACCACATCGCTGGCCTTTCTAGTGCTTCCTTTTTTTTTTTTTTTTTTTTTTTTTTAGCTACCAGTTGAAAGGTAATACAGTGATAGTATCTCAACAAAGATTTCTGTATTGAATGTGCCTGTTTGGATGATTCTTAGGTGACATCTAGGTGGGATGGAGAGATTAAAGTTCACATTCCTCTGAAGTATGTCCATTGAATTAGCTGATCAATATTTCTGTATATATTTTGCCCAGTGAGAAGGTGGTATGTTTGCTTCTTGTGAGTTGTTTGGAGTGAAAAAAGCTAGGGAGATGAGTAGGTTTTCTAATCTTATTTATTTTCTCTCCTGTATAATGAGTAATGGAGGATAGTAAATGCATTTTACTGCTATGTTAAGACTATAGATACATGAATGCCGTGCTCTCAAGTAGAGAGCAAGAATAAGGAATACTATTTGTGTTTAAAATTTTTTTGTGTGTTGTGACTGCTTAGAGTACAGATTGTTTTCTTACATACATAGTTTTGAACTTGTTAGCATGCAGATTTCTAGTTTCAGTACTAGGGTTTTTTTAGAGTGCTTTGTTAAGATTACTAATAAATACAGTATTTTCTCATGCCCATTTCTTTTCCCCATTGCAAAACTAAGACATTTGTATAGGAAATTCTTGTACCTGGAGTATTCAACAAATGTTTCAATAGAAATGTGCTATAATTAGGTTTTCTGCAATTAGATGGCATTTGTAAAAGTATTCTAAATCTTCAAAGTAAGGTACTGGTGTTCTCCAAACTGATTAAAGGTTGTTGAATTTTACATGTTCTGTAGGTTCTTATGTTTGCTTTTTGGGTCTTCAAAAATTAAGAAACAGTTATATTAACCATTAAATAGTGGTTTTCTAGAGATGGAGTTCTAAAGTGGCATTGCTCAGAATAACTATAAATACAGGTTGGTTGGAATTGTTACCGTCAAATAGCATCATATGCTTCACTGGGCTGTGATATTTATTTCTATATAAATGCATAAAATATGATACTTGTCTAAAAGGGCTTAAAAGTCTTAAAGAAGAAGATAAAAAACTGGGTGGCAGGGGACAATATGGTGTAAGATAGGAAATAGAAAAACAGTGGATAGAGGGGCATCTATTTAGTTTTCTTAATTCTGCGTTTAATTCTCAATTTCATGGGACCAGATATGGAACAACTAAAGTGATGAGTAAATAAATCCCAGAAGAAAGAAACCAGGAACTTGGGAAGTAGAAAGGGGAGGAAAATTAAGTGTGTGATCTAATTCTGAACCTTCTGGAGTCAATGGAAGTTTCCTGACTGACCTCAGAGGATTAATTTTCAAGCCTAGGGAAATGATGAGTGGATGAAGAGTTGAGAGATTAAAGTGTTAGCAGAAGGAGAAAGGAATAGGAAGCCAGAGGGGTAAACATCAGTAGTGGAAACACTGCTTTCACGGAGATCACTTCAAATAAGGAATAAAAGGGTAGTTGAACTTGCATTACTTTTGTTGGTAATTCACATAAATCTGGTTAGTTTTAAAGGTACCAATTGTGCCAGAAAATTAGGCTTTTGGTAATTGTGAGCACTATACTGTTGCGGCAGTGATATGGGAACCTAAATAAACACCATATCAAGTGGTACTGATTTTTTTTAAGATGTAATTAATTCAAAGATGTAATCTCTGTAATATTTGCTGTAGGCTTTACTTCTGACCAGCGCTACCATATTTTACACCTCTACTCTTCTGCTCCTTAGAGATCTTGGTGGTACTGCCTGCTTGACCCCTGAGTCCAGCAGCGAAGGAAGAAGGGATGGGAAGCTTATATGCAGACTTCAGTCTCTGAGTCCAACAAAGCATCAGGGCTTAGCAGAGATGCTGCATGGGGTCACTAAGCACCTTTAGGTCCTGGGAGAGGCTTCAGCTTGCACTGTAGGTGAAATACTTCGATTCTTTCCAGTGAGTTCAGATGGAGGTTAGTGGGCTGTGGGAGGTAAAGGGATCCATGTTTCATGCAGTACCTGGTAATGCTGTGTACAAACAATTTCAAGATGCAGTCTTTGCTCTTGATGTTAGTATCATGAAAATGCAATATAAAATATTTTTTAATTATTCATGTGGCCTCTCCCCACTCTGGACAACATAAATGGATTCCAGTATGTGGAGGTTATCTGAGGGTTTGATACATAAGTGTTCTGACTGGACTATGGAGAAGAGAGACTGTAGGAAGTGGACTGGGAGAAGAGACTGACAGCATATTTTTATTTTTTCCTTATGTTTCAACCATGTTGATCACAACTTCCTTAAAAGGAGTCTATTTTTAAAAGCAAAATTATTGCTTAGTTTCAATTCTTAAATAAAAGCTTTGTTTCTGGACATTTTGTGTTCCCTGCAGCTCTGATTCAGCTGTGACTCTGCAGTATTTTTCTTGACTCAATAGCCAGACTTTAAATGGTACCACAGGACATGGCACCCTATTTCAGTTCTCTGCTGCAGTCATTGCTAAGCATTGATGACGCTCAGCTATTGTGAAAACCCTTTAAACTGCTGATAAAATGATGACTCATGGTCACCTGATGAAAACAGATTCATTACCATGACTCCAGATACTTTAGATCCCATGTGTTTCACTTCCCACACGAGTTATTCTAAAAGGGATGACGATGCAGTTATTTTCTAACAGTTGACAGCTGCTCAATTAAGCTGTGACAATGTGGTTGGCAAAAACTATAAATTCCAGACTTTTTTAATAATAGTTTAAGGAACTAAAATCTGTGTGAGCTATGAAGAAGTCGCCAACATTTTTTGAAGTGTTATTTGGAGTGTTTTCTAATCAGATTATACATTTTAGAATTCATTTACCATTACTGAATTAAGTTCTTTTTACAGTGGATCTGACCCAAACCTCACTGAAGTCAGCGGGCTTTGGTTCAGAGCCTCTAGGAGTATATTGGTAGCACACTGTACCTAACTAAGGACATACTAATTTATTTTATAAACAGCCCTCCTCAGTTCAGTTTATCTGTCTTTTTTAAATGTAGTCTGTTTGTCTATAATTTAAATGTCTAAAGAAGTTAGATTGGAGAAATACTGGAAAGTGATACAGCCAAATAATAAAACATAAATCCAAAAACAAATTCCAATTTGAAAAGAGTAAAATGAAAAAATACAGTCCCTGTGTTGCCAACTTGTGATTACCCAGGGACTGTGAAAAGATTGATAAAGTGAAAATAGAACTATGAAAAAAACCATTAAATTAGACTTTAGGTGTGTATGATTCTGTATTACGAAGCAGAAAAAGGTTGTCAACAAGTAATTGAATGTGTAGGGTAGTGTGGGATGGCTCATTCAGGCTTATGTGATCAGGAGTTCGGTGATTTTTGCCTTACACTAGTTTCCCTGTGGTAACTGGAAATATTTCTAACTTGAAATGCTGTGAGACACCATGCGTAAGAAAATAAAAATATGAATTGATTTTGAATGTGTATGACTGAAAATTTTGCTAGAATGGATAATGATCATTAGAAAACTTTGATTTTTCTCTTTCTTTTTAAACAGATTTTGACTAATCAAAATTCATGCTTTAAAATTTAACGTGCAGATTCCTACACTTCTGTAGTTATATCTCCATTCCTGGTTTTTTTTCGATTTATTTTCCAGCTGACTCATTTCAGACTTAGATGATAAAAGTTATGTATTTATTCTGTAGTAAAAACTGGGGCCCATCTAGTTTGAGAAAGAATGGTCTGACCGAATTGAATGTTAACTTCAGATACTAAGAAAAGAAGGTGGGAGCGAGATAAATTTCTTAAATGCTAAAGTATCAGTCATACAAACTATGCCAACAAATTACATATGGGGAAATAATAGCTTGTTTGTGTGGTGGTGTTTTTTTCCCATGAATCTCTTTGCCATTTTCATTACCACAAGCAGTGTAGTAAAGAAGCAAAAAGTTGCAGATTTAATAATGAAATGGAGTAATAATGTCAGAAACACATTTGAAAAACAAGCTATGCTATGGAGTGAAATGGTATCTGAATTGACAAAAGAACTCCTACTACAGAAGGCAAGTTCTGTAGAGTTTATCTGTATCCTAGCCCTTCTCCTGTAGTATGTTGTTCTATCCTTCTGTATTGTAACAGAATCTACTTTTGTCTTTGTGTGATACTGAATGAACAGAAAGAATAACCACTTTTACATAATGAAAAAACCCTAGATTTGCTGTAAAGGTTCCTTTAGTCATACAGACAATTGGTAAATGAAGATAGGTCTTGCCAAGCCATGGTGTCTGTACCTTTGCGTATTAAGCTAACCTACTTTTTGTTTCCCTGCTTCATAGAACGCAGTATTTTTAATGCAGCCTACACAAAAGACAACTCTGCCTTCTTACTACAAAACAGTATTTGTTGGTGAGAGATTTTCTCTTGGGAAAGTGGGGAAAAAGTCGTTTGTGGTCTAGATCATGTGCAGATGGTTTTGAATCAGAATCTTAACTTCAGTGATTTGAGTTCTTCAGGATGGTCTCTTCCTGTTGGCTATGTACACTTTGCTAGGGAATTATGGTCTGTTTATGAAGCCTTACAAGCAAGTGTCACCTTTCTTGGTTTTGTAGCTTCATTGAGGCTTTGCTCTTTCTGCTGTCTGTACATTTTACAGACAGAACCTCCTTGCATGAAATCCCAAATCTACAAGCTTCAGCAAAACAAAAGTTTTTATTCCTTTTTTGTGTAACCTACCATGTACATATGAAATAGCATTCAAGTGGAAGATCACTGTAAAGATGTTTCATCAAATGCTCATTGAAGAATAGTTGTTAGTCTTGAGGGAGAATGAGGGAAAGAACAGAGGTAAGAAAAAATGATGTAGTGGTTTTCACATGAAAAAATGTGACATACCAACAGAACGTTTTCTCTGCGTTTTCGTATTGTTGATGACTGAGATTTGAGGATATCTGTAAAGGTACTTCAAGACCTCTATCCTCATTTTACTCTAAAAACCTGTAAAATAACTAAACTAAGCTCTATTCCACATGCAAGGTCCTCTTTGCAAGGCCCTTCTGAGTTTCCAGGAAGTAGTAAGGTGCCTGGCATATCTGACACCACTCAACTGGTGAAACAATAGTTTATATAAGATACAGTTAAGTACAGCCTTTAAAGTTCAAGCCAATATTCTCCTATTTTAAACTTAGAGGGCTGTCTTTGTTCATTGAATATACTAGTGATTTAATAGCACTCATAATTAACCAAATATACATGGTCATGGTTTATCCTGCTTTGTATCATACAGATAAAGGCTGATAGAAGAGAAGTGTGTAGCTCTGAACATAAAATATTTGCTGAACTAAAGAGCTGGGAAAGAGCAGAGTCTTTGGCCATTAAGGAGGATCTGTTCAATGCCAAGATCCTAGGATTTGACAGTTGGTAGGATCATGCAGTACATAACTCTGCGTTCTTTATTTTGACATTTCTGTAGAATAAAAATAGGAAGGAGAGTAATATAAGTACCACTGCCATAGTGCGTTGCCTTGTCATAATAAGGTAATCTTCAGTAGTGGAAAACAAGCTTATAAAGAGTTATTCCCTTTGTGGTAGTCTGTAGGTCTCTGGTTCTTACTTTGCTGGATGTTAAACTGTTACATAGTTGCAGTCTGTGTCTTAGGGAATTTGCAAACAATTTAAAAGATGAGTAAGTCTGACACATCAAAAGTTGAAAATGAAGCCCATGATTTAAAAAAAAGCAATCAAACAAAAACATATTATCACCTCAAACAAGTACTGAGTCCAGAGTGTTTGTAGGATAATAAAAAAATACCGAAGAGCAGTGACTGGTGATTTAATCATCATTGGCTGCCATGGGCGTCCCAGCAGAGAAAAATCTTACAGGAGGATTTGGAATAAAAGAATAACATTGGTTTATAGATATCTTCAGAAAATTGTTAAAATTTGTCATTAGTTTTAAGTCTTTGTATGTCAATTTATGCATCTTTCAGGAAATGGAACCAAGTATTTTATTTTGCTTTTATTGGTGAAAACACAGGGTGGCTTTTAGAGGTGACATAAAAAGGCTTCTTAAAAGTCTCAAAAGACAAAATTAAGGAAAATGTTTCTTTGCCTGTGTTCCTTCACCCTACTACCTGGCAGGAAGTATTTGGTTTGTAGAGTATTTGGATACAGCTAGGAGTACTTGCTGATTATAGACTGAAAAGAGATTTAATTACAGATGACCAGCGTATTCTACATAGTTCAGAAAACTCTTTGCTAATTTGAAGTCATTTTCTGTAGGACTATTAGTGATGGGTCATATGTTGCCATTGTTGTCTCAGAGGGGCCTGTGTTATAAAGCGTGTAGAAACTTGGGATTTAGCCTGGTTTTGTAAATTCCTGTTTGAACTGTGTACAGATTTTGGGAAGGCAAGATCCAGTGATGAAGGATACAATAAAAAATATTGTAAGTTCAAAAGTGCAATAACACTCAGATATCATTAGAACCTACCTTTTTTAGAGTATCTTTTGCACACATCAAGAAATCTCACCGTATTTAAAGCTGTACACCTAGAAAATCACTTAAAGCTCTGTTGTTGGTAGCAACTGTTGTGACAAGGTGAGGCAGCTGTTACTCACATACCATTACGAGACAGCGTTCTCACTCCACGCAGAGAAAATGAAGGTGGGCAAAATAAAATTTCCAGATTTGTCCAGGCCGTTGGATCTGTAACAAAATGTTATGAAGACTACTGATTCTCATAGACTGTTGAAACATAATAGAAAGTTTGATCTTCGTAGTGGACTACAAGTTCAAAACTAGTTTAGAAGGAGAAAATGCCTCTGGAATTACCAGCAGCATTGCTTGTCATGTTCCTCAGAGACCCACGTGTAAGCAGAGCCTTGCCTCACATTCTATTGCTCTTGCCAATTTGGTATTCCTCCTTTACATGGAGGTATTAGGAATAGTAGATTGTCAAATGCTTTAGCGTTTTTTAAGAAGCAAAAAGTGGAAAATTTCAGTATCACTATTAACTGTCTTCGGCTGTGGGCTCTTACGTGGAGCTTTTTGAAATGGTGCCTTAATAATAAGACAGAGCTGTGCCTACTCTTCAGAGAATATGGATGTTCCTGGAATAACTTTAGCTTGTATCCTCCTCCTGAGTGTTTCTATTCAATGTAAGAAGTGTTTGTGACCTTAACACCTGACTTCATCTACCTAGATACTAGTGACTTTACATAGATTCAAATGGTAGTTTCAGAATAAGCAACATAATGGTAGTTAAGAAGGTAAGCTCATTCACTGTGAACATCTGCTTTATAGTAATGCCCAAATCAAAATCTTCTCTGCTGCTGGCTGTCATCATGTTGGTACTTGATTTTGAAATACTACTTCTTTAATCTTTGGATTGCTATGCAGATTTAGTGGTTAGACCTTCGTCAGCAAGTGGTTTATATATTTCTCTAATTTGGCCATCTGCAAAGCAGTTCAGTGATCATCAAGTTGTTTAGAACAGTTCCCTTGTCTTTTCAGTAATAGTTTGGATCTCTTCAAAAAGTTAGTATGCTCCATGTTTAAATGGTAAAGTAGTGAGATATTAGTCCAAATGTGTTAAAATCTATATGTAGTTTAAATGTGATGCTGTCTGTTATCTTACTAGAGAGGTGGAAACCAGCAAGGTTTCTTTCAAATGGTAGTTCTGTTGTGGGCTGTGTGATGGAGGTTCCCATGTAACTAAGGTGAGGATTCCAGGCTTCTCCACAAAGTGAAAATACTATAAAAATTCTATTCTGTTGAGAACTTATTCTCAGCGGTGAAGACCTCCTTTGCTTTTATTTTCATGTTTGTAGCAGCACCTTACAGAGACTTACAAATTGGGTGGAACTAGGGAAAGAGAGTAAAGTGAAAAGTGACAGGGATGCGGAGCAGGCTGTGGAAGGTCAGGGTCCTCTGGGGGGTGCAGCTTTGGGATAAGCTTGCACCTGTGTAACTGTTGTTGAATAGCAGGGGTGTATGTTTGGCAACTTAAATTGCATATTATAAGCATGAAAATGTAATAATGTCCCATTAATATTCTAAAGAACAGATTGCATGTGAGCAGGTAATGAGATTGGAATGGTTATACTGCTACCTAAACAGAAAGAAAATCTGTCACTGAATACTTGTGTATTCTGGAGTTTCCCTCAGTGACTTCTGTAGGAAGCTTCTACAATCTGGCATTATAAAAAAATAAATTCTCGGGCCTTACTTTGTTGTTTGCAGCTGTCTTCAACCATTCCATTAATGTTTCTGGACTACAGCAAAAGCCAAATGCTTACAAGTAACTCCATGCTGAAGAAATGCATGGCATAAAGCTTTATTTAACTAAAAAAAACCCGGAAAAACAACCAGCAAACCCCTAAACTCTCTGTTAAAAGAGTCCAGTCATGGTGGGCTACCATTCTTGTATTCCGCCTTTGCAAGATGAAGTTTGGTCTAGGAGGCCAGTGATATGAAAGCAGTGGGCACATCGATGAGGTGGTGCTAGCGGTGGTGGGGGACCCCACCAGTGCGGGGGGAGGCTCCAGCACCAGGCTGGGCTCAGGCAGTAGCTCCCGCAGGGGAGTGGTGGCCCGTGGCCCAGGCTTCACCCAGCCTGCAGCCTGACGTGGGAGCGAGACATGCTGTGTGGTTTTTACCTCTCCGGTGTGTTCAGCTAACTAGTCCCCCTCTTTCAAAGACAGAGAAATGGAAAGCGGCATTAGGTCACTTCAGTTCTGTCTAGTTAGAGCCTTACTGTTTCCTTTGAGGAAACTCAGAACCCCTTCCAAGGGTCATTTACTGTTTGTTTTTATAGTGAATTACCCTTCATATATATTTCTTTTCCAATGACTTCTTGATCATGTCTCTAATTTGGGAAGTAGACTTTTGGTGGCATGTTTATTTTTCTTAAAGACTTAGGGAACAGAAACACAACCTCATGAGGTATGTGTGTCCCAAATGGAATTAGAATGGTCCCACAATGTTAATTGTGTTAATCCATTATATCTGAGTTTTCCTTCTAATTTTAATCCTGTAATTTTAGTGAAGAAATGTTTTGCAGAACCTTGCTTTCCATATGCAAATGAACGGGGGAGCAGGCAAATAGAACCAGAAACCTGTCTCTGATCTTTTTACACTCAACATTCCTCATAACAAACTTTACTTTCTATCTGTCTTTTTTTTTTTTTCTCAATTTGACCATAGAAATTTCAGCCATGGAAGTGCGGTTCACAGATAGATGCTGGCCTCTGCTTTTTATTGCTGGCTGTGAGAAGAAATCCCAATTAGTGTGAAAAATATTGAGAATTCTTGGATGGAGTGATTGAAGAAAATATTTTTATACTACATATTTGACTTTTAAAATTGCATGTTTTATTGCTAGGCATAGAGTGGGAAGATGGGACAGTTTTGATACCCTTTAGCTGTGGCAGCCTTTAGATCCATGTGTGAATAATAAAGCCGCTAATTGATCTCTGTGTGTTGCAGATAGCTTGCATCTTCTTTCCCCTCATGGTTTCACAGTGCCCTCCTCAGTAAACTATGACAGCAGTGTAGGACTTCGGGTTTTATTATAAAAAAATAACATTTACCAGTAGTTTTGAAGAAATTCCAGTGATTTCTAAGTAAATCAGCAACATCAATTTATGGCAAAAACTTGCTAAAAATTAAAATTAGAGATTTAAGCCACTCATGTATTAGGGCTGTGATATCGTAGTTACAGTTGTAATAAAAATTAATTACATACATCTTACATGCTAAGAGAATGAGTGAAGTTACCATCATTGCAGATTGTCTTGGGTTTTAATGATGGCAATGTTTGTTGGTTTTAATTTCTTGTATTGGGTTTTTTTTTCCAAATTCTTTTCCTTTCTAAACACTTTAAAGAGAAGAAAAATTAACTTTTGTGAAATAAGAGTTCTCTGTTTACTTTTAGAAAAAGCTTTGTTTCAGTTTATTAATTGCTTTATAAAAGGGGGTGAAGATGGAGGTATATGTATGTTGTAGTACTCATTTTAAGAAACTTAAATCTCACCGCTTCTAATATTGGCAGTCTGGCATTCATTGTAAGTATAATAGGTTATTTCATGCTGCTTCTCTTTATATTCATGGTTATGATACTGAAATGTTAAGACCACACACAGACAACAAGGTCTCTAGCCACTTACGCATGTAAACAGTCTGGCTTTTTACAAAGTGGAAAAATATTTCTTGTGCAGTATTTTAACATGATCAGCATGTTAAGGCTCAATCTGCAACTGTGTCAACATTTCTTTGGCTGTAACCATTAATTCTGTAGCCTCTTGATAATATGTAAAATGTGAAACTGGTTTGTTTACTACTGGGATTTGTCAGCAATTGCTGTCTGCATTTAGCTTAGTACTTTCAAATAGATAATAGATCAAAGAATTATTTTGCATCATCACTCTGGTTGTAGTAAAACAAAGGATTTTTTTTTCTAGCTGGCTTTGGGCTCTTTAAAGGAATATTGGAGCAATAAATTTCATAAATATTGTTCTTATATCAGTTTGTTAGTAGGCACAGGTACAATACTTTAAGATTCTGTAACTACTATTTGACATTAATTTTGCTATAGAGACAGGAGCATACATCTGTTTCAGACCTTTGTTATCATGAGATTTGGCATGGCTTCAGCACACCTAGGATTTCTTGTTTTGTGTAAATTTTTTTGTAATGAATGCACGTTTTCAGCATTCTTTTTACCATTAGGAACTGCAAGTGCAGTGGTCATGTGCAATGTTATTTGAGTGCCATATCTTCACAAAGAATTATGAAGACTACAAGTTCTGATAACTATTCTTCATTTATTTATAGTATGGAGCTAGTAAGAGTAAAAAGGCATAGAAGCATTTTTATGGATATCATATCTAGTCAAACAATAAATACTTGTTTTTATATAGCGTCTTTGATGTCTGTTCTCAAGGTCTTTATTAAGAATTTATGAACTTAGATTCAGCATATCTTTGAGGATTTACAGGTACCAAAAAAATCCCAAACAAACCTCAGAACTTAATAGACACATCTACCAAACTTTGGTAAGGATATTTTTGTTTACTTAGTAGGCTGTCTAGTCACTAAATAAAACTTGCCACTGCTCCTGAGAAGGTTGCCATTAATTAATTCCGTGATCTCAGGGGCACTGAATTAAAATGTTAAGCTTTTCTTGTAAGTTTGTACAAATTGAAGTATTTGTTTTCTATGAGTATTTTATTCAAGTGAAAAATAATAGTATAGTATAGAATGCGCACTGATCTCTAAGACTGCCACTTTAAAAATCTCAAAGACAGAATTGCAATATAGATGAACTAAATTACTGGGAGGAAGTTCAATTTTATGAACAGTCAGGTTATAGAATAAGCTATTATCTGAAACTCTTAAAAGGCAAACCTGCATTTTTAAAGTCAGTATTATAAAATATTTAATAAATATGTCAGTATTACTATAGGAGGTTACTAAAACTTTCAGTTGGTAGGTCGCTATCCTTTAATTTTTAAGACTTAAATGCTCTTTGCTGCTTAAATTCTGTTACCATTACTGAATACCACTCAGGCCAGATGTTTTGTAAGTGCTAAAATTTGAATGAGTCTTTTGCCCAGTAAAAACCAAACATACCATTCTCCCAAACAGCATAAGAACAAAGAGAATGTGTTTCATCATTCCTGTTCAGCTGTCTGGCCCAGCTTCATTTCCTTTGATGGAAAAATGATAAATAGAAATTACAAAGGGAGGCAGCAAATGATCATTATCTGCTAGTTAAAACTAAATTCATGATGGCAGGTTTTTTTTCCAAGATTTTAAACATTTCACTTAAATTGTGAGTTTTGTGCAAAGAATTTTAGTACGGTAATTGGAACAGAATATTATTTATTTTTTTTTTACAGAACCAGATCATCTTCTAGCTGTATGTTACGGTATTGTAAAGCAGCTTCTTTAGAACTGTTCCTAATAATTTTAGGGTTTTTTTACCCTTCCAATGGCTACTGACAACATTTGGCCTCTTCGATACATATATATATATGTACTGTATAATATTTATGTGTTTCTGTATTAATCTGTATATTTTTAGATATATTAAAAAGTTATTTTTTTACTTCATTTTCCCCTGCAAACAGTAAATTTTGGACATGCTTACCAGCTATGTATTCTAGTATTTTGAATGGTAACAAGCCACAGGCTTTAAGAAGCGACAGTAATTGTAAGCTGTTTTGTGATGAGCCCTTTGCCAATGGTTTCACAATCTTCCCACCAAGTTATACACATCTGGGAAAATCAGTTCACATTTATTCACTAAATTCAATTTTTAGGGAAGAAAACTCTATTGAGACTGATCTTAGTGGGCCCTGCTGGGCTGGATTTTAGAAGGGGAAAGATGGAGGCTGTCTAATTTGAAAGTAAAAAAGAGAAAGGGTGGGATGAGTGACCGAAACAAAACAAAAAACCACCCACCAACAACAGCAAAAGGCAAACAAACCAAAACCTGCTGAAGATCCTTATTATTTATGTGGCAGAGACTGCAGGTGGCTGACATGAGGATGGGCTAAAGTGATTCAGTAGTCTGGGTGAAGAAAAGACTGATACTTAAGGAGAGGAGTGGAGCAAGAATGAAGAGAAAATTAATGATGGATGTCAACACTAGAGCAGGGATGTGCAGGTAGTGTTAAACTGAAAGATGAACTAAAAGATTGAACGGAGAGAAGGTTAGGAACAGGGGAGAATTCTCCTGCTTGCCCTTTGTTTTTGCGAAGTATGGAGCAGGGGGAGTAAAACAGCAATTGGTGATGGCTTGATCATGAGATGAGGATTGGGAGTCGTAAACAATATTCCAACGGATGGAAAATCTTGAGTGGCAAGATTAACTGGTCAAAACATTGGTTTTGGCAGCTTGGAATGGGGAAGAGATTAGGAATACCCAGATGCTGGCAAGTGTCGATTTGGGGGGATGGTGGGCACGGTTGTCTGCTTTATAGTCTGTGCTGTCTTTTGCACAATGGAAGGAGAAATTCAGGCCCCTGAAGTAAAAAAAAGTTGCAAAATGTTTTATCTTTCTCCAGTACTAATCAAAAGAAAGGATGATGGTTTGCTGTAGATTGTATTGGTTCAATGGGCAGAGACTTCTGTGGTGCTTCCAATCCTGCTGATTTCCCTGTGGGAGTCAATGTATCACCATATGGTAGATTTTCCTTAATTAGTTGTCTACCTGCTCTTACCAAGGTCCTACTCAGAAACTGTTTAACTTTGCAGTCATCTAGGTGCATGTGTGATGTCCTTGGCCTTTTAAGTCTTTCTGTAGTATATTGTGACTGTGTTTTTAGTTTGTCACGGCTTTGCTTTGCGTGTTTTTCAGACAAAGAGATGAACAGTATCTATGTAAGGCTGGAAAAAACAAAAATTCACTTCAATGTGATATTCTTACAGGAGTAAGTCTTTAAAGGTGTACTTAACTGGCATATAGCTAAAGCTATTCCAGAAGTTCCAGTTTTCAAGACATTTGTCTCCTAGCTAATCCTACTTTTAATCAGTTAATGGAGGATAAAATAAATTTGCATAATCTCCACATCCTCAGCAGTATAGAAGGACAGTATTTCTTTGAAAATAAAACAAACCCCTTTTAAAACAGGAAGTCTGTATGACTAGATTTTTTACATTCTTAGTTCATTATGTTTCTATCATCTATGGTTATATAAAAGGTCTAACATTTTATCCAAAAAGTGTATATTTCTTTTAATGGCTTTTAAAAACTTGTATATTTGCCTGAATGTTTCAAAAATGCTTGGTTGATAAATTGCAGAATATTTTTTTAAGGTGCTGTTGTTTTTCATTGGTTTTCTGAAACATCAAATGTAAAATTTTGGTCTGTGAAGAACTTTGCACTGAATCCTATCAATAACTTTATTTTTGCTAGTCAAGCTAATTCAGTTATTCATGACTTTTGTCATGTATATTCATGTATAATTTCAAGAAGACGTAAATTTTAAGCTCCAGATCACTTTTTTATCTATTAATTTCTATTGTAACTATTTCCCAGTATTCTTCACCCTAATGAAGGAAAGGTTGAAGGCCGTATTTAATAACTTAAAAGCCAGCAAGATTTGGACTATCTAGTACTTCTGTCATGTGATGATCATTAATATTAATGAATGAATATGTTTACACACCCTGGTCTCTAGTATTCTCTTTGATGTTAATTACTGTACAGTAGATCACAAATTCATTCTTGGAGTCAGACAAGTAAGGAAATACTTCCTCTTCATTTAACTGTGTTCCTTGGCAACATAGTAGGTCTTATTAGTTGATTAACAAAATGTATTTTTGCTATTTTCTGTATACAAATACTTGTTTTCTGTCTTTTTAAAAAGTTCTGAGTGGACCTTTGTTACTAAGTTGAAGCAAAAAAATAATATAAAGCTATAAATACATGGCTTATATGTAAGTATAATGAAGTTTAACGACATTCTATGATTTCATGATGAAGCAAAGTTCTTTTTTTGTCTTCCCCTTACTAAGATAAAATGGACAGTGGTTCACTTGTTTCTGTCTCTGTGGTACTCTGTGTTCCTGACACTGAGGAACTGTAATCTGTCGTGTGCTGTCATCTCTGTTTCTTCATTCCTTCTAACAGACAGGTGTAAGCCTAGCATACTATCAATTTTTATTTTTTTTTATTAAAAATGAGCTGTTGCTTTCCAAGGGGTAATTCCCTCTGTCTGTAATGGTTGGGGTTTTGTTTGTGGTTTTGTCTTTTTTTTTAAACCATGGAAAAATTTAGGGGTTTTTGCTTGATTGATAAAGTATACTCTGTCCTGTATTAGCCCTTTAAAAAGGTAGGCAGTGACAACTCACCCATGGCAGTCTAGCTTTGCAGTTACTGTTGCAGATCCTTCGTTGGTGTACTCTTACCAGCCGTTGTTTTTTTGGTGCGTGTTTTTTTGCAACATGTTTTTCTGCAATAGTTTTGCTCCTGTGATTTTCACACTTAAAATTGTATGACAGCTGTGGGTTTTTTTAAACCAATGAAATCACATTATATTAGTAGCATCGACGATCACATATTTTAATACAAAATTTCTGACTACTGGTAGGCATTGCTGAAGTTCTATCAGAAATGTTAGTGCTGTACACAAAGAGGCCTTTCTGTCTTGTCAACCTTTCTTTTTGAACTTAGTGGGTTTCCAATAACATGGGTACAGGTGAATTTTGTAACAGGAAGAAAAGAAACTTTCTGACCTGTAACATGATCTGTCTATTGGAA